>NC_059083.1:41092382-41404902 GCF_020497125.1 Mauremys mutica
TTCGCAGCCAGAAGAAGGGGGAATGGCCAGGGGAAGGTCAGTCTCCAGGCTGAGGGCAGACTCTGTTTAGGAGAGGAGATTATCAGGCCTGCAAGCTCTGTACATAGCATAACACTGGTGGTGGGAGAATGTTGTGTAAATAAAGCCACGGGTGCTGCATAACTGGAAGCCTCTCTGAGCTTTATTGGGGCAACCAGTGGGCCCCAGGAAGAGGGGCGGGCAGAGGACTTGTCACAGGCCTCCACTGGAGTATTGTGTCCAGTTTGGGGAACCACATTTCAAGAAGGATATGGACATATTGGAGGAAGTCCAGAAAAGAGCAACACAAATTATTAAAAGTCTAGAAAACGTGACCTATGAGGGAAGATTGAAAAAACTGGGTTTGTTTAGTCTGGAGAAGAGAAGACTGAGAGGGGACATAACAGTTTTCAAGTATGTAAAAGGTGGTTACAAGGAGGAGGAGGAAGAAGAAAAAGTTTCTTAACTTCTGAGGTTAGGACAAGAAACAATGGGTTTAAATTGCAGCAAGGAAGGTTTAGGTTGGACATTAGGAAAAACTTCCTAACTGTCAGGGTGGTTAAGCACTGGAATAAATTGCCTAGGGAGGTTGTGGAATCTCCATCACTGGAGATTTTTAAGAGCAGGTTAGACAAACACCTGTCAGGGATGGTCTAGATAATACTTAGTCCTGCCTTGAGTGCAGGGGACTGGACTAGATGGCCTCTCGAAGTCCCTTCCAGTTCTATGATTCTATGAATATTGTCATCTTCAGCTAGAACGTTTCTTTATTATTACTGTATTTTATTATTCTGCCACTGTCTCATTCTTCCCTAGCTCTCTCTGTCAGAGGAGTGTTTTACTGAGTCAAAGGGTTTTAGCTGGATTCCTTTGTCCCTGATTTCAAGCAGAGACTCAGAACACATTGGGATTATTCCTGAAATGACTGTCCTGGGAGGGAATTCTCCTTGCCTCTGGATGGTGGGGGTGAGGTCTTGTGTTTCTTGACATTTAGATTTTGGTTGAGTCTTTAATTTCACATTGAAGTTTTTTCAATATTGGTTTCTGCTTTTCTGACTAAAAGATTTGTTGCAAACCCTTCGTCTCCCTGAGCATCCTGGGGAATTTCCTCAGTTCTTGAGCTTAGCACAAGGCTGGATATGCAGACACCTCCAGAGAGGGCGCAGCTTGTCTCCTCACCAGCAGCATCTCCAGAGTCTATCCTCTCTTTCAGCTCAGTGAGGAATCCAGTTGCTCTCGGGCAGAATCTTGACATTTCCCCGAGGACACAGAGCAGCTGAAGGGCTCTCAGAGATCCTGGCTGGACTCCATCCCAAGCGTTTGCTTCCCAGCGGGTGTCTGGCTCCTGCTTCTAGTTTTTTGGTGCTTTCTGTGATACTAACTCTGTAGTGTTGCAATTGTCTGTATTGGGGAAAAGGGGATTTATCCCCTAGGCACTTTGCTGCCCTGATCTCTGTCCCAGATGCCAGCTCCATTGATCTATAAATTACATGAGTGGAGTGAGGCAGATACAGGGTAAGTGTTGGGAGCTTGTGGGAGTCTGAGCAGGGTCCAGGGTGATTTGTGGGGAGCAGATTGACCCTGAAGAGTTTAGGAAGATGTGTGGGCTTGGCAGGGAAGATGTAATGGAAGGAAATTGGGGTGCAGGGAGGAGGTTTAGGAGGCTTCAGGGGAAGGTGTGTAGGAAGGACAGTGAAGAGGTACAGGAAGGGGTGTGAGGACTAAGTGGGCAGGGGCATGTAGGGATATAGCAGAGGTGAGAGGTAAGAGACTGAAGGGAAAGAGAGGTGAACATAGGGGGTGGGGCAAGAATGCAGGAGAGTAGCTGAGATGGAGAGAAGACAGGGTGCTGGTAAGAAGCAGAGGGAAGAAGAACAGAAGGGAAGTTCCCCTTTCCTGGGGGTTGAGTGAGCAGTGTGGGCCTTCATTTTTGCATGTGTGGTGTTGAAGGTGGCAATTCTCCCTATAGTGACACAAAACACACACACACTTCCCTCTCCCCCCTCAGGGGGAATGAAATCCACCCTACAAACTGACACTGGAAGGGAAATATAACTGCCCCCAAATTTCCTGGCAGAGGGGAGTGGGGCCCGATGCGCCACCCAAAGGGATTTCTCCCTGTGTCTATGATCCATTCCAAAATTCCAGGGAATGTTTTAAGGATCCACTGGCAGCATCCCTGCTGATTAGGTGAAAATGAAAACCAGAAAAGCCTGATTCAGAGACCAAATCCAGCCTGCAGGGTGCCCACTGGGCACTGCAGGCAGAGGAATCTCTCTGGTGCTCCCTGCTGCTGCGTGCACATCACAGGCAGTGGTGAGCTGGCTGCCTGATGAGATCATACAGCCTGGACTGTACCAGACTTAACACAGCCTGAGAGGACAGCTTTTGGGGGGACCTGGAGGAGAAGGAGTCAGGTTTGGGGGGGGGAGGGGAAGCTGCAGGGACTATAGGGGTTGAAGGGAGCCAGTGAGAGTGGGGGGAAGGTGAAAGTGGAGAGGAGATGGGAAGAGTGTGAGGAGGAGAAATGGAGATGTGGAAGGGACACTGGGGTGAGGAATGTGCTGGGGGGAATGGAGGGAATAGAACAGGGACTGTTTATACTCTTGAGTGTAGGGCTGGGGGTGTTTGTAACGCCCATGACCCCCAAATATGCCCTCCCCACTCACCCTCCCCCACTCCCTACACATCCCCTCCCCACCCACCACATTGCAGCAGAATCTGCCATCACCTGCTGTTCTCTATACAGATCATATTTCACAGGCAGAAACTTCACGAGCTGCTCTCTCTCAGGGGGTGCACAGGTCAGCCAGCGTGAGAGAGGCAGTGCGCTGCTCTGCACTGATTGGTTAAACCCCTGTGAGATGCAAGCCCAGCCCCTGCCTTTCCAGGAGGTTGATGGCTGAGGCACAATCTGCACTGGCAATAGGCCTCTGATTTCAGCACATCCAGGGCTTTGTTTCCTCACAGTGAGGAATTTCCACCACACCCTGCTAGGAATGTCACAGAACTACTAACTGTGATATGTAACCTGTCACTCAAATCAGCTTCTGTACCAGATGATTGGAAGATAGCTAATGTGATGCCAGTTTTTTAAAAGGCGATCCCTGCAATTGCAGGCCGGAAAGTCTAACTTCAGTACCAGGAAAATTGGTTGAAACCTTAATAAAGAACAGAATTATCAGACACATAGATGAACATGATTTGTTGGGGAAGCATCAACATGGTTTTTGTAAAGGGAAATCATGTCTCACCAATCATCTAGAATTCTTTGAGAGGGTCAACAAGCATGTGGACAAGGGTGATCCAGGGCATCTAGTGAACTTGGACTTTCAGAAAGCCTATGACAAGGTCCTTCACCAAAGGCTCTTATGCAACACAAGCAGTCATGGGAGAAGAGGGAAGATCCTCTCATGGGTAGGAACTGGGACTTTTCAGCTTGGAAAAGAGACAACTAAAGGGGGATATGATAGAGGTCTATGAAATCATGAAGGGTGTGGAGAAAGTAAGGAAATGTTATTTACTCCTTCACATAACACAAAAACCAGGCATCACCTACTAGGTATGAAATTTAAAAGAAACAAAAAGGAACTACTGCTTCACAGAATGCACAGTCAACCTGTGTGACTCATTGCCAGGGGATGTTGTGAAGGCCAAAAAATAATCAGTTACGGTCATGGAGGATAGGTCCATCAATGTCTATTAGACAAGATGATCAAGGATGCAAAACCATGCTCTGGATGTCCCTAGCCTCTTGCTGCCTGGAGTTTGGAGTGGACGACGGCATGAATCACTCAACGATTGCCTGGTCTGTTCATTCCCCCTGAAGCACCTGGCACTGGCAACTGTCAGAAGACAGGATACTGAGCTACATGGACCATAAGTCTGACTAAGTATGGTTGTTTGTATGTAATTCAAGGCCCACATTAAAGAATCCAGCAGAGATTTCATGTTCTGTTCTCCTCCCCTTTTCCTTTCCTCCCCGCGAATCATTTCTGACCAAACCTTCCAGCAGCTGCCAGACAATCTACTACCTGAGTATGTTCCACTGCAGCCATTTCCCTGCCCTGTCCCCTGGGAGGATGGATGATCTGGATCAAAACACGGACGTTATTCTGCAGCCTGTCAGGGTGAGAAGGGTGATGAGGGAGGGTTCAGAAGGGGCTTTAGTTCATTTCACACCCCGATACCCCCACCCCAGGCTCTTTCTCTGCAGACAGAGGATCTAGACTCTGCCAGGCTGGGAAAACATTTGCTCACTTTATTACTCATGTGAGCCAGCATCAGCCTTTGAATTTACACCCACAGTTATTTCCAGCCATTCCTCTCCTGAGTGTGCAAAGGGCATCGTGTGCACAGCTACAGCTCTGTGCCTGCTGCACTGCCCTGGCTGGGGGCACGTTCAGAGGCTAATTCACAGGCACGTGTCACTGTTTTGCCCCTTTCAGGTCTGGGTTTGGGCAGTGCCCATTTTCTGTGGGAAACCAACTAACTCATCACCCCGACACAGCCCTGCCCTTCTCTAGGGCTTTCCCTGGGGGGCTCTCAAACGGCTTCACCCCCATTCACACACCCCCAGACCCCGAGACCTGCTCGAGGGGAACAGACAGCGGGGACCCAGCACCCTGTGCTCTTGGCTGGAGCTTTTCCCCAGAGATTGCCCAGCACTGTGCAGAGGGGTCCGGCCTCCCCTCCCAGCCCCAGCGCAGTCCCCCCAGGTCTCTGAATCCCCTGCAGGCTCCAGCTCTGGAGCTGGGGCAGCAGAGCCCAGGGCTGCCCCAGGGGCCGGTCCCAGTTGGGCTGGGAAGAGCAGGGTTAATGCAGGTCTCCCCCCAGCATAGATCCCGCTTCAGCCGCTGCTCGGTCCCGCTCCCAGACAATTGAGGTGGCGGCAGCAGCAGCATCTGACCTGGGAAGCTCCAACCCTGAGCAGAGCGAGAGGCAGCGAACGCAGCCTCCCATCCCCCAAGCAGCCCCCAGAGGCCCCTGGCTAATGAAACCCCCTGCCTGTGGGCTGGGAACGTGGCACGTGTCTGGATCCGGCCTGACTCCTTCTCCCAGCCTGGGAACGTGTCCCACAGAGCAGCGCCCCCTGCTGCGGGTCCCAAGATAGTTAAGACCAAAGCAGACTGAAGAACTTCAGAAAGATTTCACAAAACTAAGTGATTGGGTAACAAAATGGCAAATGAAATTTAATGTGGATAAATGTAAAGTAATGCACATTGGAAAAAATAACCTCAATTAGACATAAAATATGATGGGAGCTAATTTAGCTACAACTAATCAGGAAAAAGATCTTGGAGTCATCGTTGATAGTTCTCTGAAGACGTCCACACAGTGTGCAACAGAAGTCAAAAAAGCAAACAAGATGTTAGGAATCATTAAAAAAGGGATAAAGAATAAGGTGGAGAATATCTTATTGCCTTTATATAAATCCATGGTACACCCACATTTTGAAAACTGAGTACAGATGAGTACATCTCAAAAAAGATATACTGGCATTAGAAAAGAAGGGCAACTAAAATGATTAGGGGGGGTTGGAAGAGGTCCCATATGAGGAGAGATTAAAGAGACTAGGACTTTTCAGCTTGGAAAAGAGGAGACTAAGGAGGGATATGATAGAGGTATATAAAATCATGAGTCGTGGAGAAAGTGAATAAGGAAAAGTTATTTACTTATTCCCATAATATAAGAACTAGGGGCCACCAAATGAAATTAATGGGTAGCAGGTTTAAAACAAATAAAAGGAAGTTCTTCATACAGAGCACAGTCAACTTGTGGAACTCCTTGCCTGAGGAGGTTGTGAAGGTTAGGAATATAACAGAGTTTAAAAGAGAACTGGATAAATTCATGGAGGTTAAGTCCATTAATGGCTATTAGCCAAGATGGGTAAGGAATGGTGTCCCTAGCCTCTGTTTGTCAGAGGGTGGTGATGGATGGCAGGAGAGCGATCACTTGATCATCACCTGTTAGATTCACTCACTCTGGGGCACCTGGCATTGGTCACTATCGGTAGACAGGATACTGGGCTGAAAAAAAACAAACAAACCACAGGTGTGATGGGATCCTCAGGTACAACCTGGAACTGGGGTACCACTGTGCCCCCTTAACTCTCTAGCCTGGGCTGTCTCTTACAGTGCTCTGCCAGTGACAAGCAGCAAACCCCTCCAGGCTCTGTGATCACTCAACCATCAGCGTGTGGAGACCCACACCCACCTACATTTCATGAAGGCTCTCTCAGCCAGTCATGAATTATACAGAGAGGCACCAGAAAATCACTCCAACCCCCAACCTTGCACCCCAGTAATGTACCATCTTACACTGCTCAAGACTCCCTTGGGCTGTGCAAGCTCATTTATTAGTCCGCCACTCCAACCAATTGCAGTGGATGTGCAACAGCCCTTATTAACCTGAGCTGAGATTCCCCAAGCATGTCAACCAGAAACACAGTTTTCAATAAAACATAAAGCAGGATTATTAACTATAGAATGGTAGATTTTAAGTGATTATAAGTAGCAGCCCCAGAGATCAAAGTTGATTGCATAAGAAATAAAAAATAGAATTGCAGTCTAAATTCTACAGACTAAGCAAGATTTGAATCAAGCAGTTTCTCACCCCACTGGATGTTCCAGGTAGTTTACAGTTCTTAATACACAGACTGAATTCCAGCTCAGCCTGTTTCCAAATTACCACACATTTCAGTAACAAATTTATAGCAATACTTTATAACTTCACATACAGTGACAGTCCATACAATTCAACAGGATATTAATGTTCAACTCATCAGATACCTCGCAAGGCATGCATTGTACAAACATATCATAATCCAATCACAGTGGGGAATATGAAAAGGATCTTAATGGGAGCGAGAAAGAATCCATTGATTATCCTTCATGTGGGAACGAATGATACGCCTAGGTTCTTGCTGGAACATATCAAGGGAAACTATGCCAGGCTGGGGAAGACGCTTAAGGAAATCGAGGCTCAGGTGATCTTCAGTGGGATTCTGCCTGTTCCTAGAGAAGGGCAACAAAGATGTGACAATATTATGGCGATCAACAGATGGCTCAGGCAGTGGTGCTATAAGGAGGGCTTTGGGATGTACGGCCACTGGGAAGCATTCATGGACAGAGGACTGTTCTCTCGGGATGGACTTCACCTGAGTAAGGAGGGAAATAGACTTCTAGGATGGAGGCTCGTCCAACTGATTAAGAGAGCTTTAAACTAGGAATTTGGGGGAGATGGTTGGGAGATGTCCAGGTTATCTCCACGCTGGAATTTAACACCGAGAGGGAAGAAAACAAAGTAAGAGAGGATACAGCCATGAGCAGAAGAATGGACATAAGGAGGAAGGGTAGTGTAGATACCAGTCTAATAGGTGATACTGGTGGTAGAATGTCTGTGCCTAACCAGATAAAGAATGTCAGTGAAGCCAAACGGCAAAAATTAAGCTGTCTGTACACTAATGCGAGGAGCCTAGCAAACAAAATGGAGGAACTAGAGCTACTGGTGCAGGAAGTGAAACCGGATATTACAGGGATAACAGAAACATGGTGGAATAGTAGTCATGACTGGAGTACAGGTATTGAAGGCTATGTGCTGTTTAGGAAAGACAGAAATAAAGGCAAAGGTGGTGGAGTAGCGTTGTATGTCAATGATGAGGTTAACTGTAAAGAAATAAGAAGTGATGGAATGGATAAGACAGAGTCTGTCTGGGCAAAAATCACATTGGGAAAGAAAGCTACTAGAGCCTCCCCTGGGATAGTGCTTGGGGTGTGCTACAGACTGCCGGGATCTGATTTGGAGATGGATAGAGACCTCTTTAATGTTTTTAATGAAGTAAACACTAATGGAAATTGTGTGATCATGGGAGACTTTAACTTCCCAGATATAGACTGGAGGACAAGTGCTAGTAGTATTATATAGGGCTCAGATTTTTCTGGATGTGATAGCTGATGGATTTCTTCATCAAGTAATTGAAGAGCCAACAAGGGGGAATGCCATTTTAGATTTGGTTTTGGTGAGTAGTGAGGACCTCATAGAAGAAATGGTTGTAGGGGACAACCTTGGTTCGAGTGATCATGAGTTAATTCAGTTCAAACTAGATGGAAGGATAAACAAAAATACATCTGGGACTAGGGTTTTTGATTTCAAAAGGGCTAACTTTAAAGAATTAAGGAAATTAGTTAGGCAAGTGGAGTGGCCTGAAGAACTTGTGGATCTAAAGGCAGAGGAGACCTGGAATTACTTCAAGTCAAAGTTGCAGAAACTATCAGAAGCCTGCATCCCGAGAAAGGGGAAAAAAATCATAGGCAGGAGTTGTAGACCAAGCTGGATGAGCAAGCATCTCAGAGAGGTGATTAAGAAAAAGCAGAAAACCTACAGGGAGTGGAAGATGGGTGGGATTAGCAAGGAAAGCTACCTTATTGAGGTCAGAACATGTAGGGATGAAGTGAGAAAGGCTAAAAGCCAGGTAGAGTTGGACCTTGCAAAGGGAATTAAAACCAATAGTAAAAGGTTCTATAGCCATATAAATAAGAAGAAAACAAAGAAAGAAGAAGTGGGACCGCTAAACACTGAGGATGGAGTGGAGATTAAAGATAATCTAGGCATGGCCCAATATCTAAATAAATACTTTGCCTCGGTCTTTAATAAGGCTAATGAGGAGCTTAGGGATAATGGAAGGATGACAATTGGGAATGAGGATATGAAGGTAGATATTACCACATCCGAGGTAGAAGCCAAACTCGAACAGCTTAATGGGACTAAATCGGAGGGCCAAGATAATCTTCATCCAAGAATATTAAAGGAACTGGCACATGAAATTGCAAGCCTGTTAGCAAGAATTTTTAATGAATCGGTAAACTCAGGGATTGTACCGTACGACTGGAGAATTGCTAACATAGTTCCTATTTTTAAGAAAGGAAAAAAAAGTGATCCGAGTAACTATAGGCCTGTTAGTTTGACATCTGTACTATGTAAGGTCTTGGAAAAATTTTTGAAGGAGAGGGTAGTTAAGGACATTGTGGTCAATGGTAATTGGGACAAAATACAACATGGTTTCACAAAAGGTAGATCATGCAAAACCAACCTGATCTTCTTTGAGAAAGTAACAGATTTTTTAGACAAAGGAAATGCAGTGGATCTAATTTACCTCGATTTCAGTAAGGCATTTGACACGGTTCCACATGGGGAATTATTAGTTAAATTGGAAAAGATGGGGATCAATATGAAAATTGAAAGGTGGATAAGGAAATGGTTAAAGGGGAGACTACAATGGGTCATACTGAAAGGTGAACTGTCAGGCTGGAAGGAGGTTACTAGTGGAGTTCCTCAGGGATCAGTTTTGGGACCAATTTTATTTAACCTTTTTATTACTGACGTTGGCACAAAAAGCGGGAATGTGCTAATAAAGTTTGCGGATGACACAAAGCTGGGAGGTATTGCTAACACAGAGAAGGACCGGGATATCATACAGGAAGATCTGGATGACCTTGTAAACTGGAGTAATAGTAATAGAATGAAATTTAATAGTGAAAAGTGCAAGGTCATGCATTTAGGGATTAATAACAAGAATTTTAGTTATAAATTGGGGACGCATCGGTTGGAAGTAACAGAGGAGGAGAAGGACCTCGGAGTATTGGTTGATCACAGGATGACTATGAGCCGCCAATGTGATATGGCCGTTAAAAAAGTGAATGCGGTTTTAGGATGCATCAGGCGAGGTATTTCCAGCAAAGATAAGGAGGTGTTAGTACCGTTATATAAGGCACTGGTGAGACCTCATCTGGAATATTGTGTGCAGTTCTGGTCTCCCATGTTTAAGAAGGATGAATTCAAACTGGAACAGGTTCAGAGACGGGCTACTAGGATGATCTGAGGAATGGAAAACCTGTCTTATGAAAGGAGACTCAAAGAGCTTGGCTTGTTTAGCCTAACCAAAAGAAGGTTGAGGGGGGATATGATTGCTCTTTATAAATATATCAGAGGGATTAATATTAGGGAGGGAGAGGAATTATTTAAGCTTAGTAACAATGTGGACACAAGAACAAATGGATATAAACTGGACACTAGGAAGTTTAGACTTGAAATTAGACGAAGGTTTCTAACCATTAGAGGAGTGAAGTTCTGGAACAGCCTTCCAAGAGGAGTAGTGGGGGCAAAACACATATCTGGCTTTAAGACTAAGCTTGATAAATTTATGGAGGGGATGGTATGATGGGATAGCCTAATTTTGGCAATTAATTTGGCAATTGATCTTTGATTATCAGCAGGTAAGGATTCCCAGTGGTCTGTGATGGGATGTTAGACAGGTTGGGATCTGAGTTACTACAGAGAATTCTTTCCTGGGTGCTGGCTGGTGAGTCTTGCCCACATGCTCGGGGTTTAACTGATCGCCATATTTGGGGTCGGGAAGGAATTTTCCTCCAGGGCAGATTGGCAGAGGCCCTGGAGGTTTTTCGCCTTCCTCTGCAGCATGGGGCACGGGTCACTTGCTGGAGGATTCTCTGCAGCTTGAGGTCTTCAAACCGCAATTTGGGGACTTCATTAACTCAGACATAGGCTAGGGGTTTATAATAGAAGTGGATGGGTGAGATTCTGTGGCCTGCATTGTGCAGGAGGTCGGACTAGATGATCATAATGGTCCCTTCTGACCTTAAAGTCTATGAGTCTATGAGGGTTTCAGGGTGCTATTTTGAGGGTCAGAGTGTCACAACAGGAGATACCACTCATCTTCCTTGGAAGCTCTGCGAAGAGGTAAATTTGTAGGCCCGGTTATCACAACAGTTACCACTGAAGGAGCAAGAGCATCAGAGAAACCACAAGGAAACTGGGAACAGGATCAGGCATCCAAGAGGAAATGAAGGCCTGGGATGGAGTCTGACCAGGATGGCTGAGAGCCTGCAGCTCTTCTGCATTCATGGGGAAATGTAACAATTCTGCCTGGGAGTCACGGGCCTCCTCACTGAGCTAGGCATGGAGACACTGGAGATGATGCCGGGGAAAAGGAGATGGGCTGCTCCCCATCCAGGACCATCTGACTATCTAGCCTGGCAGAGACCAGCTGCTCCAGTTCTGAGCAACCTCTGGGGCTCAGCAGGGCCGCCCAGGGGGGGGGCAAGTGGGGCAATTTGCCCCAGGCCCTGGGCTCCGCAGGAGCCCCCAGGAGAACAGCTGAGGCTCCCGCCTCCGCCCCTCTCCTGGAGCCTCAGCGCATCAAGCGCTGTCCTCAGACAGTGCCGCAGTGTGTCTCCGGCGGGGCCCCTGAGCCCCGCCCCGCTCAGAGCCGTATGGTGAGGGGGCAGGGCTGCGAGCTCCGGGCTGAGCTCAGCTCCCTCTCCTCGGTGTGGAGCTCACAGCCCCGCCCCCTCACCACGCGGCCCTGAGCAGGGCGGGGCTCAGGCCCCCCCAGAGACACGCTGCAGCTGTTCAGCAAGGCACTGAGGCTCCGGGTGAGGCGGGGGAGCCAGGGGTAAGGGGCCGGGGGGGGGTTGGCTAAGGGGCAGGGAGTCCTGGGGACAGTCAGGGCACAGGGAGGGGGCGGTCAGGGGACAGGGAATGGGGGGTTTGGATTGTGGGCGTTCCGGGGGGGGTCTGTCAGGACTCAGCAGGGGGGTGGGGGGGTGGATAGGGGTTGGGGCAGACAGGGAGCAGGGGTCAGGTCCCAGGGTGGTGGTGGGGGATCTCTGGGTGACAGTGAGAGGACAAGGAGCAGGATGGGTCGGGGATTCTGAGGGGGGCAGTTGGGGAGCAGGAAGTGGGTGGGGGTCGGATAGGAGGCAGGGCCAGGCTGTTTGGGAGGCACAGCCTTCCCTACCCTAAAGCTCATTCAGCAGTTTGAGGCTTGCAGAAGAGCCAACCTGTTAGCTTTTCCATTAGGGCTACCATCCCTTTCACTTCTCAAATGCCAAATTATAGTCTATATTTAATTTCAGTGCCATAGGGAGATTCATGTCAGGGGAGGGTAGCTTCATTTAAAATTAGCCACTGGGGGAGGGATCACATGAGAAGAGCAAGATCCTTCCCAACCCTGCCAAGGGAGACCCCCCTCCCCTGCATTCCCTGAGGCTTCAGAGGGGTTAATTCGGTGGTTCTCAAACTTTTGTCCTAGTGACCCTTTCACACAGCAAACCTCTGAGTGCGACCCCCCCTTATAAATTGAAAACGCTTTTTTATATATTTAACACTATTATAAATGCTGGAGGCAAAGCGGGGTTTGAGGTGGAGGCTGACAGCTCACAACCCCCAGTAATAACCTTGTGACCCCCTGAGGGGTCCTGACCTCCAGTTTGAGAACCCCTGGATTAATTTAATTTTAGCACCCTGTGTCCATTCACATGCATGTGCTATTTTGAGCATTTCAGTTTTGACAACATAGGCTCATCTCAGATTCTGGAAGAAGCTCAAATGCTCAGTTCGTGGAGTATGTATATAAACTATACTAAAGACAAACCCACAGTAACCGTCTCCAGTTTGTGAGGGACCCCATGGAGCCAGTCTTTAGGAAACAGATAAATGCATGGAGGATAAGTCCATTAATGGCTATTAGCCAGGATGGGCAAGGAATGGTGTCCCTAGCCTCTGTTTCTCAGAGAGTGGAGATGAATGGCAGGAGCGAGATCACTTCATCATTACCTGATAGGTTCACTCCCTCTGGGGCACTTGGCATTGGCCATTGTCAGTAGACAGGATACTGGGCAGGATGGCCTTTGGTTTGACCCAGTATGGCTGTTCTTATGTTCTAACCTAAATGAACCCAAAGTTATGGAGACAGATATGAGTCAAGGAAGCCAGCAGAGTATCAGAAACCTGGAAAAATCTCTGCTTGGATGGCTCAGGTGTTTGGTTACAAGCTGAGGTGGTTCAAAAGTTTTGGATTTTTTTTTAAGCAGAATTTTTTTATTGTTTCTTTAAACAATCAAACACAGCAAGCAGCAAATATTTGGCCACACACTTTTGAAACCTCAAACCATGTTCAGGTTTTGGCAGACTAATTTCAGTTTTTTAATTAAAAAAACCCCAACAAATTTTGAAGGAAAGCAGACGTTGTCCGTGATTTTTTTCTGCTTTTTAAAAACCCCTAGTTTTCGATCCAGAAAAAGTTTTGATGGAAAATATTTGTCCAACCCTTTTAATGAGCTTTAGTGCCTTTTAGTAGTAGCTGATGCTGAGAACCAGTGATACCTTGTAAAGAAGTTTTCTCAAAACTGGGTTTGTGCCAAAATGCGGAAGGTTTATTTTTTTCCAGGGGCGCCCGTGGGGGGGGAGCAAGTGGGGCAATTTGCTGTGGGCCCCACAAGGGCCCCCAGGAGAATATAGTATTGCAATTTATTTATAGAAGGGGCCCCCAACATTTCTTTGCCCCAGGCCCCCTGAATTCTCTGGGCGGCCCTGGGGCTCAGCCCAAGCCACAGCTCCTGAACTCTGCCTCTGAGGCTGTTTAACCCCTGCACTGATCAAACCTGCCGGACAGGGGAAGGGAAGAGACAGAGATTGAACTGAGAGCAAAGACGTGGAGAAGCCCAGATCCCCTTTTAAAACCAGATGGACAGAAACATCAGCAAAAGGGCTGGATATGGGGAATGAGCGATTCCTGCTGACAGGCAGTGAATAAGGGAGGAACTGACCTGGTTAGAGGCAATTTGCCCACCACCCCTCAAGAAGAAACTTGGACACCCAGGGTGATGAGAGAATCATTCAAACATTTTATTATTTATTTGGAAAGCTAGAGACCAAGAGAAGTACAAATGTAAACAAGAAAAAAACTCTTCCGAATTTCCAGAAACACGAGACCCTCTCTCCTCCCTGACCATCGACAATAAGAAATAAAATCCTCCCATGGCCGTTACAGTTATGAACTGACCAGTCAACCACACATGTCATTTGGAACCAGAAGTATGCAATTAGTCAACAACAGAGACAAAAAAACAAATAAAAAAGCATATACAGTACAGTACTGTGTTAAACGTAAATGAAGAAAAAAAATAAACAGAAAGGTTAAAAAAAGATTTGACAAAGTAAGGAAACCATTTCTGTGCTTATTTCATTTAAATTAAAATGGTTAAAAACAGCATATTTATTCTACACAGTATAGTTTCAAAGGTGAATTAAGTTAATGTTCAGTTGTAAACTTTTGAAAGAACAACCATACCATTTTGTTCAGAGTTACAAACATTTCAGAGTTATGAATAACCTGCATTCCCGATATGTTCATAACTCTGAGGTTCTACTATATTTCAGGAATAATCCCAATGTGTAACAACATGAGCAGAGCCTTTCCCTGCAAACAGGGTCAAAGGAAACAGGTAAACTTTCCCTTTGGCTCACTAAAACAGTTTCCTAGCAGGAAGATTCAGGGGAAGGGCCACTCGTATAAGGTCACAAATGTAAATACTAGCAGAGCTGGGAACAGAACCCAGGAGTCCTGATTCATAGTTGTCTCTCCTGTTCTAGCCCATTAGACCCTACTCCTCATGCAGAGTGCAGAAGAGAACCCAGGAGTCCTGATTCCTAGTCTCCCTGCTCCCTGCAGTATTACACCGTACTGCTCACACAGCAACAGTGCAGTACCCCAAAGATACCACCCCACAGATAACGTCCCCACACATTCCCCGATCTGCAGCCCACCTCTCTGTATCCAGAAATATTCCATACACGGAGCACTGCTCTGAAATCCTGACACTTCAGATCAGCAGCTCTCACTGCCTTATAGCTACAGGCTCCATCGCTGCCTCCCAGAATAATGTCCCCTTATCCCCACCACGAAGAGCCGTAGGAGCTACAGAGATGGTCAGACACAAACTGCAACCAGGTATTTTTACCTCTTCTCTACATTGGAAAGTGTGTGTGGAATCCACAGAAATGTCTCCCAACTAATCCCATTGCCTGCTCCCTCCAGACTCTGAAATGACCCATCTCCCTAGTACCCAGTGTTTCCTCCTTCCCTGGCCCCAACCAACCTCCCACCACCGAAACCCCAACCATCAACCCACCTTCTGATCCTACCCAGACCCTCCTCAAATGCAGCACATTTACACTTTGCTTCAGGAGGGCACAGACCCATTGACCCACAGGGAAGGCTCCCAACACCTTCTATCTTGTGTAGAGTTTCTGGTGAGACATTAGAGCCAGCTTTGTCTTGTAGCTTTTCCCACAGACAGAACATCTATAGGGTGACTCTCCTGTGCGGGTTCTCTGATGTTTAGTAAGGACTGAGCTCTGAGTGAAGTTTTTCCTACACTTGGTGCATTTATAGGGTCTTTCTCTAGTGTGGATTCTCTGATGTCTACAGACAGTGGAGCTGCTTGATGACTCTGCATTGCTGATCTCACTGCAGCTGGGGGAGGGTAGGAAGGAGCCAGGGCTAAGCCCAGGGGTGAGGTGCTGCCAGATGGTGGCTCAGGGCAAAGCCCTGGGGCACAGGGAGGGGCAAAGGGGGTAACAGCAGGGGAGGTGGAACAATTTGTACAGTGGAGGTGCTGAGAGCCATTGAACCAAATTGTAAACCCTGTACATGATAGAAACCACTTGAAGCCAGGGGGTGTAGCAGCACCCCTAGTTCCAGCACCTATGGATAACAGTTACCCCAATGGGATGAGCCACCTGCTGTATTTGCAAAAATAGGGTGTAGAGCAGAGGGACTTTTTTTATTCCCCTTTGCACAAGACAGTACGGCTCAGCACGGGCTTCCCAGGGCTGGGTTCTTAAGGCACCGGTATACCAATGCCTAGACACGGCAGCGTCTCTATCAGATATGACGTGCTGAGATGCTGCAGGAGACTTGATTCAGTGAAATATTTTACATACACCCCCCAAAAACTGTGTCCCACATCTTGAGTATTCAAAAGATCCCTTATCCCATTATATGTCTGTGTAGAGCCTCCTGGCCGCTGACAAATGTGTCTGATCTTCTGCTGGCATTCCCTGAATTGTGCTCCCTTTCTTGTAAGCCATTTTAAATATAGTTTTGCCCCTTCTAATTGTTTACCTTTTACAATGTCATTAATGTTATAACTTCATCATTTACCTTTGTCAACACTGTGAAGATGGATGTCATTGTGCTATTTAATTTATATTTTAATAGCAAATCAGTGAAAATATTCAGAAGTAAATAGTGGCTAGTAGTTCTAGCAATGACGCCTGTGTTTCTAGTATAGCACTTCCTAGGCTTTTACTGTGACTTTTAATTTGGAATTTTTATTTGTATAGCGCAAGTTTATTCTGTTGGATCCTGTGACTTCCAGCCTGACTGATCTCCTGGCCTGGTGTCAAAACATCTTCATTTTCATTTGCTCCACTCATGGGGATTGCCTTTCACAACTGTTGTTTTGCCTCTCAATCCAGGCCTTACTGCTTTTTTGCATGTCTCTGCTTGCAACGTGTAGAACTTGGTTCCCAATATTCACTAAGGACAGTATGCAATTTGCTATTAAATCCTCATCAAAGGCAAAAATCTACTATGATTTTTACTGAACATAAAAACAGCCACACTGGGTCAGACCAAAGGTCCATCTAGTCCAGTATCCTGTCTTCTGATAGTGGCCAATGCCAGGTGCTTCAGAGGGAATGAACAGAACATGCAATCATCAAGTGATCCGTCCCCCTGTCGTCCACTCCCAGCTTCTAGCACACAGAGACTAGAGACATCCAGAGCATGGGGTTGCATCCCTGATCACCTTTGCTAGTAGCCACTGAGGGAACTGTCCTCCAGGAACATATCTAATTCTTTTTTCAACCCAGTTATAGTTTTGGCGTTCACAACATAACGCACACACCTCTACAACCCAAAGACTGCTTGACAACCACAAGAATTCAAAAATCATGAGTTATACGCCCTCAAGTCATGGAATTTAAAAAAGAAATAAATATTGGGTTCTTTTTGTGTGTCTTTTTGGTCCTGGCTCTTTGGGGTACAGGAGGCCCAGATCCACAAAAGTAGGAGTCTAATTCCCTGAATGAATCTTGGCCTAGCCTCATTGTTTTGCTGTTACTTCTCCCAAATAATTCATATTCCTAAAGCCATATCTACACTACAATCTTACGTTAACTGAAGTTACACCAGAATATAGTTGCTGCAGTTAACATGTCACTTGTGCACGTGCCTACTTGGCTCCTTGTGTTGGTGGGGAGTGCACTCACCAGGAGCCCTTGATTCCGAGTGCAGTGCACCATGGGTAGGTATTCCCCCAATGCAACTCACCACCGTCCACCACACTGTATTTTGGAAAATTTTGGCAACACACAGTGGGGCCCAAATGGGTCGCACAGTGGTGACTGGGAGCATGGGATCAACTTCCCATAATGCAATGTTCACCATCCCATCATTTTATACATATCCCATAATTTTTGCACCTTTTTTCCCTATATCCCACAAACCAGCATGGCCCTCTCTGATGGAAGCATGGAGCCTGCACATCTCTGCACTATTGTTATGAGCGTTGCAAGCCCAGGATGCATGATCCTGCAGTATATGGAGAGCCACAAAAATAGATGTGGGGGAGATGAGGAGTCCGTGCAGAACAGATTGCTGTGGGACAGAGCAACAACCAATTCAAGCTTGTTGGTGGCCTTCACGGCGCAGTCACAGACGGTGGAGCTCCGGTTCTGGGCCCGAGAGACAAGCACCAACTGGGGAGATCACATCTTAATGCAGGTGTGGGATGACCAGCAGTGGCTGTAGAACTTCCGGATGCACAAGGCCACATTCCTTGATTTGTGTGCAAAACTTGCCCCAGCCCTCCAGCGTAGGGACACCAAAATGAGAGCTGCACTGACAGTGGAGAAATGAGTGTCAATCGCACTGTGGAAACTTTAAACACCCGATTGTAACTGGTCAGTCAGAGTCGCTCAACTAAATACAGGGAGGAACAGATTTATGGTAAGTAGTAACACATATCAGAAGAGACCATTCCTTGTCAAGTGGCCTGTTACCACCTCCAGTCAAAGGGGCATTAGTGGGTTACACACTGTTGTCTCTTACAAGGCTGGGAAAAGGAAGCTGGAGTGGGACTCAGATCCTTTCACTCCGATTCCACCGGGGCAGCGTGGAAGCCAGGAAAGTTCCCCACAATAGTGGAACCATTCCCCCACTTACACAATTGGTGTCACAAACAAGATCCTATCTGAAGGATTTGCCCCATTTGTTTACTGGTTGAGTTCTGGTAGCACTGTCCAGGTCTGGTCAAGAACCCTACAATGGCTGGAATTGAAGCACTGTGGGCCCAGTTTGCAATGGAGCTGGGCTCTAGGACAGAGAACCAGACAGCAGAGTATGGGGGGAAAGTGGGTTGTCCCTTAGAGTGATGCAGTTACCGCAGCAAGGAGGCAGAGCATCAGCAAAACCTCCAGAAAACTGGGAGGAGGATCCAGGCATCTGATGGGAAACGAAGGCCTACGATGGAGGACATCTGAGAGCCCTACAGCTGCTCTGTGGCCCTGGGAAATGTCACAGTTCTGCCCGGGAGTCACTGGATTCCTCACAGAGCTGAGCACAAAGCAGGAAGAGGGGACAGATGCTGGAGATGTTGCCAGGAAGAAGATGGGCTGCTCCCCCTCTGGAAGCATCTATGTATCCAGGTTCTCAGGAAGCCCCGCTCCAACTGTGTGTGACCACTGGAGCTCACGCCCAGCCAGGGCCTCCAGATTCTGCCTCTGAGGCTGTTTATCCTCTGCACCAATTAAACCCCTGGGAGAGAGGAAAAGAAGACACGGAGTCTGAGCCCAGAGACACTCAGAGCCGCAAGAGCAAAGACATGAGGCACCTGAATCAACACCCCCCTTCTAAAGTCACATGGGCAGAGACATCAGTGAAAGGGCTGGATACTGGGAGTGAGTGATTCCTGCTAAGCAGGAGCAAGTAAGGGGGAAACTGACCCAGTCTGGGGCACTCTGCCCAGAGCTGGAGAACAGAGGAAATTCCAGGGATACACCAGAAGATGAAGTAGAGATGCACAACAAACATTTGACCAGGAATTTATTTGGAAAATCAAAAACCCATTGAGGTAAAAACTTCACTGAGAAATACAGGTTAACCTGAAGCCTGCATGCCCTGAAACACGAGACCCTCTCCTCTTCCCTCCCCGACCATCCTGAAACAAGGAGAAACTCCCATCCAGGGCAGTTGTTTCAGGAATAATCTGAGTGTGTAACAGCCTGTGCCTGAGAACAAGGACAAGGGAACCTAGCTAAAACCCTTCCCTTCAGCTCAGTAACACACTCCCCCGACAGAGACCTGGCAAGGAACGGGAGAATGTCTCATAATAATACAACACAGTAATGGTAATAATGCAACTTTCCTCCCATGGAGCCTCTTTCCTCCTGAGCCTCTGAATACACAGTAACTAGTGACAATCTCAGAACTCCACGGGGAGGTGAGTGACTGCTAGTACGTGCATTGTAGGGATGAAACAATAGATGCACAGAGAGGAGGGGAAGTGGCTGGTACAAGATCACACCAGGAGACACTAGCAGAGTTGGTTATTGAACCCAGGCGTCAGGGCTCCCAGTCCCCTCCGCTCTAACCCATTAGACCTCACTCCCCTCTCAGAACCAAGATCCTGTGTCCCGATGCCCCCTGTTCTCCCTATCATACCATACTGCCCTCATAGGAACAGTGCAAAACCCCACCTCACTAGGGAATCTCCACCATGAATGCCCAAGTTTCCCCCACCCTGTCTGCAGAGGACTCCAATAAACGGTGAATTGCTCTGATATCCGGTCACTGCAGATTGGCAGCTCTCTGCTTTATCACTATGGCCCCACGGGACCCCTCGCTGCTTCCCTAAATAAATCCCCTTGTCCCAAGAGGTCTTAGAAGCTACAGAGACGACTCAGACACAAACTGCAATGCAGCATTTTTACCTTTTCTCTACATTGGAAAGTGTGTGGGGAACCTGCAGAAATGTCCCACTAATCCCCATTGCCTGCTCTCCCCAGACCCTGAAATGACCCATCTCCCACCGTACTGTGTTCTCTCCTCCTCTGGCCTCCACCAACCATTCCACCCTGAAACCCAAACCATCCGCCCACCTGCTGGACCAACCCAGACCATCTGCAAATGCAGCATATTTACACTTTGCTTTGGAAGGCCAGAGACCCATTGCCTCACAGGGAGAGCTCTTGCCACATGCTAGCCTGTGTGGAGTTTCTGGTGAGATATTAGAGAGACCTTCACCTTGTAGCTTTTCCCACAGACAGAACATTTATAGGGTGTCTCTCCTGTGTGAGTTCTCTGATGTGAAATAAGATGCGATTTCCGAGTGAAACTTTTCCCACAGATAGAACATTGAAAGGGTGTTTCCCCGGTATGGATTCTCTGATGTCTAATAAGGCCTGAGCTGTCACAGAAGCTTTTCCCGCATTCAAGGCAGTGGAAAGGTCTCTCTCCTGTGTGGATTCTCTGATGTACAAGAAGGATGGAGCTAAGCTTGAAGCTTTTCCCACAGTCGGGGCATTTATAGGGTCTTTCTCCGGTATGGATAATTTGATGTCTATTAAGGTGTGAGCTATAACTGAAGCGTTTCCCACAGTCAGAGCAGCGATAGGGTTCTTCTCCCTTGTGGGCTCTCTGGTGTGAAACAAGGTGTTTAATAAGTTGTGAGCTCCACCTGAAATGTTTCCCACAGTTGGGGCACTTATGGGGTTTTTCTCCCGCATGGATTGTCTGGTGTTTAACAAGGTTTGAGAAGTGAGTGAATCGTTTTCCGCAGTCGGGGCAGCTATAGGGTCTCTCTCCTGTGTGGACTCTCTGATGTACAGTAAGGTTTGATCTCTGATTGAAGCTTTCTCCACAGTCAGAGCAGACATAGGGTGTCTCTCCGGTGTGGATCCTCTGATGTTTAGTCAGAGCTGAGCCATCACTGAAGCTTTTCCCACACTTGGGGCAGTTATAGGGTTTCTCTCCTGTGTGGACTCTCTGATGGACAAGAAGGTTTGAACTGCGATTGAAGCTTCTGTCACACTCAGCACACTGATACAGTTTATCTTTTGGGCAGTTTCTCGGCTGCATCAAGTCTTTATTAAGGTCTTTCAAACTGCCCCCCTGGTGAGTGGATTTATCCCGTCTGTTCCCTGGATGGGCTCCCTGCTGCATCTCCGCCCTGTGCTGACTCTCACAGGTGTCTCCTTGCTCAGGACTGTGGGTAATGTTCTCTGCTAATGCCCTGGGCCGTTGCACTTGCTCAGGACCTTCCTGAGGAGGATTCCCCACTTCGTTCTCACTCCCCGTCCCATCACCTGCTGGGATAGAGACAGAATCCAGGAGTCACTCCCTGCACTGGGAGAATGAAAACCTCAGAAAGGGAAAAGGCAAATGGGGGGGGAAAATCAAAATAACTGCTGGGGAGATTGAAAAATCAGTAGGGGACTCCCCCCAAACCCTTTCCCAGCAGAGAAACAGGAGGGGACCAATTCTGGTTCCACATCCCATCTGTGGGGGACAGCCAGGTGTCAGTCAGGGTGGGTGGGAAGCTGTGTGTGACATCTGCCATGAGGATATGACACCTGCTAGGCATAATCCGGACCTGGGTGAGATGACACAGAACTGAACGAGACCAGGGGTTTACCATAATTCTGATACAGAGTTGTTTTCCAGATGTGCTGGGTCCAGGGAAATCTAAGGGACCAGGGAAGAACCCTGAGCAGAAATGGACCCAGGACTTCTAATACCCGAGGGGACAGGAATTCTTACCCAACGAGGTCATGTTCTCATAGTTCTCCTGCATGACGTCCCTGTAGAGGGCTCTCTGAGGGGGGTCCAGCACAGCCCACTCCTCCTCCGCGAAATACACAGCCAACTCCTCGAAGGTTACCGATCCCTGAAACAGCCAGAGTCCCCCACTCAGAACTTGCTGCCCCCGTCACAGTCCCACCAGTTCAGTCCCAGGCAGGGCTGCAAAATCCCCCTTCCCAGAGACAAAAGGAAAGTTTCTCAAAGCTTCCATTAAAAACACACAGTTTCTGTGTGGAAAATGTGATGCCCAGAGATGCCAACTCTGATATTTAGCTGGGATTTTTAGAAGTTTATCACAAAGATCTCACAATTCCTGGCACAGAACTCACACATTTTCCCCTTGCTCCACATGCCTGTCATCTTTCCACGACTTCCAGGGGGGCTGGACTCACACTGCCCTTATTCAAAATGGCTACAATTTTCCTGAAATTTTGGCATGTGGAAGTGAGGCTGCCCCTAGTAAAGATGGCTACCAGCTCCCATTGTTTTCAATGAGACTGAAGGAATATGGCTGCAGCTCTGGGGTTAGGAGAGTAGATGGGAAACTATGAGGATACATGGAAATATGGGGAGCTATGGGGAGGCTGAAAAGGCACAGGGGGATGGTGGGAGCTGGAGAGAGGCTGATGAGTGCTGGGGATTTGGGCATGCAGGTGCATGCGAGATAGCAGCAGCGAGAGGTAGCAGACTGGACAGGGAAAGACAGATGAATACAAGGACAGGTGGGGAGAGGAGATTCTGGGAAGCCATGGTGGGGTGGGCAGGAGACTGGCTGGGGAAGAGAGCAGACAAAATACTGATAAGGGAGGTGGGTGGAGAGGGACTGAAAGACACCTGTCCCGTCCCAGTGGCAGGGGAGAGTTAGTGGGTGAGGCAGTATTTTTCCATGTGCACTGTTGCAGGTGGAGTTTTGTCACTGTGATGTGATTACGTGTGCACACACACACTCACCTTACACATACATGCTGGGGCCAGGCAGCTCTCTCCCTCCACAAGTCTCAAAAACCAGGAGGTAAATAACAAAACATTTATTTTTTTTTTTTAAATTGTGATTTACCAGATGAACTGGAGAGGCAAACAGGGACATTTTGAAGGCAGTTTAGAGAGGAAGCGTGAGAGGCTTTCTTCCTACATTCATTATCGTGATTGTCAGCGATGGCACAGTGGTTTGGATGTGCCATATTTTCTGTCCTGGTGGAAGTCAGAAGGGACTTCCTCTGGATTAAGTGCTAGTTGGTGGCTATGCTGGAAGAAAGATCAGTGGTTCGGCAGGACAAGTACAGATGCTACAGAGCATCAGAAGACTTCTTGGACAACCAGATTCAGGAAGCACTGCTACCCCAGACAAACAAAGGAATTGGCCACCACAGAACCCGAGGGGCTAAGGCAGCTTGACACTGAGTGTTGCAACACCTACTTTTAGGCGCCTGGCAAATCACAAGAATAACACTGGGATCCACAAAGTCTGAGTTACATGCCTGAGCTCCCTGTGCAACAGGCACTTTAGAATGGAATCCACAAAAGCCAGCACCCTAGGTGAGCAGCTGCCTAAGCCAGCCAGTGGGAGATGCCAAGGAGAGAGGTGCGTCTCAAACCTCTCACAAAGCTTGGCATCTAAATCCGGGCTGCAGGGGGGCATTTACTTCTGCTAGTGATTCACAAACCGAGAGAAGAAAGTTATTCCTCTGCCTAAACTGCGTGTGGGACCTGACCTAGTAGACATGCTCAGAGGCTGCCTAGATCTACATAAAACAGGGTGGGGGGCAGGCCCTCCCCTGGAACCTTTAGCCCGGTGATTCTGACATTCACCCAGGGTGTGGAAGATTCTGGTTCAGTTCCCCACTCTGCCTGATGAGAAGGGATTTTGCTACCTCTCAGGTGAGTACTTTAACCCCACTAGGCTACCGAGTCGTTCTAACTTTATTTCTAGCCCAATTAATATTTAATTAAAATGGAACAACTTCAACAGGCGAGACAGAGCATGACCCGCAATAGAACATCGCATAGTTCGGTGGTTAAGAGGACTCACCTGGAGATAGCAGATCCCTGTTCAAATCCCTCAGCAGCCAGAGGAGGGACGTGAATGGATGGCCTCCCACCTCTTGTGTTATAAGGGAGGCCTGCCTTCCCCCTTGCACTCTCAAGGCTGTTTTGCGTAGATCTAGGAGGCCTCTAAGCACACCTACCAGATCTGGCCCCCCAGGAGATTTAAACACTCTGCCACCTACTATCCCTCGGGTTGTGAATAGCACTGAGGCTTAGGCAGGACAGAGATGTCTGGGTACCTAGGGTGATGCACACGCCCAGAGGCAGAAACATAGGCACCAAGGGAGCTCTTCCTGCAAAAACAAAGGTGCTGAATGCGGTTAGCTGCCTACAGGATTAGGCAGCAGCTGAGTGGGAGTTCTGCAGATCACAGTGGTGCCTAAAAACAGGACTTAGGCAACTCAGTCTGGGGGTTAGGTGCCCAAGTACCTTTGTGAATCTGGACCTCTGTTTTTAATGTTAATTTTCAAAAGGTGTTGGAACAATGGAGAAGTTCCATAGGACTGGAAGAAAGCTAATGTTGTGCTTCAAAGGGGTAAATGGGATGACTTGGGTAATTATAGGCCCATCAGCCTGACATCGATCCCAAGCAAAACAACAGAACAGCTGATATGAGACGTAAAGAATTAAAGGAGAGTAAGGCCTTGTCTACACTACAGGACTATTTCGAATCTACTTAATTCGAATTTGTGGATTCGACCTTATGAAGTCGAATTTGTGTATCCATACTAAATACACTAATTCGAACTTCTGAGTCCACATTAACGGGGCCGGCGTCGACTTTCGAAGCGGTGCACTGTGGGAAGCTATCCCACAGTTCCCGCAGTCCCCGCTGCCCATTGGAATGCTGGGTAGAGCCCCCAATGCCTGCTGGGGGAAAAAATGTGTCGAGGGTGGTTTTGGGTAACTGTCGTCATTGAACCGTCAATCACGCCCTCACTCCCTCCCTCCCTGAAAGCGCCTGCGGGCAATCTGTTCGTGCACTTTTCTGGTCAGTGACAGCGTGGACGCCACAGCACTGCAAGCATGGAGCCCGCTGCGATCCTCGCCGTTTTCTCCTCCTCGCACTTTATCGTCCACCTCTTCCACATTCAGCTGCTGAGAAATTGGGCTACTTTTCAATGGTTCTGCAAGCACTGGGGACCATAGGGGACGTTTTACCAACATGAACGTCGTATGGCCGGGCAAGGTTCCTGATGCGTGTGTTCTCAGGAACTGTGGGCTGCTCAGACGCCTGCTGGAAGGTAGTTTCTTCCCGTACCACGAAATAACTGTTGTGGATGTGCATTTGCCTATAGTGATCCTCGGTGACCCAGCCTGCCCGCTAATGCACTTGCTCATGAAGCCCTATACAGGCGCCTGGGACAGCGACAAGGAACTCTTTAAATACCAGCGAGCAGCGTGACCTGTGACTGTTCAGTTTCTTTACAGAGAAGCTGAACCTGCCCCTGTTTCTTTACCCAGTTACTGTTGACTCTCCTCTTCGGTTAAATACCCCGTTCTCCCCGTTTCCTCCACTTCCAAGACACGTGTAAAAATAAAATACATGTCACACTGTTACTGAGGAGAGGTTTCTTTATTCATGACTTTTCGTTAAAGGGTCGAAACTGGAACGCAGACTGCGGTGGGTAGGGTGTGCGCTGATGTAAAGACCGCCTCTAAACTCAAGGAATGACAGGCTCCTGCTCCTACAGCGGTCCGCATTGCCGGACTGCTTGTTTCAACGGAGCCTGCCATCCCTCCTTTTTGGGATTCTGTGTGCGGGGGGCTATGTGGCCTTGTGGCGGAGGAGGACGGATACAGATTCCTCTGCTGCGTGACTCAGCGGTCCACGACAAGGACCGCTGTATAAGATCTGTACCTGCCCTCCCCCGCTAAAAAGTCACATCCCCACCGCCCACACAGAACCTGGAAACCACCTCCCATACCGACCACGGTGCCTGCTGACTGCACTGTGTGTGTTACCCGCTGCTGATCCGGCCCCCGTGTCTGTACCCTGCGAAAGGTGCCTGTCCTATGCAATTAGCAACGCACTTCCCCACGCACCCCATTCAAACACAGTCTTCAGTGAAGAAACATGACGGAAACAGTACTTAACAGCAAAGTATTTTTATTACTTAAGTACACAGTTATGGGATGGGACTGGGATTGGGACTTGTTTGAGTCTGGAAGGGAAGGACTTATGCAAATGTAGGGTAGGAGAGCTTTTGGTTACTTGAGCACTCTGCTGGGGTGCAGTGACAGTATTCACGGCCCAGGGCGGGCATCCTCCTGGTTATTTGAGGTGAGGGGGGAATGTGACTTTGTGGCGGGGGAGGGCAGTTGCAGAGATACTGCCGGGGGCTCTGTCCTGCAGCGGTCCTGCAGAACATACACAAGTCGCCGGAGCGTGTCCGTTTGCTCCCTCAGTAGTACAAGCATTGCTTGAGTCGCCTGCTTGTGTTCCTCACGCCACCTCTCCTCCCATTCGCTGTGTGAGCGCTGGTACAGAGAGACTTTCTCCCTCCACTGCCTCTGCTGGTCCGCCTCGGCTAGGTAGCAGCCCACACATTCATCGAAAATCGTGTCCCTTGTCTTTTTCTTTCGCCGCCTAATCTTCGCCAGCCTCTGCGAGGTGGATGCTGTGGCAGGTCTGGAGACAGTGGAAGCTGTGAGATGGGAAACAGTTAGTTAATTCCTTGCAATGATACTTTTTTGCGAACAATTAACTGAGTCTAGGCTGTCTCTGTGAATTTTTTGTTGAGACCCCTGTGCCTGCTGTTGCACAAATCATTTGCGCGGTGGATTCTGGGTAAATGTCGCCAGTCATTCCTTCCTCCGGGAAAGCAATGGCAGACAATCATTTCGAGCACGTTTTCCATGAAATGCCCTGGCACACGCCATAGCGTGGCAACAATGGACCCTATTTTGCCTTTTGTATATGTCACCGTATGTGTACTGGATGCCGCTGACAGAGGCGGACCAGCAGCGCTACACAGCAGCATGCTTATGCTTTTGCATGACAGCAGCGATGGTTACCAGGCATACTGCACCGTCTACCATACCATGAACTGGTAAGAAGACGGTAATAAGATGGTCATGGTTACCTGTCCTTTTGCACTGCGCCATTTGGTGCTGTCATAAGTGCCCCTGGTCGATCAGCCAGGGGCGCAAAAGCAAAATTTGGGAATGACTCCCCGAGTCAATCCCTCCTTTTTGGGTATCTAAAAATAGAATCAGTCCTGCCTAGATTATGGGCAAGTGTACTAGAGAACCACTGTATCATACAACCAGAGACCACAGCTGCTCTCTGTCCAATCCTGCATAAATTTTGAGCTGAACGCTATTCACAGGGTGTGCTCCTGAAACAACCCCAGCTGTTCATTCCGTTCTTCCCCCAGCCTTCCTGGGTTCCAATACCATTGTCCCCCCACTTGTGTGATGAAGTAATATAGAATGCATGAATAAGACACAGGTAGTCGTTTGTGAGAAATGAGTGGAAGGAAGCCTCCAGCTGCAATGATAGTCCAGAGATGACATTAAGGGGTGTGGAGGAGGGAGCCACTCATCCCTCTGCTAGTCCAGGGGCAATTGAATCTTTTCTTTACAATGAAGGGTGGGGGCTGATGGAGCTCAGCCCCCTGTTGCAATGATGAGGACGGTTACCAGCCATACTGCACCATCTACCATGAAAAATTAGGGCCAGGCGCCCTTGATCAACCTCACAGATGCTAGTACGCATGGTTACCAGTCCTTTTGCACTGCCCCATGTGCCAATAGGCTGATGATGAGGATGGATTTCCATCTTATTGTACCATCAGCCATCCATAGCGTGGGGGGAGCAAGGATGTTGGTGTTGAGTGCTGCACCATCGCGTCTATCTGCAGCATTCAGTACAGATACGGTGACATGTAAAAGAGTCAACAGAGGATTGTTTTCCCTTTAACTTCTGGGGGTCGGGGGGCTGCGTAAATTGCCGAGCTATGCCCCGACCCACCGCGGACACTGTGTTTGACCCTAGAAGCATTTGGAGATCAGCCAAGAATGCAAATGCTTTTCGGAGACAGCAGGAACTGTGGGATACCTTGCGTCCTCGTTCCCCCCTCCCTCCATGAGCGTCCATTTGATTCTTTGGCTTTCCGTTACGCTCGTCACGCAGCTGCGTGCTGAGTCTGTGCTATGCCGTCTGTCCGTTTATTTATTAAAAATACTTTGGACCAGGCGTAACGTAACATTTCTTCCCCTACTTAGATGCAGGAGTCTCCGAGCGAGATCACCGTGAGGACGGGCACTGAAGGAGATAGAGAGCGCGCATGCTGCGTGAAATCTAGCACGAACCACGGACCTATGCAGCCGTGCTCTGGGAGGCAGTGCTCCCTGAATACCGCGTGAAAGCCTCGCGCGGAAAAGTGTGCTACCACGGAGCACCCAATAAGGCAGCTCTCCCCAGGAACCTCCTGCTGATGCTTATCGATTAACGGCAGGAGAGCTTCGTGGCATTCTCCCAGGAGGATTTCTGTTCTATCACCATATATACAGAGACCTCCTTTTCACACACTTCAGATTCCTGTTATATTAAGAATAAAAGTTAACATGGTTAAAGCACTTACCGACAGATCCTACCCCTGATTCAGGATCCGGGTTCCTGGCCGGGGAGGGTTGGTAGGGGATCTCCGTGACGGTGATGAATAGATCCTGGCTGTCGGGGAAACCAGCGTTGTAAGCGCTATCGCCTGCCTCGTCCTCCACAAACCCTTCCTCATCTTCCCCGTCCGTGAACATCGTCGAGGAACTGTCCGTCGACACTGTCCCATCATCAGAGTCCATGGTCACTGGTGGGGCAGTGGTGGCAGGCTCCGTAGCGTCCGTTGGCCGCTTTGATTTTTTGGTAGGCTTGTCTGGGGTCCTTGATTTTCACGCGGCGCTGCGTTGCATGACGGCTGTATCCTCTGTCTGGATCATGGCTTTGGAGACCTTCTCGTAGGTCTTTGCATTCCGTTCGTTGGAGCGCAGTTCCGAAAGCACAGATTCCTCGCCCCACACACCGATCAGATCGAAGAGTTCCCGGTCAGTCTATGCCGGGTCCCTCTTTCTATTCAGAGATTACATGAACTCCTCTGCTGGAGAGCTCTGCATTGCTGCCGGTGCTGCGGAGCTCGCCCCGATGTGCAACCAGAACGTCAGATTCAAACCGCCCAGACAGGAAAATGAATTCAAATTTTCGCGGGTCATTTCCTGTGTGGCTGGGCAGAGAATCCAAGCTCGGGCTGCTGTCCAGAGCGTCAACAGAGTGGTGCACTGTGGGATAGCTCCCGGAGCTACTAAGTTCGATTTCCATCCACACCTAGCCTAATTCGAACTAGCCATGTCGAATTTAGCGTTACTCCACCTGCCGGGGTGGAGTACCAAATTCGAACTAAAGAGCCCTCTAGTTCGAATTAAATGGCTTCCTGGTGTGGACGGTTGAGCGGTTAGTTCGAATTAACGCTGCTAAATTCGAATTAAAGTCCTAGTGTAGACCAGGCCTAATACAGTTAATGTCAATCAACATAGATATATGGTAAATGGATTTTGTTAAACTAGATATTTTTTTAAATGAGATTACAAATTAGATTGACAAAGGTAATAGCACTGATGTAATAGATTTTCTGTAAGGCATTTGATTCGATACTGCAAGACATTTTAATTAAAGAAACTAGACTGATACAAATCAACATGGCACACACTAAATGGATTAAAAACTAGCTAAGTGACAGATCACAAAATGTAATTGTAAAGAGGGAATCCTCATTGAGTGGGTGTGTTTCTTGAGGGGTCCCACAGGGACAGCTCTGTGTGCATGGCATGTGGGCGGTGCTAGGCGGGCCGGGGGGGTGGGCTTAGGGTGCAGGGGGCCAGGCTGGCCCAGGGTCTTAGCGGGGGTCCTGGCACGGGCAGCAGGGGTCAGGCCTGCACTCACTGGTGGGAAGCGGCAGCCCACCTTGACGGCTTCTAGCATCGCTCTGGGAAGGGGGCGGAAACCAGAAAGAGGCGGGGCAGGGGCAGGAAGAGGCAGGGTGAGGATTTGGGGGAAGAGATAGAGTGGGGGTGGGGCCTGGGGCGGAGGGGGGAGGTTGTCCCTGGCCCCGCACCCCCCTAGGGATGGCCCTGCTTATGTCACTCAGGGGAGTGGCTTATTCACACCCCAGCGACATAACTGGTAGTGTAGCTATAGCCATAGCTGATGAAGAACACCCTGTAGCTTGCACGTTTGTCTCTCTCACCAACAGCAGTTGGTCCAATAAAAGCTATTACCTCCCCCACCTTGTCTCTTCCCTAACTGGGCAGAGCTGGTTAAATCTGCCAAGCTTCGCCTTCCTGACAACTTCGCTTCCTCGAGAGACAAAGGGCAACACCCTCCCCCCAGGGCCTCTTCATGGTTCCCCTGCAGCCCCATTACCTCGTCCTCCTGCTCTGGCCCCTGGGGAAAATCCTGACAGGACCTCGGGGCAGCGGCTTCATTTCTGTTAAAGCAGCTCAGATGCTGCTGCAGGCACGTTCACAAGGCAGCAGGTTCCCAGGGCCTGTGAGATCAGTGTCACTTTCCTGCCCGGCCCCAGCCCTTCCCCCGGGTCTCTCCCCACCGGCAGGCTCCGGCTCAGGGGCTGGTGTCGGCAGAGCCCGGGGCTGCCCCAGGGGCTGGTTCCAGCCCCCGCAGAGAGTCCCCCCGGCTGGGCACAGAGGGGCGCTAGGGAAGGGCTCTCCCCGCACACACCCCGCTGGGGAGCAGCAGCGGCTCAGCCCGGGATCACAAGCAGCAAGTCCCATCCAGGAACCGCAGAGCCTCTCCCACCCCCGCATCCACACGATCATCAGCTGCTCCAGCCCCTTCCTGTTCCCCGCGATACCAAGCCGAGCTGCAACACTCACTGGATGGAGCCGCCCTGATCCAGCCCCTTCCTGTGCCCCGGCTACCGTCCGAGCTGCAGCCCTCGCCGGGAGACTCGGGCCACGTCCCCAGCCCGCGGGCAGCGGGTGTCGTTAGCCGGGGGCTCCGGAGGCTGCGATCGCTGCCTTTCGCTCTGCTCGGGGTCGGAGCTTCCCGGGCCAGACGCTGCTGCTGCTGCCGCCTCCATTGTCTGGGAGCTGGGAGTGGGACCGAGCAGCGGGCGGCTGCAGCGGGGTCTCTCCCCGAGCCGGAGCCTGCAGAGACCCGAGGGACCGCGCTGGGGCCGGGAGGGAAAACAGCGCTGGGAGATCTCTGGGGTCCTGGAGAAAAGCTCCAGCCTGGGGCACAGGAAGCTGGGTCCCCGCTGCATGTCCCCCTCGGGAGAAGAGTGGCTGAAAAATAACGGTGGGTGCAGAACTGTGGGTGTAAATTCAAAGGCTGATCCTGGCTCAAGCGAGTAATAAAGTGACCAAGTGTTTTCCCAGCCTGGCAGAGGCTAGATCCTCTGTCTGCAGGGAAAGAGCGGAGGGGAGGATGGGTATCGGGGTATGAAATGAACCAAAGCCCCTTCTGAGACCTCCACTGAGAAAGTGGATAAGGAAAAGTTATTTACTTATTCCCATAATACAAGAACTAGGGGTCACCAAATGAAATTAATAGGCAGCAGGTTTAAAACAAATAAAAGGAAGTTCTTCTTCACGCAGCGCACAGTCAACTTGTGGAACTCCTTACCTGAGGAGGTTGTGAAGGCTAGGACTATAACAATGTTTAAAAGGGGACTGGATAAATTCATGGTGGCTAAGTCCATAAATGGCTATTAGCCAGGATGGGTAAGAATGGTGTCCCTAGCCTCTGTTCGTCAGAGGATGGAGATGGATGGCAGGAGGAAGATCCCTTGATCATTGCCTGTTAGGTTCACTCCCTCAGGGGCACCTGGCAGTGGCCACTGTCGGTAGACAGATACTGGGCTAGATGGACCTTTGGTCTGACCCGGTACGGCCTTTCTTATGTTCTTATGTTCTCCCCAATTGCCCATCTCGCCCTGACAGGCTGCAGAATAACGTCCATGTTTTGATCCAGATTGTCCCATCCTCCCAGGGGACAGGGCAGGGAAATGGCTGAAGTGGAACAAGCTCAGGTAGGAGATGGTGGGTTCGGTCTGGAGTGAATTCGTGGGGGGACAGGGAAAGCAGAAGGGGAGGAGAAGAGGAAATGAAATCTCTCTGCTGGGGTCTGTGAATGTGGGGCCTGAAATCCATGGAGGATAGGTCCATCAATGACTATTAGCCAGGATGGGCAGGGATGGTGTCCCTTGCCTCTGTTTGTCAGAAGCTGGGAATGGATGACAGGGAATGAATCACTTCACGATTATCTGTTCTGTTCATTCCCTCTGAAGCACCTGGCATTGGCCACTGTTGAAGACAGGATACTGGGCTAGATGGACCTTTGGTCTGATGCAGTATGACTGTTCTTATGTTCTGTGCTAGGAACTGTGAGATCATGGGATAATTTTATAACTCTCAAATAAATATTGTGAGACCTGTGATGAAATCACTAGAGTCAACAGCTCTGGGCATCACAGTTTCACCATGGAAATAGTGTAGGTTTTTAATGAAGAATTTGAGAAATTTTACCCTCCTTCCCCAGAGAAAGCAGGGAGATTTACCAGCCCTACCCATCACATGGTTGACCATTGCATATGGCACCACCTCCTGCTGGGTGCTTCCCTCCTCTGGCAGTGTCTCTCCCATCATCCTGCAGACTCCTCTCGCTCTTGGAACCGCAGTCTCCCCTTCAGGACTCAGCTCTTGGGAAGAGTTACCAGACATGTTTCCCGCTTCCATCCAGGCTATCAAAGTCCCTCTTGACAATCCGGGGCTCAGGCAGTCTCTCTGCTCACTGCCTCACCAGTGCCACTTCATCAGTGCCTGGTAGGGGGACATGTCCCCCCTCAGGGGCGGCTCTAAGTATTTTGCCGCCCCAAGCATGGCAGGCAGGCTGTCTTTGGCGGCTTGCCTGCGGGAGGTCCCTGGTCCCGCGGATTCGGCGGCATGCCTGCGGGAGGTCTGCCGAAGCCACGGGACCAGCAGACCCTCCGCAGGCATGCTGCCAAAGGCAACTTGCCTGCCGCCCTTGCGGCAACCGGCAGAGCGCCCCCCGTGGCTTGCCGCCCCAGGCAAGTGCTTGGCGTGTTGGTACCTGGAGCCGCCCCGGCCCCTTTGGGTCCTGGCTCAAGGGCCCTCTCATCCGCAGCCAATCTCTAGCCTACCCCATACCTCGTTATTTTTCCCCTGAGCCTTGCCACCCTCGCTGGTTCTCCCCTTTCACTGGGTTTGCCACGCCAAGCTCCCTCCTCCCAGGGAGTGACTGCAGCCTGCTTTCCCACTGACCCTGTCTGTAGCCAGCTTCCTGGCTTATATAGGCCCCGCCTGCCCCTGCATAGGTGAGCTTCTCTCTAATTAGCTGCCTCTAGCCTAAAGTGCCCTTGTTTGCAGCCTAATTAGCTGATTGGGCCCAACTAGCCCAAATTCAGCTTTTGCAGGGCCGGTGTGAGGAGCACCCCCAATCACACTGCCTGTGACTGAACTGGGGGCATTGTGGCTGGGGGAACAGGTCCTGAGTGGGGGACTCTGGCTGTTTCAGGGGCCGGTGACCTTTGAGGAGGTGGCTGTGTATTTCACGGAGGAGGAGTGGGCTCTGCTGGACCTATGTCAGAGAAACCTCTACATGGATGTGATGCAGGAGAATTATGAGAATGTGACCTCGCTGGGTAAGGATTCCTGTCCCCTTGGGTATTAGAACCAGAGGGATCTCTGATGAACCAAAATTGGCTTCTACTCAGGTTTCTTTCCTAGTCAGATTTCAGGGAGATCAGCCCCATAGTCCCCAGTACTCTTGAGAGCCAGTCTGTCACCTCCATACCTCTTCCAGGGAAGAGGCAATTCGGAGACAGAGTGGAGATATTAATCCGTCCCCATCAAAGGGAGAGGGTAGGTGATGTGCTCCTCTTGTCTTTTTAAACATGGGCTCATTCTCACATACTGGGATTTTGTGTGTCCTGCTCTTCCCAGGACTGGCTCTGTGCGTGGAAAGGGCTCTGGTCTCAGCAGGCTTACAAAGGGGTAAGAGGTTGAATGAAATCTTGTTCTATACCAGATTTTTAAAATCCCCCAGTGTGGAGATCCTTGTATTGCCTGCAGAGGAAACGGCACATCTCCCAGGAACCATCCAGTCTGCTCGAATGGTCTCCAGGAACATTTCCTCACCTGTTGGTTTTATTCAAGGGCATCTTCCCACTCAGCATATATGGAAACATCTGTGTCTCTGAGTAACTGTAAGACCCTGTTTTCACCTCTTTTCTTTCCCTGGTGCAGGATTTCCCATTCCCAAACTTGAGGTGATCTCCCAGCTGGAACAAGGGGAAGAACTGTGGGTCCCAGAGCTATGGGGCTGCGTGGAAAAGGAGATCCTGAGAAACCCCAGCCCAGGTGAGGAATTAGTTATATGGATTCACAATCCACTCGTTATTGGCACAAACAGCTGGGACTCCCACAAAGGGCCTACAAGTTTCTTGCTTTCTGCCTCACTTCACCTGGGTCAGGATTGTCCCCTGCAGGTTCTCACGGTAGAAATCACTCATGGCTCCTGTCTTTCCTATCTCTCCAAGAGATATTTCTGTTTGTTCCACCCCTTAGCCACTCCCCTTCCTGAGCTTCCCTTTCTCCTCGGCACAGGGAAGGACTCATGTCTGGATTCTCTCTCTGTCCTAGCAGGTGATGGGTTGGTGGGTGAGAATGAGGAGAAGAATCCTGAACAGGAAGATCCGGAGCAAGTACAACCACAGGGGACTGTACTGGGAAGATCTGAAGGCCATGTTTCCCAGAGTCTGGAGCAGGGGAATACCTGTGAGGGTCTGCGCAGACCAGAGAGGCTGCAGGGAGACTACCAAGGGGAGAGACAGAGTAAATCCACTCTCCGAGATGGAAGTTTGAATAACCTGAATGAAACTGTGATCCACCCAAGGATCTACATGGAAGAGAAACTGTATGAAGATGCTGGATGCAGGAAAACTTTCAGTGGGAGTCCAAACCTGATTGTACATCGAAGAATCCACAATGGAGAGAAAATCTATAAATGCCTTGAGTGTGGGAAAAGCTTCAGTCGTAGCTCAAACCTCATTGCGCATCAGAGAGTCCATACAGGAGAGAGACCCTATAAATGCCCAGAATGTGGGAAAAGCTTCAGCCGCGGTTCAAACCTCATTGCACATCAGAGCATCCATACGGGAGAGAGACCCTATAAATGCCCTGAATGTGAGAAAAGCTTCAGCCGCAGCTCAAACCTCATAGTACATCAGAGTGTCCATACAGGAGAAAGACCCTATAAATGCCCCGAGTGTGGGAAAAGCTTCAGTTGTAGCTCACATCTCATTGTACATCAGAGAGTCCATACAGGAGAGAGACCCTATAAATGCCTCGACTGTGGGACAAGCTTCAGTTGTAGCTCACATCTCATTGCACATGAGAGAGTCCATACCGGGGAGAGACCCTATAAATGTCTTGAATGTGGGAAGAGCTTCAGTTGTAGCTCACACCTCATTGCACATCTGAATGTCCATACAGGACAGAGACCCTATAGATGCCTCAACTGTGGGAAAAGCTTCAGTGGTAGCTCAAACCTCATTGCACATCAGAGAGTCCATACTGGAGAGAGACCCTATAAATGCCCCAAGTGTGGGAAAAGCTTCAGTCGTAGCTCACATCTCATTACACATCAGAAAGTGCACATGGGAGAGAGACCCTATAGTTGCCTTGGCTGTTGGTAAAGCTTCAGTTACAGCTCAGTCCCTATTAAACATCTGAGAACTGACACTCTAGGGAGACCCTATAAGTGTTCTGTCTGTAGGAAAAGCTACAAGGCAAAGATTGCTCTAATATCCCACAGGATAGACGGTGGTGGGAGCTCTCCCTGTGTCCTTCTGCAGCAAAGTGTAAATGTGGAGGGTCTGGATAGGAGTAGAAGGCAAGTGGATGATTTGGATTTCGGTGGAGGATGGTTGGTGTTGGCCAGGGAGGAAGGAACTCTTGGTACTGAGGAGCTGGTCGTTTTATAGTCGGAGGGAGCAGGTGATGGGATGAGTTGGGTGACATTTCTGTGGGTTCCACATACACTTTAGAGTACAGAGAAGAGTTACAGTTTGTGTCAGACTCATCTCTGCCTCTCGGGACAGAGGTGGGGGGATGTTATTCAGAGAAGCAGTGAAGGGGGCCTGTGGGTCTGTAGTTATAAGGCAGTGAGAGCTGCTGGTCTGAAGTGACAGGATTTCAGAGCAGTGCTCCGTGTACTGGCTATCTCTGCAGGCAGTGAGGTGGGCTGGAGCCAGATGAGGAGGTGAGACCTTTGGGATATTGCACTGTTACTATGTGGGCAGTATGGTGTAAGCAGGGGATTAGGAATCAGGACTCCTGGCTTCTGTTCTCCACTCTGGGTGGGGCACAGGGTCTAATTACTTCTTGGGGAATTCTGCACCCGAAAATTAAAAATTATATGCCAAAAAAAATAAAATTCTGTGGACAATAGTTTAAAATTCTGCACATTTTATTGGTCCAAATAACAATACATAATCAAGCCAGATTCAATTATTTTAGTAATTTATTTAAAAATACCTGTTAGCAAGTATGTCTGTAGCAATACAGACATACACAAAAATTCCCCCAGGAGTAGAGAGTTAAAGAAACTGCTATGATAACCCAGTTCCTGTTTCTCTGCCCAGTCAGGGGGCCAGACACCCACAACCCCTCTCCTCCAGAGCCCAGCTGTGCTCCCCCTCCCAGCCAATACACCTGACTGCCCTACCTCTCAAGAGCCCAGCTGCAGAGCCCCCTAGCCCAGATACCCATACACCCTCCTCCCCAGAACCCAGCTGAAGGGTCCCCCCGGCCCATATACCCATATCCCTTCCCATCCCCAGAGCCCAGGGATAAGCCTGAGGCTGGGTCCCAGGCTTGTGTGGAGTTTCCTGCACTCCACCGCCTCATTTCCTCAGGGCATGCTGGGAATTGCAGCTGCCAGGAAACCTCCAGCTCCCTCCTCCCACCACCCAGCAGTGTTGTCTATGTGCGAGCTCAGCTTTACTGGGTCCAGCAGCCCCTAGGGGTGACCAGCAGCTCTGCAGCCCATTTCTGTGGGGGAAAGGAAATTCTGCGTGCACATTAATTTCTGCAAAATTCTGTATTGTGCAATGGCGCAGAATTCCCACAGCAGTAAATTTAATGGGTTAGAGTAGGAAGGACAGCTATTAAACTGCAGTCCCGCATTCCATTCCCAGCTCTGCTAATGGTTACATTTGTGACCTTCTACCAGCAGCCCTTCTCCTTTCCTGGCTTTCCCTGGTGGGAGACTGTTTTAGTGAGCCAAAGGGAAAGTTTTAGCTGGATTCCTTTGTCCCTGTCTCCAGGCAGAGGCTCTGTTCACGTTATCACATGCTGGAGTTATTCCTGAAGGAACTGCCCTGGGAGGATTTTTCTCCATTTTCTGGATGGTCTCATGTTTCTGGAAATGTGGGTTTTGGGAAAGTCTTTTTCTTGTTGACATTTTTACCTTTGTTGGTTTCTGGTTTTCCAAAGACATGCTAATAAAATGTTTGCTGCAATTCTCCCATCACCCTGGGTGTCCCACAAGTTTCCGGCGTTCTTGAGCTCTAGGGATAGTGGGCCAGGTGTCCCAAACCGGGTCACTTCCTCCCTTATTCACTGTCCCTCGGCGGGAATTGATCATTCCCCATATCCAGCCCTTTTGCTCATGTCTCTGTGCATCCAGTTTTAAAAGGGGATCTGGGCTCCTCCACGTCTTTTTGTGGCTCTGAGTGACTCTGGGTTCAGTCTCTGTCTCTTCCCTTCCCCTGTCCGGCAGGTTTAATCAGTGCAGGGGATAAACCACCTCAGAGTTCAGGAGCCCTGGCTGGGGGTGAGCCCCAGAGGTTGCTCAGGACTGGAGCAGCTGGTCACTGGGAGGCTGAATACATGAACATTTCCAGATGGGGAGCAGCCCATCTCCTCCCTGGCAGCATCTCCAGTGTCTCTTCCCTCTTCCTGCTCCATGCTCCAGTGCGGGATCCAATGACTCCCAGGCAGAATTGTGACATTTCCCCATGGACACAGAACAGCTGCAGGCTCTCAGATGTCCTCCATCCCAGGCCATTGCTTCCCATCAAATGCCTGCTTCTGGGTTCCTGGTGGTTTCTCTGATGCTCTTGCTCCCTCTGTGGTAACTGTTGTGATAACTGGACCTACAAATTTACTGTTGGCGCCATTTCAGATTGGGGTGGTGGGGGGAGGAACTTTAACCATGATTCCAGGAGCTACTTAAGCACCTGAAAACTCTATTTCTTTTGGGAGATGATAGCCTAGAAATTACCTGACAGGAGCACTATAACGGATTCCTATATAAAGAAAGAAAAATATATATACAAACACCAGTTAAAGCCATATTTTATTTTTATATGTAAATTTAGAACAAACAGGAGATAATGCAGTAAAATATTCCCAATCCCAAGCCTTGAAGTATCATAAGAACAACCATACTGGCTGAGACCAAAGGTCCATCTAGCCCAGTATCCTGTCTTCTGACAGTGGCCAGTGCCAGGTGCTTCAGAGAGAATAACAGCACAGGCAATCTTCAAGTGATCCATCCCCTGTTGTCCACTCCCAGCTTCTGGCAAACAGGCTGGGGACACCAACCCTGCCCATCCTGGCTAATAACCATTGATGGACCTATCCTCCATGAACTTATCTAGGTCTTTTTGGAACCCTATTATAGTTTTTGGCCTTCACAATATCTCCTGGCAACTAGTCCCACAAGCTTTGTGTGAAGAAATATTTCCTTTTGTTTGTTTTAAACCTGCCTATTAATTTCATTTAATGACCCCTAGTTCTTGTGTTATGAGAAGGAATAAATAAGATTTCCTTATTTACTTTCTCCACACTAGTGAACATTTTATAGACTCTCTCATATCCCTCCTTACTCATATTTTCCCAAGCTGAACAGTCCCAGTCTTTTTAATCTCTCCTCATACAGAAGCCATTCCATGCCCCTAATCAATTTTGTTGCCCTTTGCTGTATCTTTTCCAATTCCAGTCTATCTTTTTTGAGATGGAGCGACCAGATCTGCACACAGTATTCAAGATGTGGGCATATCGTGGATTTATATAGAGGCATTATGATATTCTCTGTTTTATTATCTATCCCTTTCCTAATGGTTCCTAACAATCTGTTAGCTTTTTTGACTGCTGCTATACACTGAGCAGATGTTTTCAGAGAACTATCCATAATGACTCCAAGATCTCTTTCCTGAGTAGTAACAGCTAATTTGGACCCCATCATTTTGTTTGTATAGGTGGGATTATGTTTTCCAATGTGCATTACTTTTCATTTACTTTCCTCTATCAGTTTTGGAGCCTTAATACAAGAACTAATAACTTTAATGGGTATATAGAATTCATGCAGAATATCTGCTCAATATCATTGTCCTTACAACATCACATCAATTACCCTCAAACACCCACATACTTTTTAATTTTAATTATATTACCATTTGGAAAATTATACTCAAGCAAATATATTTAGTCTTAATTTGTATCTCATTTCTCATCAAAAAGTTGAGAAGTCTAAAGTAGTTGAGTTTCCCCTCAAACATGCTTCTAAAACAGGGGTCGGCAACCTTTCAGAAGTGGTGTGCCGAGCCTTCATTTATTCACTCTAATTTAAGGTTTCGCGTGCCAGTAATACATTTTAATGTTTTTAGAAGGTCTCTTTCTAGAAGTCTATGATATATAACTAAACTATTGTTGTATATAAAGTAAACAAGGTTTTTAAAGTGTTTAAGAAGCTTCATTTAAAATTAAATTACAATGCAGAGCCTCCCCGGACCGGTGGCCAGGACCCGGACAGTGTGAGTGCCACTGAAAATCAGCTCATGTGCCGCCTTTGGCACGCGTGCCATAGGTTGCCTACCCTGTTCTAAAACATGGAATAACTAACAAACTAGAGAATTAATTCATTTTGGCACTAGCTTAAAGAAAAGAAAAGCCAAAAAGCTTTTAAAGTGATAATTGGAAAGAAAATATTACAATAGATTGGCCAACCCCATGAATTTCCTATCAGCTGTAATACATCTGAAGGTGTATTTCCAGTAGATAAAATATTATCACCTTTTTCCACTGGCAATGTGTTTACTTTTCCAATTATGTTACTCAATAATTAGAAATAAAGTCTTAACATTGTAATCTATTTATACAATGCATTTGATATTTCTCCAGCACAAATGAAAACACACTCCAGTTCAAGGGACTAAAGGTATAAGGATTCAAAACATAAAAATGAATTTAAAAGTTGATCTTGCATTTAGTGAGCTAAAAGCCTGTTTTAACCTCTGGAAAATGTTCGGTTTTATAAAGTAATATAGAAATCCTGAGTATCTACAGTGACCCAACTGGATAATTCTTAACTGTGCCTAATGAAAATATAATATGACACTACATGTCTTAGATGTTATTATGAAAAAAAAATGCCCCAGGGGTATAAAGACTAATTCAAGAAAGAAAACATTTTATTTGCTGAGTGAGAAGCAGAGGTATGGCCAATAACTTCCTCTGATTTCCATCAGGAGCAACTGAAATGTCTAAGGGAAGCACTGACTGTTCACTGAAAATAAAACTGAGACTTATGGAGAAGGAAACCCCCCTCCCCTTAATGGTGCTCCTGTGGTTTATGCAGAGAGTCACTTTCCTGCCCAGCCCCAGCCCTTCCCCCGGGTCTCTCCCTTCACCTGCAGGCTCCGGCTCAGGGGCTGGTGGCGGCAGAGTCCGGGGCTGCCCCAGGGGCTGGTTCCAGCCATCTGAGAAAGTTCCCACCTGGCTGGGCACAGAGGGAGCATTAATGAAGGTCTGTCCCTGAAACAGCTGCCCTGGGGGGAGCAGTAGCTCCTCAGCCTGGGGGAGCCCAGATCCCAGTGGAGGACACAGCAGTGTCTGACCCAAGAAACTAACCCCCAATATCTTGAGCACTAGCAGCCTCCTCTGCCTAAGCAATAATTAACAAAGAGCCCTAGTAACTAGGGTGCCCAGATAGCAACTGAAAAAACAGACAGGGGCTGGGAGGTAGTAGGCACCTATATAAGAAAAAGTCCCGAAAAATGGGACTGTCCCTTGAAAAATGGGACATGTGGTCACCCTACTAGTGACAGCAATGAATGAGTTGGTATGGCAACTCCCATTGTTCATAGGTGGCAGGTTATACACTTTGAGTGGTTGCCCGAGTCTTTTTTGTGTGTGTGTAGCTCATACTGATATCAATTCTCTACTATTGCTGTTCTTTACAATGATCTAATCTGGAGACAGCCTCTCCCGTCTTCAGTGCTTCTCTCCAAGAATCAAATGTTACTGCAATAGCCATCAGATATTTTCCCTTTTCTCAGTTATTGAATTTTTATATAATCCCCCCCCGATTTCAGTCCTTTTCTATTTATTAATATTTTCACAAAACATTTGCACATTTTTCTATCTAAATATCCAGTGCTGATGTAAAATCTCAAATGTTGTACTTGTAATTAACAAACCTTAATGTAACACTGTGCTTTGTCATAAACCCTCCATCTTCAGCCCAACAACCTGGAGAGACAACCAGGATCAGTGCTTTCCACTGAGTCCCCATGTTCCCTGCCTCAGAGCTCTTTCCCCACATCCAGCTCGGCGCACTAAGGCATATTTGAGGCCTGCAAAGCCAGCCATGGAGGCAGCAGGCAGCCCAACATTTGTCATTAGGGGGCAGTTGTTAACAACCCCCTGCTCCTGTTCTGGGGGTCTGCAGTGGATGGGTTCCAGGGCTGGGGAAATAACGCATCGAAGAGACTTCCCAGGAAGCTGCCAACTCTATTAAGGGCCATTTTTGCTCACAGACGGCTCCGGGACTTTGAGAAACTAAATTCTACTTTATTAATTAAAACCAGGAAATAAAAGCAAAACTCCCGCCACTGCCTAGGAACCAGCAACAGGCCGGCTTTTTAAAGCTGGTAGAAAAGTGCAGACACTCCATGAGAGATGGTGAGATCCAGTCATAAAAACCAACACTCGGAGTGCAGGAAATGCAGAGAGCTCATGTTAAGGGGAGCGAGTGAACACGGTGCATTTTACAGCAGCATCCCCGATGAGGCTTCTATTCCTGTGGGGATGTCCCTGGTGGTGGAGTGAGAGGGGGGAAGTGGGGCAGAGAGAGTCACACTTAGATCTACAAAAGGTATTTAGGTTCCTAACCTGCAGATTTAGATGCCTAAATCCCATTTATAGGAGCTGCTGCAATCCACAAAACCCCCTACTCAACTGCCACCCAACCCCATAGGTGCCTAAACGCACTCAGCACCTGACTTTTTGCTGTAACAGTTCTCTAGGCACCTGTTTCTGCCTCTGGACATGTGTGCTGCTGCCGTTGCTGTGTGTGTGTCCAGGCACCTCAGTCCCCCAGAGCAATCCATGAGCTTGGGGGAGTCAGGCGTTCGCCTGCAGGGAGCAATCAAGAAGATGCTGTCCCTTTAGCCCAGTGGTTAGAGCACTCACTTAGGAGACAGAAGTTCAAGTCCCCTTTCTAGCTAGTGAGGGGAAGGGATCTGCTACCACTCAAGTCAGAGCTCTAACCACCAGGCTGTGGGATATTCTGAAGGGGGGTGAGGGGTGTCCTCTCCTACTGAAGTTGTTCCACTTTAATTCAATAATGTAATATCAATGGGGCCAAAGAAAACGTGAGAACTGCTCTACAGTCCAGTGGTGGCAGATCACTGATCAAATCCCTTCTCATCAGGCAGAGAAAGGACTGGAACAGGGGGCCTCTCACATCTCAGGTCAGTACTCTAATCATGAGGCTAAAAAATGTTAAAGAAGGGCCTCTTCCCCCTCCTCCTGGGATGTTTTGGAGCCTTTGCACATGGAGAAACCACAGGGCACAGTGGGGTATCCCCAGTAACCAATGTTAACCAAGTCTATCCAAACAGGAAAGGCATTGTTTTGCAATTTACAGTAAAAGCTTTGTTATCTGGCATGTTGGGGGAATGGAGATGCCGGTTAATCAAAAATTCCAAGTAACTAAGAGTTATACTTACCAATTTTTAAAGAATTAGAACACAATAAAATGAATAAAGTATAAAATAGTAGACAGGTACTCACCAATCCAGTGGTAGTACTGCTCTGCAGAGTGGTTGGTTTCTTGAAGCACTTAGGTGTATACATGGAAAGTTTTCTATACAGCACGTTATCTTATGACACTACATACCACAATGGGCAGCGCAATGCCTACACCCAGATCACTAAAAATACACTGAACCCTAAAGCTATACTGAACTTAACTTAGTCTTTCTTTGATGATTCAGAAGGCACTGCAGGATCTTGCAGTGTCTCAGGGTTGGCATTATCAACATCAACTATCACTGTAGGAGATTGGGTTGAAGCTATATTGACCCTATGACACAAAAAAGCTGCTTTTTTGAATAAATTCCTCATATCAACTGGCTGACTTGTCTTCTGCCTCTTTTGCATAAAAGCAGAGTGCAGAATGTGCAATTGCATAACCTCCTGGGCAGTTTACTAGTCCCGGTTACTAGACTGAAGATTTGTATTGAGAGAGATCAGAATAGAGCTTTGCAGTTGATGAAGTGCCAGATAACACAGCTTTCACTGTATGTATCAATCCCTGGCCACTACACTAAACTCCTAGCAAGGATTTGCATTGTTAGACCTTGCCAGATGACCTAGATCTTTATAGAGTTTTCACCTCTCAGCAACGTTTGGTTTTTTGTTTGTTTGTTTTTTGGTGGGTTTAACAGATGCCACGTTTCTTTCATCAGTTATGTTATGAGAAATTATAGATTGTTTCAGTCTCTTGATACAGGTGGACAAGTTCTCTACTGAGCTCTCAAACAAATCCATTTCCCCGAAACAGCTACACATTTTTTACTTAAATAATCTCTAAATGAACAGCTAACTTACAGCCCCAGCAAGTTTCTTTGAAAACATCCACTCAATGTGCAGCAGCAGTCAAAAAAACAAACAGAATACTGGGAATCGTTAGGAAAGGGATAGATAATAAGACAGAAAATATCATATTGCCTCTATATAAATCCCTGGCACGCCCACATCTTGAATACTGCATGCAGATGTGGTTGCTCCATCTCAAAAAAGATATATTGGAATTGGAAAAGATATAGAAAAGGGCAACAAAAATTATTAGGGGTATGGAACAGCTTCCATATGAGGAGAGATTAATAAGACTGGGACTTTTCAGAAAAAGAGATGACTAAGGGGGGATATGATAGAAGTCTATAAAATCATGACTGGTGTGGGGAAAGAAAATAAGGAAGTGTTATTTATTCCTTCTCATAACACAAGAACAAGGGGGTCACCAAATGAAATTAATAGGCAGCCGGTTTAAAACAAACAAAATTAAATATTTCTTTACACAACACATGGTCAACCTATATCTATGCAGGCCAAAACTATAACAGGATTCAAAAAAGAACTAGATAAGTTCCTGGAGGATAGGTCCATCAGTGGCTATTAGCCAGGATGGTGTCCATAGCTTCTGTTGGCCAGAAGCTGGGAATGGGCAACAGGGGATCACTTGAGGATTACCTGTTCTGTTCATTCCCTCTGAAGCACCTGGCACTGGCCACTGTGGGAAGACAGGATACTGAGCTAGATGAACCATTGGTCTGACCCAGTATGGCTGTTCTTAAGTGGGGGTTGGACTAGATGACCTCCTGAGGTCCCTTCCAACCCTGAGATTCTATGATTCTATGAAGTGCAGTCACTATCTATTTCACTCTATTCGTGGATTAGGATCCCATCCTTTCAACAACTGGTGTGTCTTTTGCTCTTTACGTAACATACGTAATGTGGAGAAACTACACAAGCACAGTGGAGTCCAAATAGCTGTGTTTTGTACGTATATTCAACATGCAAGACCCTAGGTACATACCTATACCATGCTCTGGCCTCAGAGAAGACAGTGAGGGCCAGCAAAGGCCCTCACATACAATTTAAAGGGACACTACCCAATCCCTTTACACTACACTGGGTTTGTGCAGGAAGAACAGAGCTGGAGGAGGATCCAAGACTAAGGCAGGATGAAGAACCCTCAACCCCAGCAGGGAATATTTTTGTGTGGTGGCTCCCATCTGGTGTCTTCAAGACTCTTTTTGGGGGTGGTATTTGGTTACATGATGGAGACAGAGCCTAACCCACAGTTTACACAGGGGCATCTGGGTATATGCCCATCAGTGTGCAGGGATGGGGCTGAGAATGCAGAGATGCTCCACCTAAATCCCTGGCAGGCGGCGAAGCTCTGAGTTTTCACAGGGTGGCATTGAGTCCAGGGTATATAGGCAGTACCCAGAATTGTAGAGGCTGGCATGGGGCTCCAGAGTTAGGCAGAATCCCCATGGGCCAGATGATTTGGGTCGGTCTTGCCTGGTTAAACACGAGATCAACACACATAACACCCAAGAAGGCAACTGACAAATGTAAGTTATCTCCTTTGGTCTGTTCTAATAGACTCTAGTGTGGAGTCTCTGATGCGTTACAAGATTTGAGCTGGTGCTAAAACATTTTCCACATTCGCCGCATCTATACGGCTTTTCTCCCGTGTGGATTCTCTGGTGTTTAATCAGATTTGATCTTTGGCTGAAGCTCTTGCCACAGCTGGGGCATTTATAAGGCTTTTCTCCTGTATGGATTCTCTGATGCCTGATCAGAGCTGAGCTTTGTGTGTAGCTTCTCCCACAGTCCAGGCATTTATAAGGCCTCTCTCCTGTGTGCAGTCTCTGGTGTCGGATAAGGTCCGAGTTTACACCGAAGCTTTTTCTGCACTCGGGACACGTATAGGATCGCTCGCCCGTGTGCAGTCTCTGGTGCCTAATGAGGGCGGTGCTCACAGTGAAGCTTTTTGCGCATTCGGGGCACTTGTAGGGTTTTTCTGCCATGTGGGTTCTCCGATGCTTAACCAAGGCTGAGCTCTGGATGTAGCTTTTCCCGCACTCGGGACACTGATAGGGTCGCTCTCCCGTGTGGATCCTCTGGTGTATAGTGAGTTGCGAGCTCACGATGAAGTTTTTCCCGCAGTCGAAGCACGTATAAGGTTTCTCCCCCGTGTGGAGTCTCCGGTGCGCGATGAGGTTGGAGCTCACGTTGAAGCTTTCCCCGCAGTCGAAGCACTTGTAGGGCCTCTCCCCGGTGTGGATCCGCCAATAGGTGATAAGGTTGGAGCTCCGTTTGAAGCTCTTCCCGCACTCCGTGCACGTGTGTCTTCTCTCCCCCTTGGGGTTTCTCGGCTGGGCTGGGGTTTCCTTGAGGCCCTTGCAAGCTCCCACACCATTGTTGGATTTGCCACCTTTCTCCGATGGATGATTTCCCTGCTGCCTCTTTGGCCTGTGCTGAATCCCACAGCCTTCTCCCCGTTCGGGGTCCTGGGAGACAAGCCCTTCAGCTCTTCCTGATAACATCCCATGGGGTTCTGCTTGCTCAGGACCATCCTGCAGAGGATTTCTCTCCTGGTTCTCACTCACCATCCCACCACCTGCTGGGATAGAGAATCCAGACATGAGTCCTTCCCGGCACTGGGGAGAAAGGGAAGCTCAGAAAGGGAATAGAAAATCAGGAGGGCTGGGGAAATGAAACACAGTAACTGCTGGGGTGGTTGAGAAATAAAGGGACCCGATTTAGACACCAAGAAGAGAGGTCAGTGGGGAGCTATTGCCAGATGTCAGTCGGGATTGGTGGAAGCCATGAGTGACGTCTGCCCTGAGGGTATGACACATGCTGGGCGTAAGAGATGGTAGGGCAGAACTGGGAGAGCTCACGAGGTCTTTGAGCAAAACTCAGCTGATAGTTCCCTACGTCCATTTCACTGGTTCCCCACCTGTGCAGGTACCTCTCGACATCTCCCTCTCTGCAGAGCCCTGGAGATCCGGGACCCACAGTTCTTCCCCTCTTTCGAACCAGATGATCATGTCAGATTTGAGAAGGAGAAATCCTGCCCAGGGAGTGAAATCAGGCAAGATCAGGATGCATTATATATTTGTAGAATATCAGTCACAAAGAACATTCCCTGATTTTAACCAGCCCCCATGCTGTGCTAGGGGCGTGTGAAATGTGAATGTCACTGACCCCCCCAACCCTATGGGAGAGGCAGATGTCTCCGTGGGGAGATATTGCACCTCAGTAGGAGTTTCTGGGGGACATGCTAACTCAGACCCAGCTCTGATATTAAGTCCCTGCCTATTTCTAAACCTGCAGAGGCCAGGGCCGACCCCACAGATGGAGCTAGTCCCAGAAAGGGAGGGGAATTGGGGTTCTGTGTGAGAGAGTGAATACAGACGGGAGAAGATGAAGCTTCTGCCCCCGTGTAAATTATGGAAGATGGATATGAAGTAGGATCTCCCTTAGGTTTCTGACTCCCTTGGCCCATGGGAAAAGGTTTAGAGCTGAAAGTCTCTCTCTCACCAGGCCAGGGGACTACGGGGCCCAATCCTGTACAGCCTAAGAGACCAGGAAAGGACCTGAGCAGAAGCCAAATTGGGCACATCACAGACCCTACAGTTTCTAACAATCAATACTCCTGGGGGAATTCTGCACAAAAAATAAAATAAAAATTCTGCACACAATATCTGAACATTTTGCAAAATTCTGCATATTTTATTTGTCAAAATAACACAATATAATCATACCAGTTACAATTATTTTGGTAATTTATTTCAAAATATCTGTCAGCAAGTATGTCTGTAACAATACAGATTAAAAAAAAGATTCTGGTTTTTATATATTACAAATAGATTCCTTATGAGGCATATTAATACAGAACTTAGTGTAATTCATTTAAATTGCAATACAGAACTGTATTTTCTGCACCTGTCAGAAGCAGTGCAAAGGCTTAGGGGATTCAGGGGTAACGGAAGAGCTGAGGGAGAGGGAAGGAGCCTAGGAGTGAACCTGGAGGGTGTTGGGTGTGGGTATGTGGTTTTTCTTTGCGGGGGGGAGGGGTGGGAGAAATGTTATGGTGTTGGGAAGCCTCCCGCATGCAGACCCTCGCTGACCCCAAGCCTCTCCCATTCAGCTAGGCACGTCCCTGCACCTCTCATCCCTATGGGTCTCTGCAGCCCCCCCCCTCCCCCGTCCCCAGGCTCAACACTGTCACCCCAGTAGCTCCTGAGCCCATGCGCCAGTCTGTCCCATTCTGAACCCCAGTCTGTGATCCCCCAGCATCCCTGTGTGCCCCTCTCTGTCCTGACCTGGATCCGCGAGCAGGGTGCTGTGATAAACTCTACTCCTGGGCAGGGGCGGCTCCAGGAATCCGGCCGCCCCAAGCACAGCGGCATGCCGCAGAAGGCACGCTGCCGGTCGCCGGTCCCGTGGCTCCGGGAGACCTCTTGCAGACGTGCCTGTGGATGGTCCGCTGGTCCCGCGGCTCCGGTGGACCTCCCGCAGGCATGACTGCAGAAGGTCCACCGGAGCCGCCTGCCACCCTGCCGGCAAATGCTGCCCCAAGCGCGTGCTTGGCGTGCTGGGGTCTGGAGCTGGCCCTGCTCCTGGGAGAATTCTGCAGCACTGGGCACAGAATTACGTATTTTCCAGCATAAAATACGTTTTGCCTAAGAAGTGCTGCACTTTTACCTTTTGCCCACCAGAGGCCGCTGTGGTGCTGCTGTTCTAGCCTCTGGTGGGTAAAAGCCGGAACTGCAGCACTTCTTAAGCAAAACGTTTCTTATGCAGGAAAATACAAAATTATAGGAGACAGATGAATTCTGCATATCTGATACGCAGAATTCCCCCAGGGGTAAATCAAAACGACAGGAATCCCCTATCCAGCGAGGTCACCGTCTTGTAATTCTCTTGCATGACGTCCCTGTAGAGGGCTCTCTGAGCGGGGTCCAGCAGAGCCCCCTGCCCCTGGGTGAAATACACAGCCACCTCCTCGAAGGTCACCGGCATCTGAAACAGCCACAGTCACCCACTCGGTACCTGCTGCCCCAGCCACAATCCCACTATTCACAGGGGAGGGGGCCAATAAAATGGAAACTCTGGGAGAGTCAGAGCAGTCAGGAGGCTTCAGGGGGTGAGGAGAAAGCGAGAGCTCCTTGTGCTTCCCAGAAGACAGAGGGCAGCACCATCACATTTAATCACACGCCTACTAGCTGATACAGGAGATGGAGGCACCAAACAGGGGACAGGGACAGAGCCCGGGTGGGAATCCCAATACGCTCCCCATTGCTAGCTGCTGAGTGTGAGGGGACAGGGCAGGGTGGCCCCTTCATATTTCATAGTAGCCTCTGGCTTCTGGGCTCAAGCTTCCATGTGGAGAGGCTGACAAGTTTCCCCATTTCTCTTCAGGGGTTTGTTTACTGTTCCATAAATTGGGGAAATTCTGCCCCCTTCCAACGGGCCTGTTCCTATAAACCAGGACCCAGATCCAACAAGTCCCAGCAGGTTTCTCACACCCTGTCCCCCTCTCTTTCTCCTCTTGTGTCTCCTTCAGGACAGGCCCCTGAAAAATCCCCTACCTGAATCAGCTTCACTGCAGCCATTCCTCTACCCGGCCCCTCAGGAGAATGGGACAATCTGGAGCGAAATGTGGCTGTTATTCTGCAGCCTGTCAGGGCAAGAGGAGTGATTGGGGTGACTGCAGAAGGAGTTTTAGTCCTTTTCACACCCCAATTCTCAACAGGCTGTTTCCCTGCAGAGAGACTCTGCCTGGTTGGGAAATCATTTGGTCATTTTATTACAGCCCAGACCCAGACTCTCCCAATAAGGATTAAACCCACTGAGACATTTTTAAACCCTCTGTATAGCAAAGGGACATTTCACAGCCCCCCCCCCCCAAATTGTTAACACAGAGGTAGGGTGACTGACCCACCTTGTGTGCTTCCAGACCGTTGAACCAACTCTGTGTAAACCTCTGAAAACCAGGAATTAAAGAGTACTGTGTTTTCATACTGGGGACGTTTACCCATCCCTGTGGAACTCTATGGGAACCCCATGGCTTATCACTAGGGCCCTACCAAATTCACAGCCATGAAAAACGCATCACGGAAAATGAAATCAGGTCTTCCCCCCATGAAATCCTGTCTTTTGTGTACTTTTACCCAGATTTCATGGGGGGGGCGGGGGAGACCAGTATTTCTCAAATTGGGGGTCCTGACCCAAAAGGGAGTTGCAGGGGGGTCCATAATGTTATTTTTTGTGGGGGTCATGGTATTGTCACCCTTATTTCTGCACTATCTTCATAGAATCATAGAATCTCAGGGTTGGAAGGGACCTCAGGAGGTCATCTAGTCCAACCCCCTGCTCAAAGCAGGACCAAACCCAACTAAATCATCCCAGCCAGGGCTTTGTCAAGCCTGACCTTAAAAACCTCTAAGGAAGGAGATTCCACTACCTCCCTAGGTAACCCATTCCAGTTCTTCACCACCCTACTAGTGAAAAAGGTTTTCCTAATGTCCAACCTAAACCTCCCCCTCTGCAACTTGAGACCATTACTCCTTGTTCTGTCATCTTCTACCACTGAGAACAGTCTAGATCCATCCTCTTTGGAACCCCCTTTCAGGTAGTTGAAAGCAGCTATCAAATCCCCCCTCATTCTTCTCTTTTGCAGACTAAACAATCCCAGTTCCCTCAGCCTCTCCTCATAAGTCATGTGCTCCAGCCCCCTAATCATTTTTGTGGCCCTCCGCTGGACTCTCTCCAATTTGTCCACATCCTTCTTGTAGTGTGGGGCCCAAAACTGGACACAGTACTCCAGATGAGGCCTCACCAGTGCTGAGTAGAGGGGAATGATCACATCCCTCGATCTGCTGGAAATGCAGATCAAATTCAGAACTGGGCAGCTGGAGAGCAGCAGCTATTGGTCGGGCACCCGGCTCTGAAGCCACCTCACCAGCAGCAGCGCAGAAGTAAGGATAGCAGTACCGCACCCCCCCCTACAATAACCTTGTGACCTCCCCACAACTCCTTTTTGGGTCAGGACCCCTACAGTTACAACACTGTGAAATTTCAGATTTATATAGCTGATATGAAATTTACTATTTTAAATATCCTATGACCACAAAATTGACCAAAATGGACTGTGAATTTGGTAGGGCCCTACTTATCACTGGAAGCAGTAGCCGGCTCGGGGTGTGTGTGGGGGGGACACAACAGGACAACAACGGGGCAGATGTGTAAATCAGGAATAAACCCCCCCACACACACACTCTCTCTCGTCGCTCCCTGTTATTGCCCTAATTGCACAGAGATGGCTAAATCTGCCACATTTCAAGCTGTCTCTCCCACACATCTTCTTTTCCCTGCATCTCGGTCTTATTTTTCACCCCCTCCCTGACAACTCCTCTGACAAAACAGGATACCCCACTGAGGCTTATTCATGGTCCCCCTGAAGTGGCTCTCTCCTGCAGTTTGGCTCTTGGTGCAGACAACCCCAAAATCGTGAGCCAGACCCCCAAAATCATGGCATTTGCTAAAAATAAAAATAACAAAAATTGCAGGTTCTGTTTGTGTGGATTTGGGCTTTTGAGTTTCACTCAAGTCATCAAGCTTTTTTTCTGTGCAACCAGGAAGGCTAGAAGCCGAGTTTTAACGACACCCTAATGCCTGGACTAAAAGAACAGTGTTTGCCCTGAGATCTCCCAGATGCAGTTTAGAAAGGCAGCAGATCACTCTCCAAAAAGCGGGAGAAACACTGGACCAGACCAGTGGCTCTCAGCCTTTCCAGATGACTGTCCCCCTTTCAGGAGGCTGGTTTGTCTTGTGTACTCCCAAATTTTACCTCATTTAAAAATGACCTGCTTACAAAATCAGACCTAAAAATACAAGTATCACCACATACTAGTACTGAAAAATTGCTTCCTTTCTCATTTTGTCTGTATGAAATTTTAGCTTGTACTGACCTCACTCGGCTTTTTATGTAGCCTGTTGTAAAACTAGGCAAAGAGCTAGGTGAGTTGATCTACCCCCTGGAAGACTCTGCACACCCCGTGGAATACATGCTCCTGGGGCTTTAAGAAAAGCACAAAATAACAAGAGACCGGGACTGCCAGATCTGAGGCTGTGCAGAGTCACTTTCCTGCCCGGCTCCGGCTCCAGCCCCAGCCCTTCCCCCAGGTCTCTCCCCTCACCTGCAGGCTCCGGCTCAGGGGCTGGTGGCGGCAGAGCCCGGGGCTGCCCCAGGGGCTGGTTCCAAGCACCGGAGAAAGTCCCCCACCGCTGGGCACAGAGAGGGGTTAATGCAGGTCTCCCCCCACCCCGCACAGACCCCACGCAGCAGCTGCTCAGCCCGGGCTCCCAGACCACAACGGAGGCAGCGGCATCAGACTTTAGCACTAACTCACATGCAGGATCCCCCAGGGCTCCGATTCCGATTCCTTTCCCCCAGCACCTGCTGCCTCCCTCCCGGCAGCAGCTGCAGGAGCCCAGCTGGGTTAGCCCCTTCCTGTGCCCTTCAATACCGAGTCGGGTAGCAACACTCACAGGGACTGTGTCAGGCTGGAAGGAGCCGCCTTGTTCCCACAGAGCCGGGAAGAGAACCCAGGTGTCCGGACTCCCTGCCCATCCCCCAGATCTTCTCAGCCTCGCGGGGTTTGGGTTTGGTTTTCACTACAGCTGGATCCACCCACACCTTGGCGAGGCCCCAGGCACCAACCAATCCCCGGCAAGGAGACCCCCCCCCGCCCCCATGGCAAAACCTTCCCCTGAGCCCTGGCAGCTCAAACCCAGCGGCTGCCCCATGGCCCGGGCAGGGAGCGCTGCACGCAGGGCGCCGCTCCCCGGGCCCCAGCGCTGGGAGGAAGCGGAGCAGCGCCAGTGCTGCCCGCGGTGCCAGGAGCCCATCCCCCGGAGCCTGCTGCAGCCCTGGGGGCAGCTGGGGAGCACGGTGGGGACACCCAGGGGGCAGCGGATCTCCCAAGGGGTTTGTGCGGAGCTCGAGTGCTGTTGGGGTGGGGGGCGTGTTCAGGAGTGGGGGGTTGGAGCTAGGAGGTGCGAGGAGGGTGCTTGTCACTGGGGTGTGTGAGGAATTGGAGCTAGAGAGTTAGGGGGTGTCACTGGGGGAGGTTGGGAGCTGGTTGTTGGGAGGCACTGTTTGTAACTGGGGTGGGGGGAAGGGAGCTGGGGTGTAGAGATGGTGTGGGGGGGGGATGTTTGGAGCTGGGATGTTTCAGGTTAGGGGGTGTTGGTGACTAGGCGCACCACCTCTCAGGTACAAAACCCAGGACACCTGGGATAGGGTGACCAGATATCCCGATTTTATAGGGACAGTTCCAATATTTGGAGCTTTTTCTTATATAGGCTCCTATTACCTCCCACCCCCATCCTGATTTTTCACACTTGCTGTCTAGTCACCCTAATCTGGGATGATGCAGAGCCCACACAGCTGGCCAGCGGGCGGTGTGGAATGAGCACCCTCACAGATTTCCTGGGAGTGCAGCTTCAAAAAAAAAATAGAAAAAAGGATCATCTGGGGAAAATCTGGGCAGGTGGCAAGCCTGGTGTTTGAGGGGACCAGGGCTTTGTGATGGGGGGGATATTTGGATCTGGGATTTGTGCCAGACACTGATTCTAATTTGGGGAGGAGAGGTCTGATAGTGGGGGGAGCAGGCAGCTGGTATGTGGGAGCTGGTTCCTGGGGCAGTGGTTGGAACTGGGGTGTTGGTTGGTGGCTGTGTTTAGAACTGGTCTGCGGAGAGATGTTCGGAGATGGGGTGAGTTTGGGGGGTAGGAAAGGGTTTGGAATGAAGGCTATTTGGGAGGGGATGATGGGAGCTGGTGGTTTGGGACTGCATCACTCCCCCCACTTGAGCTGCCACTGTTTTTCTCTGTGGAAAATCTGCTGGCCCATGGCCTTACCCCTCTGACATCTGCCTCACTGTAGCTGCTGAACCCACAAGCCCGAGGGTCTGCTCCTGCCCTGGGATCTGTGTGAGCGAGTGCTGGGGGTGCTGAAATCTGGCATCTGGGAAGCCATTGGCGGCAATTTGTAAAAAAGCACCTTCTTCGCCCCCTCTGCCTTCTTCTAGATGTCACAAGTGAGGAAAGAGAGAAGAAAGCAAAACTTATAGGGAGAGGAAAAACAAAGAGCCACTGGTAGGTACCCGCAGCCTCCCACTCAAATTTATCTGGGATCAGTTTGCCCTGAGTTACAGTAAAAGGAAACTTGGAAATGGCAGAGATGCTTAATGACGTCTTTGTTTCGGTCTTCACTGAGAAGTCTGAAGGAATGCCTAACATAGTGAATGCTAATGGGAAGGGGGTAGGTTTAGAAGATAAAATAAAAAAAGAATAAGTTAAAAATCACTTAGAAAAGTTAGATGCCTGCAAGTCACCAGGGCCTGATGAAATGCATCCTAGAATACTCAGGGAGCTAATAGAGGAGGTATCTGAGCCTCTAGCTATTATCTTTGGAAAATCATGGGAGACTGGAGAGATTCCAGGAGACTGGAAAAGGGCAAATATAGTGCCCATCTATAAAAAGGGAAATAAAAACAACCCAGGAAACTACAGACCAGTTAAGTTTAACTTCTGTGCCAGGGAAGATAATTGAGCAAGTAATTAAGGAAATCATCTGCAAACACTTGGAAGGTGTTAAGGTGATAGGGAATAGCCAGCATAGATTTGTAAAGAACAAATAATGTTAAACCAATCTGATCGCTTTCTTTGATAGGATAATGAGTCTTGTGGATAAAGGAGAAGTGGTGGATGTGATATACCTATGAACTCTGTCTGTGTGCCAAGCTCATCGAGCGTATTGTTCTCAGGGTTGCTGCAGACTGCCGCATGTCCTGCTGCCCCTTGTGGGGCGGTTCTTCTGGCTTTTCCTTCATCTCCAATAAGTCACGTTAGAAAAGAAAGTCTGTGGCCACCCCTTTGTTCAGCAAACCGTTTCCCTTCACCCACTTCTGGGCCATATGCTTGGGCCCCTTTTGCCAAGGTGGATCCTAAATATATTATTGCCTTCGGTGAGCGATATTTTGGTTCTCCAATCCACCCCTCCCCCCAATAATTTGTACTCAAAAAAGCAGATTCTGTCTCACAAGCACTGATCTAGCCAACCCCATCTCTTCCTGCACCCCACTCTGTGATGCTGGGCTCCTGGAAAATACACAGTCGGAGGGAACTCGACCAAATTGTGGTGGCCAATGTATGTGCCTTTCGCAGTAGCTAGTGCAGATCTTCATTGTATGATTGTCCTTGCCTTCCTCATGGGCTTTGACTCCCAGCTGAAATAGTTAATAGTGTGGCCATTTAATGTGTCCTCCTCAGACTCTGAGGTCAACGTGCCATTTGGGATGAGTGGGGTAGTTCATGCATCTCAGAGCTCCTGTGTCGGGCTGGGTGCCAACATGGGCACTGATAATGGCGCCAGTTAAATTTTTCACCTTTTTGACCTTTTTTCTTTGCCCTTGTTGTTCCAGGGTCTGGTGACCTTCGAGGAGGTGGCTGTGTATTTCACACGGGGCAGGGGGCTCTGCTGGACCCCGGTCAGAGAGCCCTCTACAGGGACGTCATGCAGGAGAATTACAAGACAGTGACCTCACTATGTAAGGATCCCTGTCCCCTCTGTGACTAGCCGCTGTGGAGTCTCTGGAGTGCCAGAATCCACTTCTGCTCAGGGTTCTTCCCTGGTCCCCAGGGTTTAAGTGAAAGTGTGTGTGGGGGCGGGGGGGTGTCACATTTTCCCATCCTCTCCTCTAGGCCCAGAAGGATCTCTCCTTTCTCCCTCTCCCTCTCCTGGGTTTGTGGGAGCCTCCCTCTCTTTTCCGTGCTGCATCCCATCATGTCATGTTGATGAAACATAGCATCACCCCGTAATGTCATGATCTGTGACAACAGGCACCCAAATCAGTGACTTCTCCCTATCTACGCTGATCTTCTTCAACTGCTGTTGGTGCCTTAGATTTAAGGGTGGGGGGAGTATCAACCCTTCATTCCCCAGAACCCTTGTGAGAGAGACTCACTCCCCACACCCTCTTCCCAGGAAATTCAGAAACTCTGCAGGGAGTCTAATCCCGCCCCCTAGGAGGCAGAAGGGCTGCATAGAATTTTGCATTCACACAGAATCCCTGGTCCCCTCCTGCCTGGACCATAGAGAGGCCTCTGGAGGTTTAGAACCAGGCAAAGGGCTTAGCACCAAGACTGTGTCAGCCCATGTCTGAAGATCCCTGAATCCCCTACAAGAGGAACAACACTCGCCCCTACATGCAAACGTTTCTCACCCCATGTATTACCACCTTCCCATGTATTCCCCTCCCCTCCCCCCCAACACAGAAGGAGGCTGAATCAAAATAATAGCGTGTTCTACATAGGGAATATTATCAGAGATGTAATTCCCCCTGATCGTACATCTTTTCTTTCCGCTGAGCAGGGCATCTGATTTCTAAGCCCAATATGATGTCCCAGCAGGAGCGAGGGGAAGACCCAGGCCTCCAGTACTCAGAGAAAAGGGAGAGTCCAGGGAGCACCTGCACAGGTGAGGAATTGGTTAAAATGACCCTGTCAAGGTTTCTTTCCCCACTTTGAACTTTAGAGTACAAATGTGGGGACCTGCATGAACACTTCTAAGCTTAATTACTAGCTTAGATCTGGTAACGCTGCCACCAGCCAGAAATCAGTGTCTGGCACACTTTCTGTCCCCCCGAAACCTTCCCTGGGGAACACAGATCCAAACCCCTTGGATCTTAAAACGAAGAAAAATCAATCAGGTTCTTAAAAAAGAAAGCTTTTAATTAAAGGAAGAAAAGGTAAAAATTATCTCTGTAAAATCAGGATGGAAAATGCTTTACAGGGTACTTAGATTCATATAGCCCAGAGGAAACCCCCTCTAGCCTCAAGTTCAAAGTTACAGCAAACAGAGGTAAAAATCCTTCCAGAAAAAAGAAACATTTACAAGTTGAGAAAACAAAAATAAGACTAACACGCCTTGCCTGGCTAGTTACTTACAAGTTTTAAACATGAGAGACTGATTCATAAAGATTTGGAGAGCCTGGATTGATGTCTGGTCCCTCTCAGTCCCGAGAACGAACAACCCCCAAAACAAAGAGCACAAACAAAAGACTTCCCTCCACCAAGATTTGAAAGTATCTTGTCCCCTTATTGATCCTCTGGTCAGGTGTCAGCCAAGTCTACTGAGCTTCTTAACCCATTACAGGTAAAAGAGACATTAACCCTTAACTATCTTTTATGACAGACCCATTGACACAGGAAGTAAAAAGTTGGGATTCCCACAAAGGCCTCCTGAGCTCCCCCAAATTCTACCTCATCTCACCCAGGTCAGAGCTGTCCCCAGCCGGTGTCGTATCATCACATCAGATGTTACTCATGGCTTCCTGCCCCGGCTGACTGATACCTGGCCATAGCTCCCTTCCCCCTGAGTGTTCAGATGGATGCAGAGGCAGAACTGGTCCTTTCCCTTCACCCAGAGGAGAGACAGGAGATCTGCTTCTGATTTTTGTATGTGAACAGTTGGTTTTGTTTTGAGGTTTGCCCGTCTCTGAGATCCCCTGTCTCCCTGGCACAGGGGATGACTCGTGTTTGGGGTTTCTTTCTATCCCAGCAGGTGACTTGACAGTGGCTGAGAACAAGGAGGAGAATTCTCAGCAGGAGGGCCCTGAGCCAGTGGAGCTGCATGGGACAGTGTCAATAAAATCCGAGAGGAATGTGTCCCTAAGCCCTGAATGGGGGGGAATCAGTAAAAACCGAAGGGAACGCTTCACAGAGTTGTGAGCAGGAAAAAGTCTGTGAATCTCAGTGTGGATCAGAAAGGCTGTAAGGAAACTAGCTGGGGACAAGTCAGGATAAACCCACTCATGGCGTGGGAGGTTTGAAGGAACTCAACAAAAGTGTAACCCAGCTGAGCAACCCAGTGGGAGGGAGACCCCACAGGTGCGCTGAGTGTGGGAAAAGCTTTAGTTGCAACTCATGCCTTTACAGGCACCGGAGAACCCACACGGGCGAGAGGCCTTAAAAGCAGGGCTTTGTAGTGGAGCCCAGAGCTGAAGCATGGAGCAGCTTCGGAGAAGTGGAGCTGCAGGTTTTTGCCCGGAGCTGGAGCGGAGCCGGAGCACAGCTCCAAAGCCCTGCTTACAAGTGCCCCAACTGCGAGAAAAGATTCTGCAGCAGCTAGACCCTTGCCAGCCATCACAGGCTGCACATGGGAGAGAAACCCTACGTCTGCTCTGAGTGCAGGAAGAGCTTTAGCTACAGCTCATCCCTCGTGACGCACCGGCGAGTCCACACGGGCAACACACCCTATTCCTGCCTGGGCTGCAGGAAGAGCTTCCAGCAGAGATCCAACCTCGCTGTGCATCAGATACTCCACTGTGTGAAAAGACCTTAAATAAACAAACCCCCGCCCCATCCCCAGAGCATTTGCAGTTCTCAGGAATGCCAGGGGGCATTCAGTGGCTGGCTGCCTGTCTCTGGGGTCAGGAGACAGCAGAACCTACTCCAGCCTGATCGGTACCGTTCTCTGGCTCAGTAGGCAGAGGAGGAAAGACCCTGGTCAGTTCCACCTTCCTGCTGCAGCCCGAGCTTCTAAGTCCTTTGCTTCATGGCAGGGGAGAAAGATCCTCCCATCTGCTTTCTGGGCCTGGGATGGACTCCTCTCCATTCCCTATCCCTGGAGAAGGATACGCCGGCCATGCCTCACTCCTGAGACCTGTGCCTAGCTTCCCCCAGCACCTGGGCTGGGATCCCCATTCACCTGAATTTGTTACCTGGGGGATGGACACCCTGTAGACCTTGTAACACTCTCAAAGCCCCCAGAGAACTGGCTGCTAGGCCTTGAGCTGTTTGGGTATCCCTTCCCCAAATGGTTATTTGTCTCACGGCCATCTGTTTTTGCTCATTTTCTCCTCTCTCGTCTCAGAGACTTCCCAGATGGCTGAAATATGAAAAATTACCAATAATAAAACAAACGTGTGCTGAGTCTCAGGCCCCTGGTTACAGGAGACTCAGCAGTTTCTTCTGGCACAGAAATCCTTGGGCCAAGAGGCAGAGGCGGGGTGAGGAAGGTTAGGTCCTGAGGCCTGCCCTGATGTGATGCGAAGGGAGAGGGTGTGGGGGAATGTGGCAATACAGGGCTGGGAAACCTGTAGGGGTCACACTGGAAGGTTGGGAGAGCTGAGAATGGCTAACTCACTGCACCAGTGATGGAGATACAGGAAACTGTATTGCGGGGGCGGGGATGCTGTTCCTCAACAGGAAAGGGCTGCAAACGACAGCCCCGGAGGAGGAGTGGGTGCAGATCCCTGACTCCGGAGAGGAGTGTCAGCAGAGCTAAAACAGACCCTGGGGCTACTCTCCCCCCAACCCCCACAAACCAGCTGGAACTGAAGCCAGGTCCCCCCACCCATCACCAAGGCCACAGTGAGACAAAGTCCCAGACAGCTCACCCGATCTACTGCAGTGTCTTCTGTGGGGACAGACATCCCCTGAGGTATGAGGGGAAATGTGCACTCTGAGCTGGGACCAGAGGGGGATTAAAGCCTTTTGAGGCCCTGAGTCAGAGCAAGTGAGGGGTCCTGGCACCAGATCCGTGGTCCCACCCCCGTTCTACCCCTTCTGCCTGTGGCCCCACCCCCGTTCCACCTCTTCCCTGCAAACACCCCCACCCCTTCCCTGCTTGCTTGGCTCCTTTCTACCCACCCATCCCCTGCTGCGGCCCCAAGACCAGAGAAGCTCTGTGCCCTCACCTCAGCCCCAGTACCGCAGCAGGGAGCGAGAGCTCCTCTAGCCCCAGTGCCATGTGGGGAGGGGGGAGATTTTTCTGGGGGCCCCCATTGGCCTGTGTAGTAATCTGCCACTGGCTGGGAGAACCATAGAAAGCACAGAAAGCTGAAGTCTGTGCCAAGTGAGATTCCCCCCTCCCTACATAGAAAGGTGAGGAATTGGGCAGGGGGCACTGGAGCTGTCTGGGTGGGGTGATGGTGTCTACTCCCAGTGTCCTTACACTGCAGAGAGCTCCGAGGAGCTGAAGGCAGGCAGGGTTTTCCTGGGTGGGGTAAGTGTCTGAGACCAGGATGGAGCCACTTTCATGGAGTGTCTGAAGGGGAAAAGACAGTACTGCCTGGGGGCCTCATCTGGCCACAATGACATCTGCAACATGGGTCACTTGCAGGTTTAAACTAGTGTAAATGGTGGATTCTCTGTCACTTGAAGTCTTTAAACCATGATTTGAGGACTTCAGTAACTCAGCCAGAGGTTAGAAGTCTATTACAGGAGTGGGTGGGTGAGACTCGGTGGCCTGCAATGCACAGGAGGTCAGACTAGATGATCATGATGGGCCCTTCTGGCCTTAAAGTCTATGAGTGTGCAGGGCTGCAGGCTGTCTGGGGAGGGTCAGCGCTGGGAAGGGACAGTCTGTGCCACGGGGTCACTGTCAGGGACAGAGATTCCCTCTGGCTTGAGCTGGGACCGGGCAGATTATCAGGGGAGCCGCGTTTTTACCCCCAGCACTGAAATCAGGACAGAAATAAGGGCGGAGCGTCCTGGAGAAGGTGTCAGTGAAAGTGAAGAGATGGGACCTGTCAGTCACATTGAAAAATGAGACCTCGCCCGCCTCATAGTCCAGGAAAATCCCCACCCGGCTGGGCCTGATGCTCACGAGACAGGGGGTTAAGTGGGAGGGACAGGCATTGTATTCTCCATCCCTCAGCCTCACAGCCCAGTATCCATTCCCAGGTGTGAGTGTGACCCACTCCTTCCTACTCTGTACAGATTCCCTACAAACCCCCAGGTACCAGCCTGTCTTGTCTCCCACCTCCACCTCCCAGTAACATCTCCCGGCCGCGAACCCCTCAGCGCCCAGGACACACACACAAGGTTCAAATCTCTCAGGCTTTTCAGGCAGATCCTGCCGTGTGTCTGTGCACCCTGTCAGACAAGCCAGAGGCTCTGGCAGGCGTAGATGTGCAGGTCCTAAGCTGCACATGGATGGAGCTTGTTAACTTATCAGCGTGAGGTAGGAGTTGGGCTCTGGACTCAATGTATGGCCCATGCCCTGCCACCCCAAATGTGACTGCGTCAGGGATGGGGCACAATTTGACTCTGGAACTCCTCTTATAAAGTGTTCTGTGCATCTGTCCCAACCCCCAGCCAGGGACACCGGACTGTGGGGAGCCAGGGGGTCATGGCCCCCTCACTTTTTAACGGCTGTAAGGGCGAGCCGGGGGGGGGGTCACGGGGCAGAGAGAAGGCAGAGTCTTGGGGGGACGAGCTGGCTCGGGAGCAGGGTCTCAGCGGAGAAGCAGGGGTGCGAGGCCAGAGGGCTTAGGGGGTATAAGCGGTGTAAGGGTGGGGCCTCGGGGGAATGGGCAGTGTGAGGATGGCACCTTGGCAGGAGGGGCAGCATGGGGGGGCAGGCCTTAGGGGTGAGGCAGTGGGGTCACAGTTCAGGTGTTGTCCCCTCCAATTTTAAGGACCTTCTGCCACTCCTGACTCCAGCCCCTCCACACCCACCCTGGCGGCCAGAGTTGGTTCAATGTGTGGGGGTGGGGGGGAACAGACAGCAACAGCCGCGGATGAAGCTGGCAGAGTTCCATCCTCTGAGGCTCACAAGGGAGACTCCTCCCCAGAGCCTCCTACCCCAACCACATTCACTCCTGCCCCTGTTTCGGTAGTGGAGGGGACAGTGTGGCTGATATCACGAGGGAGTGATTCCTGAGTCCAGCACAGGCTGCAGGGGGATCCAATCCCCTCCCACGAGTCCCCACAGGAGCTGAGAGAGGCTGAAGCTGCCCAGACGCCTCATGGATGGGGGATTGTGTGTTTATTCTGCACAAATGGAACTTCCCTGCCTCCTGCTCCAGGGACTAAACAGGGCCAGGGCCGGCTCCAGAGCCCAGCGGGGCAAGCACCTGCCTGGGGCGGCCCTTTCCCGGGGGGGGCGGCAGGCTGGGCCGGCGGACCTGCCGCAGTCATGCCTGCGGGAGGTCCACCGAGCAGCGGACCTGCCGCAGGCCGTGGGAGGTCCGCTGCTCCCGTGGCGGGCGGCCAAAAACCTAGAGCCGCCCCTGAACAGGGCAGGGAGGAAAAGCCCACTCTGTCCTGTGGGTTATGATGCTTTGCCTCTGTTTCCATCAGTGACTGATCTAAAATTAGGGACTAAACAGTTATTAACGGGGACGCAGGTTAATTTCCCTTTAATCCCAGTGACCAACCTCTGTCCCCGGCACACTCTCTCCCCCAGTGTTGCAACTCTGGATCCAGACACAGTTCAGCCTAACCTCAGATCAGAAAAGTGAGCGGTGGGAGACACACAACAGGATCTGCCCAACAATCCTGAGAGATTTATTGGGGATTGATATATTGTGTCTTGTCTAGACGCGATATATCGATCCCCGAACATGCTCTCGTCGACTCCGGCAGACAGTCTGGACATACTCCTACATCCAGGTCATTAATGCAGATATTAAACACCACTGTATACAGAACAGATCCCTATGGAACCCCTCCCGAGACCTTCCTCCAATCTGCCATCATTCAATTAACAATTACCCTTTGCCTGCGATTGTTTAACCAATTACATATCCACTCAATGGTAGTTCTGCCAAGCCTGCATTTCTCCAGCTTACTTATCAAAACGAGATGTGGGGCTGTGTCAGAAGCCTTGCTGAAGTCCAAATAAGTTAGGTCCACCACATTCCCCCATCCACCAAACCAGTTACTCTGTCAAAGAAGGAAATCAAGCTGGTTTGGCATTTGTTCTTAGTAAATCCGTGTGGTTGTCCTTAGATGTGCGGGTTACCTCTTCATCCTCCAGGTATTCGCACACTGAATGTTATACATTGCTCTATTATGGGGTGGCCAAACTTACCGACCCGTCAAGCCACATACGACAATCTTCAGAAGTTCAAGAGCCGGGGCGCGACTGCCGAGGCTCAGGGCTTCAGCCTTGCCGGTGGGGAGGGTCTCAGGCCTCAGCGCCATGGGAGGTGCCTGCCAGGGCTCAGGGCTGAAGCCCTGCTCCTGCTGAAAGTCCCAAGCCCCAGCAGACGTGCCCTGTGGGACTGAAGCCCTGAGACCTCCTGTCCCGCTAGGCAGAAGTCTGAAGTGACGCATGTGGAGGGAGGCACACAGGGTCACATATCCCCCGCTAAGATTTTTGCCAGGGGTTGCTGGCCCCACTTGGTTACATGGTGCTGCAGGACCCCCTCCCTGCACAGCAGCTGCTGGAGCTGTGGGAGCTGCGGCTGTGGGGAGAGTCAGTGGCAAACAGCTGGGAGCTGCAGGGAGAGCCGCTGCTTTTGCTGGTGCCTCTCCTCGGGGAGCTAAAGCACCAACCCCTCCCTGCAGCTCCCAGCTGTTTGCTGCTGCCTCTCCACTGGAGCAAACACCTGGGAGTTGCAGGGAGGGCCTGCTGAGGGAAAGGGGGTGTGTGCTTGGGGGGCATGATGCAAGCTGTTGGCGGGGGGCAAACCTTTAAATTGTCCCCCCCATCTGTTTTCAGCAGCCACCAGTCGTCTCTGGTAGGCGGAGAATGGGGCAGGGGGGCTCCGCGTGCCGCACCTGAGCTGTAAAAGAGCCACATGGGGCTCACTAGCCGCAGTTTGGCCACCCCTGGCCAATAGCTTCCAGGGATCAAAGTCAAAGTGACTGGTCTATAGTTCCCAGGCTCCTCCTTCCCAAATCCCCAGCTTGGCCAGGGACCCCAGGCAAGTTACTGCCCCATCTGTAACAGGGGAACAATGGCACTCACCTCCGTCGGCTTTGAGGCTCTGGATGAGTAGCCCTAGAGAAGAACTAGGTATTATCCCCAGCCACTCCAGGAGAGCTGTACCACTGGACGCCAGCAGAGGGTCTAGCCCTGTGTTTCTTCTCCTGCAACTTCCTAATTCCCCACGTAGCCCATCTCCCCCGCAGGCAGGGCCGTCCCTAGGGGGGGTGCGGGGCCTGGGACATAGAAACTCTGCACTTATCAGCCGGGGGGTGCTTCCCCAGGCTCTGCCCAGGCCCCGCCCCCACTCCCCACCTTTCCTCAGGGCCCCACCCTGCCCTACTTCTTCCCACCCCCAACCAGGGCTGCCCAGAGGATTCAGGGGGGCTGGGGCCATGCAATTTTGGGGGCCCCTTCCAGACAAAAAAGTTGCAATACTATAGAATACTATATACTCGTGGGGCCTGGGGCAAATTGCCCTGCCCCCCCAGGCAGTCCTGCCCCCAACCCTTCTCACCCTGCCTCTTCCCCACCCAGTTCTACCCCCTCCCCCAAGCATGCTGCACCCTCGCTCCTCTCCCCTCCCCACCAGCGCCAGATGTTGCAAAACAGGTGATTGGCGGCAGGCACTGAGAGGGAAGGAGAGGCGCTGATCAGGGAGGAGCTGAGGGGAGGGGGAGGTTGGTAGGGGGGCTCCTCTTCCCCACCCCCGCCCGCCACTCACCTCCCTGTTCACCTCCTCACTCCTCTCGCCTCACTTCCCCGGCGAGTGCCCGCCTCCGCACGAAGTGCAGGGTCCCCCAAAGCACAGGGGCCTGGGGGAGTTGCCCCGATTGGCCGTACTCTAGGGACAGCTCTGCTCGCATGCTGGTGGCTGGAAGCTGAAGCTAGACAAATTCAGATGGGAAATAAGCCCCCATTTTAACAGGGCGGGTAAGTCACCATCGGAACAACTTATCGAGGGTGATGGGGAGTCTCCAGCACTGAAAATCTTTAAATGAAGATTGAATGTTTTTTCTAAAAGTCAGGCTCTGGTTCAAACGGGCACTGTTCCAGGGAAGTCCTATGGCCTGTGTTACACAGGAGGTCAGTCCAGATGATCACAATGGTCCCTTCTGGCCTTGGAATCTAGGAATAATCACCCACTGAGCACGTGCTCCCTAATTCCCCAGCACTCAAGAGGAGGGCTCTGTAATTCCCCCCTGCCCCCAGGGCTCTGTAATTCCCCCCCATCACCCTGTATGCAGGGCTCCATAATCCCACCCCTCCCAGGCACGCAGGGCTCCAGACAAGCTCCACCAGCTTCTCGAGAAAGCACAAGGAAGTTTCAGGGAGGGAACTTTTTTATTCCCATGGGACAGGAAGTGACCCGGACATGGCACAGAACCAGGAAACTAAGCAAAGGTGTCTGAAGAGAAGGGAGGTCTCTGCTCCCCCAACCTCAGGGCGCAGAGCGTGCAGGTGCCATGGGGAACAGAGGAGTCCTCCACTCCAGGGTGATGGAAGCACTGGTGGAAGTGGGGAAGGGGGTTCTTACACAGACCCCTTCTCCTCCAGGGGAGGATGGGTATGTCTTTCTCTCTCCAGCCTCCCCATCAGATTAGCAGAAGGTTCAGGGTCTCCAGACAGCTGGATCTGCAGCAGCAACGGCTCTATCTCACAAAGCCCAAGGGTCAGCTGCTGCCATGTCCTGGCCCAGAGAGGCTGGCGGGGGATCACTCCCGCTGGCTGGCCCTAGCTGCAGCACCAAGGGCCCCGTGCCCCCCGTGGTGCAGCCTGCGGTGGGTGATGACATTGGAGCTCTGGCTGAAGCGTTTCCCGCAGTCGGGGCAGACGTAAGGTTTCTCTCCGGTGTGGGTCCTGCGGTGCTTGGTGAGGGAGGAGTTGACGTTGAAGCCTTTCCCGCAGTCCAGACAGACGTAGGGCCGCTCCCCAGTGTGCACCCTCTGGTGGGTGGTGAGGTGGGCTCGCTGGCTGTACTGCCGCCCGCACTCCCCGCACCGGAAGGGCTTCTCCCCCGTGTGGATGCGCCGGTGCCGCACCAAGTTGGAGACCACAGCGAAGCTCTTCCCGCAGTCGCCGCAGATGAAGGGGGTCTCCCCAGTGTGGCTGCGCTGGTGGGTGAGGAGGTAGGAGCTGGTGGTGAAGCCCTTCCCGCAGTCGGAGCACTTGTAGCGCTTTTCGCGCCGGGAGGCGCTCTGGTGCCGGGCCAGGTGGGGCCGGTCGCTGAAGCCCTTCCCGCAGTCGGCGCAGCTGTAGGGCCGCTCGCCGGTGTGGGTGCGCTGGTGGGCAATCAGCTTGGAGCTGATGGTGAAGCCTTTCCCGCAGTCGGGGCACTTGTAGGGCCGCTCGCCCGTGTGCAGCCGCTGGTGGGTCAGCAGGTTGGAGCTGCCGCTGAAGCATTTCCCGCAGTCGCTGCAGGCGTAGGGCCGCTCCCCGGTGTGGATGCGCCGGTGCTTGATGAGGTCTGAGCTGACGTTGAAGCACTTCCCGCACTCCAGGCAGACGTAGGGACGCTCACCGGTGTGCAGCCGCCGGTGGGTGACCAGGTGGGAGCGCTGGCTGCAGCGCCGCCCGCAGTCGGGGCACTTGTAGGGCTTCTCGCCCGTGTGGCTCCGCTGGTGACGCACCAGGTTGGAGACCACGTTGAAGCGCTTCCCGCAGTCCCCACAGGCGTAGGGTTTCTCTCCGGTGTGGATCCGCCGGTGGGTGACCAAGGCCGAGCTGTGCCCGAAGCCTTTCCCGCAGTCGGGGCATTTGTAGGGCTTCTCGCCAGCGTGCCCGCGCTGGTGCCGCAGGAGGTTGGAGAAGGCACTGAAAGTTTTGCCGCAGTCAGCACACGGGTGGGGTCTCTTTCCCCCGTGGGTCCTCTGATGTGCCAGGAGGTTGGACCGCTGACGGAAGCTCTTCCCACAGTCTTTGCACGTGTTCAGTCTCTCCCTGGGGCGCGGCCCCTTGCGCAACAGGGAGTCTTTGCGGGTCCTAAATATTTCCCCAAGGCAAGTGGGATGATCTGGACAGGAGTCAATTCCCTGCACTGGGGAGAAAGGAAACATCAGAGAGGGGAACGGCAAAGGGGAGAAAATAAACCAAAATAACTGCTGGGGAGACTGAAAAATCAGAAGTCACGCCCTTCCCCTGAGAAGAGAGGAGCAATTCTACCTCTGCATCCCCCTGAACACTCATTGGGGAGGGAGGTTCTGCCAGGTGTCGGTCAAGACGGGCAAGCCATGAGCAACATCTGCCACGAGGATATGACCCTGATGGGGACAATCCTGATAAGGGCGGGGGGATGAGGCAGAACTGGGGGTGCTCATGGAGCCTTTGTGGGAATCCCAGCTGTCTTCTTCACTCACCGATGGCATCTGTGTCAGTTTCATGGATTCCTCACCTGGGCAGTCTCCTCTCGGGTTCTCCCTTTCCCCAGAACCTTGAAGATCTGGGACCCACGGCTCCTTCTCTTGTTGCCGCCAAGAGACAGCGTTGGGTCTGGGAATCGGAGATCCTGTTCACGAGACAGCAGAGAGGCAAAGACCCTGGTTGGTTAAACCGTCCTGGGAACTTACCGCAAGAATGTTCTTGGATTTGGCTGGAGGGGGAACATTCATGGACCACGTTCATGGACCCCTTGGGGAAATCTCCCTCTGCCCCTTTGAAAGCCCAGGAGGTGGAGACATGATTTAGGATTGTCCATTGTTCTCTCGTCCCATGGGAGGAAGCATGGACCTAGGCCGATCCCAGAGCTGTAGCTGCCCCGGCGCATCAGGGACTACACAGTTTCTAACAAATGATAGGAAAACACACCCTCCCTTACCCTGTGAGGTCCTGTTCGCATAGTTCTCCTGCATGGCATCCCTGTAGAGGGCCCTCTGACCGGGGTCAGTGAAATACAAAGCCACTTCCTTGAAGGTCACGGGTCCCTGAAACAACAGACATTTGCCACTCAGCACTTTCTACCTCAGCCACAATCCCACCAGCTCATCCACAGGGGACCCAGACTGGTGTGTCTGCTCCATTCCCCAATACCTGACAGTTCCCATAACCCCCCAGGTTAGATTTGCATCCAAACTGGTCCCTCATTCCAGGCTGCTCCACGCACACCTGCTCTGTCATCACACCTAGATTTGCCTCTTCCTTGCTGCTCCAGACATAAGGACGGCCATCCTGGGTCAGACCTATGGTCCATCTAGCCCAGTCTCCCGTCTTCCAACCAGTGCCAATGCTTCAGAGGAAATGAACAGAACAAGGCAGCTATCGAGTGATCCATCCCCGGTCATCCAGTCGCAGGTCCTGGCAATGGTTTTGCAATGTAAGGAAAGTCAGATCAGAGAGCTGCAGCTGTGGAAAATGCTTCTGATGCTCCAAGATCAAATCCAGGCTTGTCTTGACCTGCCGGCCCTTCCAACTCCATACACGCATGGCCCTCATCCCATCCGCATTACAGGGAACAGCAGCGCAGGGAGACTATGAGAATCAGGGGTGTGGCCTAGTGGTTAGAGCAGAACGGGGCAACACAGCTGCAAAGTTACATGAAATCCCTTCAGTTTCCTCAGGTGGATAACAAAAGCAGCCTAGCTCCCGGGTAGGCAAAAGCCTGGGGTGGAAGGAGCAACATTAACGTATTATTATTAGACAGCGAAGGCCAAATCAGAAAAGCCCACTCGCAACCACAAAAAGTCACCCAAAGATGCTGCTTCAAATGTGGCAGTTCTGTCCCCAGTTTGTCACAGGGTTGGGTCTTGTTCCACCCAAGAGCAGAGACTCCTGCTTCCCAGTAACAGGCATCATCAGACCCCCTTGTAAATAAAACTTCCCTGTCCCAACCCTACCCTGTGTATTTCCTGCCCCTCTCTCTACAGGACAAACCCACAGCAGCTTCCTGAGAAATCCTCCTACCTGAGCCGGCTCCGCTCCAGCCATTTCCCTGCCCCGGCCCGCAGGAGAAGGGGATGATCCGGAGTGAACCCTGGATGCTGTTCTGCAGCCTGTCCGGGGGGAAAGGGGAGTGGGAAGGTTTCAGATGGGACTTGAGTGCATTTCATACCCTGATTCCCTCCCCGCCAACTCCATCCCTGCAGAAAAACCTCCCAGATTCTGCTGCCCCTGCCAGTCTCTGCCCCCAACTCCCTCCTGTCCCCTCCTCCCAGGCCGGGAGACTCGGTCCCTGGCCCGTCCCGGGGCGTTCGCTCCCCGGAGCTGGCTCGGCTCCTGCAGGGGATCAGGGGGGCAGAGCCGGGGGGGGAGGTCAGGGAGGGCAGCAGCTCTGGGACTCGCAGACCCCCGCCCCCCGGGAGCAGAGCTGGGGCGAGGAAGGGCCATTGGTGCAGTCACTTTCCTGCCCGGCCCCAGCCCTTCCCCCGGGTCTCTCCCCTCACCTGCAGGCTCCGGCTCAGGGGCTGGTGTCGGCAGAGCCCGGGGCTGCCCCAGGGGCTGGTTCCAGCCCCCGCAGAGAGTCCCCCCGGCTGGGCACAGAGGGGCGCTAGGGAAGGGCTCTCCCCGCACACACCCCGCTGGGGAGCAGCAGCGGCTCAGCCCAGGATCACAAGCAGCAAGTCCCATCCAGGAGCCGCACCGCCGCTCCTCCCTCGCTTCCCCCAGCATCCACACGAGCCCCAACTGCTCTCAGCTGCTCCAGCCCCTTCCTGTTCCCCGCGACACCAAGCCGAGCTGCAACACTCACTGGATGGAGCCGCCCTGATCCGGCCTGGGGGGCGAACTAACAACGATGCGGAGTGAGGCCCACCCAGCTCAGCGAGCCTCCAGCCGGGGGGGAGGCGGCTCTCTCAGTGACCCCCCAGCAGAGAGCGGAGAAAGCTCAGCCCGGTTCCTCCTCCTCGCTGCAGCCCCAGCTCCTGGGTCCTCTCGCCTACCTCGTGATGGGGGAAGGCGGGACCGAGAACTTCCCCTCTGCTGTATCACATGTCCAGGGACGGGCTGTTAAGGGTTAACGGGATTTTATGACCCCAGTGTTGTCACAGGAAAAATCACGAGCTAAACCACAGGAAAATCACAAGATGGGCTTAAAGGGGGTGAGGTTTTAAAAGGTCGAAGTTCCTTTTGGTTGCTTTCTACTTTGTGGAGCCTTTAAGGAGTTCTGTTTTCCAGGTTTATTTGGCATGGACGGTGGTGTTTTTGCTGTGGTTTAGGGGGCTTTTATGTTTGTTTGTTTTTAAAAGAAACATGTGCCCTTTTCTAAGTGAAAGCAGAAATTTTCCCATGATCACAGGAGTCCAGGAGCTGGGACTTTAAGGAAAACCCCAAATATCACAGGACTGGTAATTAAAATCCAGACAGTTGGCATTTCTGTTATTTAATATATATTTATTTATGAGCTCTGTTGCAGAAGCATCCACACATTTCAACCAGGACTAGGGCTGTGTGTACACATACACTGTACTGTACTGTGTTGCACACACACACATACACTCCCTCTCTCTCTCTCTCTCTCTCTCTCTCTGTGTTTCCCTGGACTTTGAAGGGATAAAATCACCCTGAAGAAAGCAAAGGATTTTTAGTAGGATTATTTAACCACTTTCCTTTTAAAAACAAAACCAAAAAAACCCTTTTTATTAAGGCAAAGTTACAATAAAAGGTTAACATACTACATTACTTATCCCAACAGTATTAGAACCTGGCTAAACCAGAATCTTTCCTTTGTTTTTAACAACTGTTTTACAATGTTGCCAACTCTCACAATTGCGTCATGAGACTTGTAATCTTTGGTGCATTTCTGAAAGCCCCAGCTCCTGGATTCATGTTATTCCACAAAAGTCTCAGCTTTCAGTTATAAAAATATAGGAACATAGGACTGGAGGGGCCCTTCTGGGCCAGTGACTAATCCAGTCCCCCTGCTCTCACAGGCAATCCCATCATATAATCCCATTCATTAATTTTTCAAGCTACATTTTAGTACTAATTAGGTTGTTTGCCTCCACTACAACTATTGAGAGGCTGTTCCAGAACTTCACTTCTCTGATGGTTAGAAACCTTCCAATTTCCAACCTAGATTTATTCATGGCTGGTTAGTTTCTTACCCTGTTGGTTTCAGAGGAAAGCTTGCAAATTTGACCTGATTGTATCATAAAAATTGAAAATGTAGAAGGCAAATCTATCTATCTATCTATCTCATGATCTGCAAGGTAATCTCATGATCTTGGGAGGGACCTGACTCATGGTTTTTGAAGATTTGGGGTTTGTTGTGCTGTGTTCAAATCCAGTGAAAACTGAACATTTGGGAGAAAACATGTCTTTGTTAGTGGTCTGACACTCTGCTTCTTCAGCAAATATGTGAGCTCTCACAGTTCGCATGTCTCAGGCCTCCAACTTCCAGCAAAGCTCAGGTGCATCTGATTCAGACATCCTGATATTGCTCAGTTCAGAAAAAGCAGGGGAGGTGGATTTTTAAAATTGAGGTTTCCTTTATACATCATTAAAAAAAGAAGCACAAATTCAATGTTAAAACGTCCCTCTGCAGGTGACTTTGAAGAATGAGGATCAGCATGTGAGCAGTGACTGAGAAACACAGGACGGATAGCGAAGACTCTCCATGTGTGTGGGTAGAAAGGAGAATGAGACAGCAAAAAGCATCACCGCCCTCTGGTGTGAATCCCATCCCCCAGCCACCCAGTGTGGGTCCCTCATAGGCCCTTGGGATTAGCCCCCTGCCCCATCAGCACCCTGACATGACCCCCCCCCTCATGTCCCCCTGGTGTGATTGCCCATAGGACCTTGGCTCAGGCCCCTCACCCAAGGGGGTCTCTCTCCCTCTTTCTGACTAATCCCTCAGGCACCTGCTCCCAGCCTGGTATCTGTTGCCTCAGGGGAGTCCCCCCCACCCCCACCAAGTGAGCAGGCAGTGGACAAGTTTGGGTGGAGGTGACACAGTGCTGCCCCTCAGACCAGTTTGTTTGGGGCTGAGCACCCCGTCCAGAGGGGGATCACACTCCAGCTACATCCTGGGGGCCCAGCCCAGCACTCCAAGCAGTGCCAGTCTCCTGGCATCAGGAGAAGCTCAGCTGGGATCCACTTCCCATCCTGGGGAGCCCAACCCAGGGCTCAGCTCCATCCCTCAGCCCCGGGTACAGCCAGAGGGAAGCAAGAGAGTGATGTAAAAGCAGCAAAGAGTCCTGTGGCACCTTATAGACTAACAGACATTTTGGAGCATGAGCTTTCATGGGTGAATACCCACTTCGTCAGATGCATGTCACCCACGAAAGCTCATGCTCCAATATGTCTGTTAGTCTATAAGGTGCCACTGGACTCTTTGCTGCTTTTACAGATCCAGACTAACATGGCTACCCCTCTGACACAAGAGAGTGATGGAGTCACATGGGTTGGGAAATGTCTCCTCCCCTCCTTCAGGTTGGAGGGGGGAGAAAGTGACCCACCCCTGAAGCAAAGGAAACTGGTGGGGCTGAAATGAGGCTCTGGTGTCCCCCCATTGAATTCACTGGAGTAGGGTGTAAAAGGGCCATCTTTTCCCCAAGACCCCACCTCCCACTCATTCCTCTCTGTCCCCTCTCCCTCATCGCTCACCCTTGCAGGGTCGGGGGAGGCCATAAGAACATAAGAACGGCCATACTGGGTCAGACCAATGGTCCATCTCACCCAGTATCCTGTCTGCCTACAGTGGCCAATGCCAGGTGCCGCAGAGGGAATGAACAGAACAGGTAATCACCAAGTGAGCCATCCCCTGTCGCCCATTCCCAGCTTCTGGCAAACAGAGGCTAGGGACACTGTCCCTGCCCATCCTGGCTAATAAGCATTAATAGACCTGTCCTCCATAAACTTATCTAGTTCTTTTTTGAACCCTATTATAGTCTTGGCCTTCACAACATCCTCTGGAAAGGAGCTGCACAGGATGACTGTGTGTTGTGTGAAGACTGTGTGTTTTTTATTTGTTTTAAACCTGCTGCATTTGCTGACCCCTAGTTCTTGTGTTATGTTATGAGGAGTAAATACAACTTCCTTATTTACTTTCTCCACACCAATCATGATTTTATAGACCTCTATCATATCCCTCCTTAGTCGACTCTTTTCCAACCTGAAAAGTCCCAGTCTTAGTCCTCTCTCCTCATATGGAAGCGATTCCATACCGCTAATCATTTTTGTCACCCTTTTCTGAACTTTTTACAATTCCAGTATATCTTTTTTGAGATAGGGCAACGGTATTCAAGATGTGGGTGAACCATGAATTTATAGAGAGGCAATATGATATTTTCTGTCTTATTATCTATCCCTTTCTTAATGATTCCCAACATCAGGCTGTGTTAAGGAAGGGAATGCAAACATCCTACTTCTGTGATATAGGATAGGCGAACTTCCCTGCAGTACGGTGTGTGTTCTGAGTGTGATTGATAGTGCAAAAACAGGGTGCAGCTAGAGCCAGGAGATGGGTGGGGATCTGAGGAGAGAGTTCTATATGGGGAGATGCTGAAAAGACCAGGGCAGTTTATCGCAGAGAGGAAACAAGTGAGGGGCCAGGGAGGGATGAGCAGAGTTGGGGGGCTGGAGCTCTGCTGGTCAGAATCAGCCTGGCTCAGCATTCAAGGAGAAAAGGAGCAGGGCTGGGTGCTCACTTGAAGTGGTTTCCATGATATCCAGGGTTTACAGTTTGGTTCAGTGGCTTGCAGCACCTCCATTGTACAAATTGTTCCAGCGTCCCTCTGGTCCCTGCTCTACCCCGACCAGGCAGAGGTTTTGCCAAGAGGGCTCTAGTGCTGCTGAGGGAGGGGAGGCTGATCTCTGTTAACTGTCTGGCTTGAGCTTCCTGCCTGGGTCAGAGGCTGTGGTGGCTGCATCTGAGCCCGGGCTGAGGCGCTGCTGCTCCCCAGTGGGGTGTGTGCGGGGAGAGCCCTTCCCTAGCGCCCCTCTGTGCCCAGCCCGGGGGGACTCTTTGTGGGGGCTGGACCCAGCCCCTGGGGCAGCCCCGGGCTCTGCCGCCACCAGCCCCTGAGCCGGAGCCTGCAGGTGAGGGGAGAGACCCGGGGGAAGGGCTGGGGCCGGGCAGGAAAGTGACTCTGCACCAACGGCCCCTCCTCGCCCCAGCTCTGCTCCCGGGGGGCGGGGGTCTGCGAGTCCCAGAGCTGCTGCCTTCCCTGACCCTCCCAGGCTCTGCCCCCTGAGCGCCTGCAGGAGCCGAAGCAGCTCTGGGAAAGCGAATGCCCACAGCCAGCACTTCTTGGAGCATAGCTAAGGTCCTGCAATCAGCACAGCCAGGATTGGCAGGGTGGCTCTGCTTCAGACACTGCACTGGGACACCTGGGTTCTGTCCCTGGCTCTGCCACTGACTCCCAGTGTGACCTTGGAAAAGTTGCTTAGTCTTGCTCCATGCCTCAGTTTCCCCCTGTATAAAATGGGGATGTTAGTATTTCAGCTCATGCAGTGGAAAATACAGAAGGATATACACACAAGGAACATGAAACAATACCACATAATGTGTATGGTAACACCCGTTGTTTCATGTTCCCTGTGTGTGTATATATATAGATATATCTTCCTTCTGTATTTTCCACTACATGCATCCGATGAAGTGGGCTGTAACCCATGAAAGCTTATGCTACAATAAATGTGTTAGTCTCTAAGGTGCCACAAGTACTCCTGTTCTTACTGCTGTGTCGGTAGTTCTTTCATCAGTGGGTGATTTCTGTGTCCACTGCACACACAGGGCAGATTCTGCTACACGGATTCATATTGAATAGTAGCTGGGAAATATAAGAATTGCCAGACTGGGTCTGTGCCAAGGTCCATCTAGCCCAGTATCCTGTCTCTGACAACATTCCAGAAGATATCAGAGCTTTGCTGTAGCAGATGTGGGATAATCTGCCCACAGACAGATCTCATCCTGGCGTCTAATATGAGACTCCTTCTGCCCCACAACAGAAGATGTTTACAAGCAGGAATCAGGCTCACAGATTTTTAATTTTAAAATAAGCAGGATTGACACATAGCCAGACTATGAAATTAAAGGAGCGCCGAGCAATCTAATAATGGCTTAAAAACATCCAACTTGCATATTTTCGCAGTGGCTTTGAAATTGTTGTGGAATTAATCTGCCTGGGAAAATGCACTATCCACAGCCAACTTATCATTCTTAGGGATAGGCCAAACTCTGGTACCCTTGCTATGAATAGTATTTCACTCCCTGATTAATCAATGCCATTGATTTTGGGGAAAAAATTGAGATTGTTTACTCTGGAAAGTAGATGACTATAATGGGATATAATTGTCCTAACACCTGGGTGCCATATTCGTAGACCAGGATCCCCTTGTACTAGTTGCTGTACAAGCACACTGTTAAATGCTGATCTTGAATCCAGGCCCACAGGGTTTTTGGGAAGCAGCCCTGGGATGCTTCACCAGTAGAACTCAGACCTCAGTGGTTTTATATATATATATATATATATCTCAAAGCAAATGAATTAATAACTTGCTGCAAGTTGCTAACTTAATTGGGTAATAACATAGTAAAAGCATCCAGACTGGTTAATAACTTAGACTGGTTAATAATTAAATCACACAGTGTTTTAATATTGTGTGCTCGCTGCAAAGAGCTGGAGGAGACATATTACAGTTTCCCATTGGAGTGCCTGGGACTGGGAACTCACCGACTTGGTTGGGCCAGCTGCCAGGGTCCTACGACCCACTTCCTGATTGGCCACATAGTCTTGGCCCTGATTGCCTGGTGACTCTATATAATTTCCTGTTTTGCTACTAGCCTTGTCTGTACAACAGGCCATTGCCTTGCTAGTGCTGGCCTCACCTGCCCCTGCCTTACTGCCTCGCTCTTGCTGGGCCTTCCCCTTGGCTTGGATCTCACCATGATCAGACTTCTTGCATGAACTCTGATCAGGACTCCCTTTTGCCCTGCCTTACCCCCGGACTTTACCTACAGAACCAGGGCTGGCTCCAGGCACCAGCGAAGGAAGCAGGTGCTTGGGGCAGCCAATGGAAAGGGGCGGCATGTCCGGGTCTTCGGCAGCAATTCGGCAGCAGGTCCCTCCCTCTCTCTCAGAGGGAAGGAGCCACTGCCGAATTGCTGCTGAAGAATGAAGCGGTGCGGTAGAGCTGCCACTGAAGTGTCACCAATCGCAGCTTTATCTTTTATCTCTTTTTTTTCCACTTTGCCGCTTGGGGTGGCAAAAAGGCTGGAGTCGGCCCTGTACAGAATAAAAAGACAGTCTCTGCCCTAAAGGTCTTAGAAATTTAGTATGAAACGAGAGACAACAGAGGGGTATGAACACAGGTAATGGCTTCCAATTGTCCTAGGGGGTGCTCAGCCCCAAGCTCTGCCCCCACTCCATTCCTTCCCCCAATGTCCCATGCCCAGCCCTTCTCTTCCTGCCCCAGCTCTGCCCCCAGTCTGCCCCCACTCCATGTCTTTCTGCTCCCGCCCCACCTCTTCCTGCACACTTCCCTAAGTGCGCTCCCTCCCTGCTCCTCCCCCTCCCTCCCAGCACCTCCTGCACACCTAGGAACAGCTGATCCATGGTGGGCAGGAGACACTGGGAGGGAAGGGGGGAGCTTGGCTGCCGGTGGGTGCTAAGCACCCATTAATTTTTTTCTGTGGGTGCTCCAGCCCTGGAGCACTCACAGAGTCAGCACCTATGGGTATGGACAAGCATGGGAATACAAGGAAACAACAAGACAATATTGATCAGCGTGATAGACAACAGTCTCTGCACATCAGCAAAGACCGCAACATTGTTGAGGTTTGTTTGTTTTTTGACATCCCAGCAAAGCAAAGTTTTGAGAAGTAGATAATGGGGTAGTGCTGCAGGAATTTCTGTTCTTCCTGTCTGTAGCAAAAGAAGAAGGTGGGATCACTTGGGGATTACGTGTTCTGTTCATTCCCTCTGAAGCACCTGCCACTGGCCAGTTTCAGAGGACAGGATACTGGGCTAGATAGATCATTGGTCTGACCCACTAGAGCCATTCTAATGAACAAGGGGACATGCAATGAAATAAAAAGGTGGGAAATTTCAAAACCAGTAAAAGGAAATACTTTTTTGTGCCACCTGGAATTAGCCTGCGGAACTCATTGCTGCAGGAAGTCGTTGAGGACAAGAACACAGCAGGATTTATATGGCGAACAAGAATATCCAGAACTGTTACAACGAACAACACCACATTCTGTCAGGAATAGTAAACCTCATGCTTCATGGCTTAAGCCAGTCTTTAATGTGCTACCCCTGGTGTAAGTGACAACACAAGGGACAAAGCCTCTGGTGTGGGTGAGGGAGTGAAGAATTCTGATTTGGGTTCCAAGTGTAAAAGAGGACAACAAGGTCAAGACAGAGGAGAATTAGCCCCACAAGAGGCTGGCGCTGTTTATCCTGAACAAGCCTGCATCTTTACATTTGTTTCAGTGGGACAGCAGTGGGAGTAAACAAGAGCATAATCCAGCCGTGGCTTTTCAGATATTTTGTCTCACAAAAGGGTTGGGAAGGAGATTCTAAACATATTAAACAAACTGTTAAAAGCCTAATTTAGTTAGGAAGGGAAGAATGGCTCTGTGGCTTGGGTTGCCAGCCTTACATTTAGGTCACATGGGTTCAATTCCCTCTTTGTCTACTGACTGAGGCTATGTCTACACTATAGACTTTACAGTGGCACTGTGCTGCTATAAGGTCTCCCTTGTTGAGTTCTCCTGTTGGCATAATTAAACCACCCTTAATGAGCAGTGATAGCTCTGTCAGTGGGAGTGCAGCTCCTGCCGACGAAGCACTGTCCACACCAATGCTTTCTGTTGCTAAAAATTTTGTCATTCTGGGTTTTGGTTTTTTCCGCACCCTGGAGCGACAAAAGTTTTAGCTACAAAAATGCCTATGTAAACATAGCCTAAGCTCCAAAGCTTGTCTCTGACCAACAGAAGTTGGCCCAATAACAGATATTTCCTCACCTACCTTGTCTCACTCATCACTGGAATTGGGAAAGGTTCAGAAAAGGGCAACAAATATTATTAGGGGTATGGAACAGCTTCCATGTGAAGAGAGAGTAATAAAACTGGGACTTTTCAGCGTGGGAAAAAAGGCAACTAAGGAAGGATATGATAGAGGTCTATAAAATCATGACTGGTGTGGAGAAAGTGAATAAGGAAGTGTTATTTACTCCTCATAACACAAGAACTAGGGGTCACCAAATGAAATTACTAGGCAGCAGGTTTAAAACAAACAAAAGGAAATATTTCTTCAAACAACACACAGTCAACCTGTGGAACTCTTTGCGGGAGGATGTTGTGAAGGCCAAGACTATAACAGGGTTTAAAAAAGAACTAGATAAGTTCTTGGAGGATAGGTCCATCAATGACTATTAGCCAGGATGATCAAGTGTCCCTAGCCTCTGTTTGCCTGAAGCTGGGAATGGGCAACAAGGGATGGATCACCTGATGGTTGCCTGTGCTGTTCATTCCCTCTGGGGCACCTGGCATTGGCCACTGTCAGAAGACAGGATACTGGGCCATTGGTCTGACCCAGTCTGGACATTCTTATGTTTTTTATCATAGGTCACTTAGACTCTTTGTGCCTCAGTTTCCCATGGGGCTACTCTGCGTCTCAGCAGTGCTGGGAGGAGGATGAAAGCTTGTGTGACACTGGGATACATGGTGCTGTGGGCTGCAGCTGGAGACACCTCTTGAACGGGCGTTAGGTTCTGCCAGGTAGCGGAGGGGCTGGGGAAAGTGGAGTCTGGCCCGGCTGCCTCTAGAGGGCTCTGGCTCTGGCTGCGGAGGGGCGGCTGCGCTCTGTTTCCTCCGGCCCGGATACCGGGGTTTGGTTTCCGGAGCGAGACGGGGTGACTGGTAGTGGCGGCGGGCGCCAGCTCCATTGTGACCCGAGATCGCGGGCTGAGCCGCTGCTGCGGTGGGTCGGAAACCTGCATTAACCCCGCTCGGTGCCCAGCCGGGGGGACTCTCTGCGGGGGCTGGAACCAGCCCCTGGGGCAGCCCCGGGCTCTGCCGACACCAGCCCCTGAGCCGGAGCCTGCAGGTGAGGGGCGAGACCCGGGGGAAGGGCCGGGGCCGGGCAGGAAAGTGACTCTGCACCACCGGCCCCTCCTCCCCCCAGCTCTGCTCCCGGGGGGCGGGGGTCTGCGAGTCCCAGAGCTGCTGCCCTCCCTGATCCCTCCCCCCCCCCGGCTCTGCCCCCCTGAGCGCCTGCAGGAGCCGAGCCAGCTCCGGGGAGCGACCGCCCCGGGCCGGGCCAGGGACCGAGTCTCCCGGCCCGGGGGGAGGGGACGGGGCAGGAGGGAGACTGGGGCAGAGCCTGGCAGGGGCAGCAGGAGCGATCAGTGGGGAGGGAGGTTATTATGGGCTGCCAAAGGGGCCCAGTTTTGTGCCCACTCTCTGGGGTGTCTTGCCAGTGACGCATGGTTAGAGGATTCTCCTCTGTGGGGTTCCCCTAGGCCTTGAAACAGGGCGTGCTGGGGGATCCCCACATCTCCCCAAACAAAGGGGGTGGGGAGAACCCAGAGGACCTCTGGGGACCAGGGTATTGCAGGAGTCGGGGAGGGGAAGGGAGGAGAGGGGGATTCTGGAGGCCCATGTCTGGGAGGAGAGTTGGTGAGGACAGCCCGTAGCACTGCAGGGAACATGGGGTGAGCCCAGGGTAACGGGCAGCAGGTTGTTGTGGGTGGAGGGGGATCCTGAGGCAGGCTGGGGTGGGCCTTGTAGGAATCTGGGGAGGGTTGCAGGGAAGCTGGGGAAGCCCCTCTCAGTTTACCCCTCTCCCCACCAGCTTCCCCAATTCTGTCCTGTCCCCTTTCAATCCCTACCTCTCCTTCTGTCCCCATGGGCAGGCAATAGACCCTTCTATTCAGCCCCCTGCTTGTTATCACCCTCCCGCAGGCTGCTGCTGGGATTCAGAGGGAGCAGAGAGCCCTTCCGGCTGCCTAACCCAGCACCATACACTCCCCTTCCCCCCCACCCCCCACCACCACGGAGCAGGGATCCCTGCTGGGAGCAGGACAGGACCGAACTGCCAGTCCCTGGAAAGTCCCAGGAGCCAAACCTGCCCAGACCCATTTACTGCAGCGTTCCTGGGCAGTTTCACTTTCCCATGAACAAGGTGAGGAGCAGAGAGAGAGGAAAAGTCAGTTCTGCCTGTGCCCAAGGGGAATCCCACAAAATAGGCAGCTTCTTGGGTTCCGCTCTTTTCTAGCACATGGGTCCGAGACTCTGTTCCTGGCAGGGTTTAAAAATGTTTGGGTGGCTTTAGGCCTGGTGAGAGGGGCCGGGGTCTGCTAAAGTGACACTAGGAGCGCTGCAGCGGCGCAGCTGCACAGGGCGTCTGGTGAAGATGCTCTAAGCTGATGGGAGCGAGCTGTCCTGTCAGCATAATAAAACCATCTCCACAAGAGGCGGTAGCTATGTCGGCGGGAGAAGCTGTGCCACCCACATAGCACTGTCCACACCAGCACTTAGGTTGGTGTAATTTACATCATTCAAGGGGCGTGGCTTATCCCCCCCCTCAAGCAACATAATTACACCGACATAACCTGCTGTGTAGACAAGCCCTCAGCGTTTTCCCAGCAAGGCAGAGCCCATAGGTGCTGGAACAGTTTTTATAGTGGCGGTGTTGAAAGCCATTGAACAAAACTGTAAACCCTGTAAATGATGGAAATGACTTGAAACCAAGCACACCCAGCACCCATGGCAGAGCCTAGTTTCTGTCTGCAAAGAAAAAGCCTAGGATGTGAAGTGGACTAAAGCCCCTTCTAGAACCTCCCCAGTCACCCTCCTCAGCCTGACCGGCTGCAGCATAACAGGCCCTTTTCTCTCCAGATCGTCCCAACCGCCTGGGGCATAGAGCAAGTTCTGTTCGGCTCCGTGAGGGTATTTTTAGTGAGCTGCTGGAGGAGGAACAGGACTGTCAATGCGCCAGGGGAGGACGGGAGGAAAGGGCATGACCAGTCTGCTGCGACTTGTGTGACTCCGGGTCTGAGTTTTGGGAACAGGCCTGTTGGGGAGGGTGTAGACATTCACCTGTCAATGGAACGAACCCTGGAATACCTGGAACTCAGCCCTTTTCTCTGTTTGGCAGGGAGCTCTCAGGGTCCGTCCACACTTAAACACTACAGTGACTCTGCTGCAGCTCCACTGCTGTGGGGCTTCCATGTAGACGCTCACTACAAAGATGGGAGGGGTTCACTGTAGCTAATCCACATCCATCGACCGAGCGCTGTCTAGGTTAGGTTAGCTTGGCTTCACTACATCTCTCAAGGGTGTGGATTTTTCACACCCCTGACCAACATAGTTAGACCAATGTAAGTTTTCAGTGTAGAAGAGTCCTGAGGGTCCCAAACACGGGACTGATCAGCAGCTACGGAGCTGGGGCGGCCAAAGAGAGGAAAGTGCAGGGTGAGGCGGCGTGTTGTTGGCTGATTTGTGTGGGAGGTGGGTCTGCAACGAGCAGGGACAAAGAGCCACCGTCTAGGCCCGAGCGAAAGGACCGGCTCTGTCGGTGCAAAGGCCGTGGCAGACTCATCCCTGGTGTACCTGCATGAAGCCAGGCCTGTTCTCTGAGGGGCGTTGTCATGATGTGACCGTCTCCAAACGCCCCCTCATGGCACAGCCCTGCAGGCACCCCACCTTCTGGTTCCCCTTCTCAGGCTCCACTGCACGTTCTGTGTCCATTACCCCTACCCTTTATTATCCCACACGGTACAAAATAGCCCCAAACACAGTCCATTCCCCCTCCTCCCCGGTACACACAGCTCCTTCAACACAGTTGAACGACATACCTCATACCCTGCTCAGGCATCTCTCACTTGCCCCTCCTGCCTCTTCTCAGCTGTCTCTCGCCTGCCCCTTTCCTGAGTCTTTCTCCCCACTCCTAGAAAGAGCCAGCAAACCTTTCTAATTCCCTGCAGCTTCCCCCCTGCACCTCAGCAGGGATCTTCCCTGGGAGCCGACCTCCTGCTCCCAGGTCTCCATGGTGGGACACACCTGTTCTGCTAGGGGGAACAGATAGCAAGAATGAAAAATTGGGACCCATTTTTTCGGGGAGTGGGGCGTATATAAGACAAAGCCCCTGCTATCAGGAGATCTGGCCACCTGAGGTATAGGGGTGCTGGACCCACTTCTTTTCCAAGGAGCCAGCCACTCGGTGACAGGTGCAACGTATAGGAGATGGGCAGCAGGTACTGAGCTGGGGCAATTGTCATTACAGCTGCTGGTGACGTTGGAGGAGGCGACTGTTTCACCATGGAGCCCTGGGTGATGCTGGATCCGCGGCAGAGAGCCCTGTACCGGGATGTCATGCAGGAAAGCTATGAGACCCTGATGTCCCTGGGTGAGGAACTCTTTTCATCTCTCTCTTCTCTTCTCTCCAACTTAAATCCACTCTTTCATGCCTACCCCAACCCCCCTTACCCCCTCCATGAAGACGGGACAGGGAGGAGAAGAAAGGCAGGGAGCTGCAGCCTAGGAAGCCAGATGTGAAGAAGCAGGTATCATGCCAGTGTGGCTAGAAAGCCCCACAAGAATCCTTGACACTGACTGAGTATTAAACGTTTCATGAATCCTAAGCAAGTCGCCACAGAGCACTGTGCTTTGCTGATAGTGAAGGGCAGACTGAAGAGCTCTCGTAGGATTAAGGAGCAGCAGGAAGTAGCCAGGGGCTGGATGAGTGGAAAGGACGCAGGGCTCAAGGTGGGCCACAGTTCTCAAACCAGATGGTTTTTCTTGGGAAGAGTCAGCTTCCCCTCCCCCAAAGAATTGTCAAAGGTTTTGGCGCAAAAAAAGCCACTTTTTTTGGATACTTGTTTTCCCGAAATTTGTTTCAAAGCCATTATCAACAGTGTTTTTTTGTTTCCCAAGAAGTGGAATTTTGGGGGGAAATGAAAAACTTCCATACACGTTTTTGGGGAAAATTGAATTAAAAAAAAATGTGGGATACTGAGATTAAAACAACTTTGCAATTTTTTGCCTGAATATTGATTTATTTGTTCATTTTTCAACCGTGGGAGCTGGAGACTGAGATAGGAAGGGTCTGACACCAGGGCAAGGGGATACCGGGGAGAGGCAGAGGGGACCAGACGACAACCGAAACCGTGGAGCGAGGAGGGGGCTGAGGACAGAGGCCACAAGTCCAAAGGCGGAGCTGGCAGAGCTGCGAGTGCGGTGGGAGGACGTGGAGGGAAGGCCTGGGGGAAATGGGGTCAGGGCTGTGGCCGTGGAGAGTGCAATGAGGATGTGTTTGGGGGGATAGGTCAGGCCAGGAGCTGGTTGCTAGCTCGGCTAATGGAGAGGGGGAAGTTGGGCTGGATGGAAGCAGAGCACAAAAGCCCAGAACTTCAAAGATGTTTAGGAGCTGGGCCGGAGAGGGATGGAGGGAGAGGAGAGATGGAGAAATCATCTAGAATGGAGGAGAACAGAGGCCTGCCTGAAAGGGGAGGCCCCAGAGGACAGAGATTGTGGCAGGGGATAAGAAGGGCTGGCAGGCAGGAGGCGATGGGGACTGAAAGGAGAAGCTGATGAAACTGAGGTGGGGAACTGAAGATCTGAGGCAAAGCAGAGAAACTGTCAGTTTCCCAGTTCAGTAACCAGGAGGAACTGCCTGGATGGCGTCTGTCAGGGCCCCAAACCGCCCAGGCTAATGCATGAGAATTGGTTGTAGGTGCTTGGACCCCCCGTCCCACCACAAACAGCTCTGGGTTGGCTCTCCCAGCGTTTGCAGGAGAGCATCATTAGCTCTTTTTGTTTGTTTTTTAACAGAGGAGGCCTGGGGTAAAATGAGTGGAAGAACCAGGAATTAAACCTGGGTCTCCTTCCTGACCACATTGTCGCTCCTCGGCTGCTCTGAACGGTCCGTAATACAGCCCTGCGAACAACAGCACACTGAAATCTGTGTCATTTATAGATTTAGTGCAAAATCTGCTTGTTTTATTGATAGTCTACACGCTCTAGGCCGGGGGAAGGAAGGTGTCCGCAGAGTCAGAGGACAAAAGGGGAGGATGGCTCGGACTAGCACAGAGCGGGATGACACAGTCAGGGCCTTTGGTCTACACCAGAGAATGAAGCCATTCAAGATGAACAGCTGTAATCCCAAGGGGCTCAGTGCTGGCCCGGCTTACTAAACCACTCCCCTGAAGGTTTGTCCTGCATTCACCTCTCAAATGGCAGTGCCCTCTGGGTAGCCTCTCCGGCAGCTGGAGAGTCCACTGATGCTGCTATGAGTTTTATTACGGCAGCTGTGAGGACTCCAACTGAGACTGGGATTCTGTTGTACTTCACCCCACTCTCAAACCTAGCCGGTGCGGATGCCTGCTCTGAAGAGCTTGTACTTCAAACAGATAAAGGGTGGGAGGGAAAACAGAGGCAGTGACTCGCCCGAGATCACCCAGGAATAGAATCTGGGCATCCCAACTGCCAGCCCAGCGGAGTGTCCACAGGACCGGCTGTGGTTCAGCCGCAGGACTAGTCTGGCAGGCCTGGCTAGCTTACCTTCACCGCGGTACTAACCCCGCGGTACTAACCCCGTGGCAGGGCGTGGATCAGCGTTCATGTCGCCCTCCCCATCAGTACCCAGCCCCGGGAAGCTAATGATCCAGCCAACAGGTCCAATTCGGTGATGAACCCTGGTCACATGCCCCCTGAGGCGTGTCGTGCTAAGAAGACTAATGCAGGTCAGACTTCAGCCCTGGAAAGTCCTTACTCCCATAGCCCAGGTCATAACTGTGCACAGCACGTTTGCAAGCGGACCCAGGGCGTGCTACAAGCGTGCGGGCAGGTTGAAACAGCTCTTAGCACAGTTAATTTCTCTGGTGCAGTCAAGGCCACAGAGTGGACAGAACAGCAACATCTATGGTCGTCTTCTAGGGCTGAGCAGGCTATAAAGACCAGAGGATGGGCCATAAGACAGGAGGTTTGGAGGAGATGGACAGAGAGGAACGACAGTGAGTAAGTGTAAAAGAAGGCAGCACAGACTTGAAGTCTGTGAGCTTGGAGTCAGTAGAGTTAAGGGGAGTTGTGAGTGGCAGGGGCAGGAGGATGAACTGGGGGACAGGGAAATGAGATGAGGCTTGGATTGGAAAGAGAGAGGAGAACACATCACAGAGACCAGGCCAGGAGAGAGGGATTCAGCTGTTGAACAGCTGAGCCAGCAAAGAGCTGGGGAAGAAAAGACACCCCCAGGACAAGGGGGCAGCCAGAGAGGCAGAATCAGAGAGCAAGGAGCTGGAGTAGAGACACCTAATGAACCGTGATATCACCTGTTTTTCCCCTACGAGCACTATTTCCGATTTCTAAACCCGACCTGATCTCCTGGATGGAACGAGGGGAGGAGCCATCCGCCCGGGATTTCCAGGGACGGGAGAGCCCCCGAGGAGCCCCCGCAGGTGAGCAACCGGGTGAATCAGACTCCCCCGGCCCATCCACCTGGGCGAATGGGGCACAAACGACACAGTCGCTGGAATTCCCGTGAGCTCCCGTCTTCTGCCTCCTCCCACCCGGGTCAGGTTTGTAGCCAGCAGCAGGCGTTGTGGCTATAGCTGGTTGGAATTTGCTCATTAAAACTTTTTCTTTTTTTTAAGAGGGAGGACCAAAAAAAGGAGCATTTTCACCAAAACAAACGTTTTTGCAGGAAATCTTCATTTTGGTCAGAATTTCCACTTTTTCAACCCAAAACTAGAAAATCAAAATAATCTGCTTTTCTTAAAAAAAATAAATAAAATAAAGGTTTGCAATAAAATTATTGGTTGGTTGGTTGATTTATGAAAACTGAACATTTTTAGAGACAGCTCAAAGTTTTAAACTGCAGATGGTTTTTCAAAAACTGAAAATTGAGAGAAAGGGATTTCAAACTAGATGTCCCGGTGGGTCCCCTTGTAGCCTTAAATTCTGGGACTTTTCTGACTTCAGGTTCTTACAGTGACATTTTTGGTGTACGAAATTAAACAAAATTAAAATTAAAAACCATCTAAAAAAATTCCCACGAATCATAATCGTTGCTTTTCAACTAACTCCAGCTGTGTATTTGTGGCAGACGTCAGTCATGGTTCCCCATCCGTCCTGGCTTGTACCTGGCAGCAGCTCCCTTCCCCGGAGTCTTCAGATGGGATGTGAAGACAGAATAAACCCCTTCCTCTCTCTTCTGTGGGGAAATCTGGGTTCCTTTCCCCCCCACACCCCTGTGCAGGGAGTGACTCATGCCTGGACTCTCTCTCCCTTTATCCCAGCAGCTGATGGTTTGGTGAGCGACAACGAGGAGGAGGATGCTGAGGAGGAGGAGGAGGAGGAAGGCTCAGAGGAATTGGAACCACGCACGTCTCAGAACCCTGAGTGGGAAAAGAGCCCTGCTGACTCCGATGAACAAAAGAAAGCCCAGCCAGGGAAGAAGCATGACAAAGCCACGCAGCGCGGTCCAGGCCTGAGGAAGCCGAAGGGCACGGTGGCCCAGACTCGCTGTGGCGACTGCAGGAAGAGTTTCGAGTGTGGGGCGGCTGGGGGCCGGCAGCGGAAGGGCAAGCCGACCGAGGAGCGCGCCAAACCCTTCCGCTGCCAGGACTGCGGCAAGAGCTTCATCTGGGCCTCGCACCTGGAGCGGCACCGGCGCATCCACACTGGCGAGCGCCCCTTCCGCTGCCCCGAGTGCGGGGAAAGCTACAGCCAGAGCTCCCACCTGCTGCAGCACCGCCGCACCCACACCAGCGACCGGCCCCACAAGTGCGGCGACTGCGGGAAGCGCTTCGCCCGGCCTGACGAGCTGGCCGCCCACCAGCAGGGCCACGCGGCGGACAAACCCCACAAGTGCAGCCACTGCGGCAAGGGCTTCATCTGGGCCTCCCACCTGGAGCGGCACCGGCGCATCCACACCGGGGAAAAGCCGTTCAAGTGCCCCGAGTGCGGGGAATCCTTCAGCCAGAGCTCCCATCTGTCAAAGCACCGGCGCAGCCACACGGGGGAGCGCCCCTACCGCTGCCCGCACTGCGGGAAAAGTTTCTGTCAGAGCTCGGACCTAGCCCGCCACAAGCGGACCCACCTGGGCAAGAAACCCCTGCGCTGCGGCGACTGCGGGAAGTGCTTCCGAGCCGGGCCGGCCCTGGCCCGGCACCAGCGCTCCCACCGGCGGGAGAGGGCCCACCGCTGCAGTGACTGCGGCAAAGGCTTCGTCTGGGCCTCTCACCTGGAGCGGCACCGGCGGGTCCACACGGGCGAGCGCCCCTTCCCCTGCACCAGCTGCGGGGAGCGCTTCGCCCAGAAGGCCCACCTGCTCCAGCACCGCAAGACCCACTCCCCCGACCGGCCTTACAAGTGTGGGGACTGCGGCAAGCGCTTCGGGGACAACGCCGCCTTCCTGGCCCACCAGCAGGGCCATGCGGCGGAGAAGAGCTACAAGTGCAGCGACTGCGGGAAAGGCTTTGCCTGGGTCTCCCACCTGGAGCGGCACCGGCGCATCCACACTGGAGAAAAGCCTTTCAAGTGCCCCGAGTGCGGGGAATCCTTCAGCCAGAGCTCGCATCTCACCAAGCACCAGCGCAGCCACCTGGGCAAGCGGCCCTACAAGTGTAGCGAGTGCGGGAAGGCCTTCAGCCTCACTCTCGACCTCATCATCCACCAGCGGACCCACATGGGCGGCAAACCCTATAAGTGCTCCCGGTGCAGGAAAGGATTCACCCGCCGGGCCAACCTCATCAAACACCAGAGGAGCCATGGGGAGGAGGAGCCCTGAGGGGATGCACGGACTGGGCTGCAGGGTGGAGGGAGCCAAAGGGGGATAGGATAAACACGACAGTGGGAGGCTAACAAGAGCTTGTGTGGTGGGGAATGGTATAAATGTGAGGCTCAGAGACTAACAGGATAGAGGGAGGGTATAGATGTGATACTTGGCTGCTAATGAGGTGGGGGAGCAGTATAAATGTGACACAGGGAGGCTAATGGGGGAACAGTAGAAAAGTGACACATGGAGGCTAATGTGGGGGAACAATATAAATGTGTCACAGATGCTAATAGTGTGGGGGAATGGTATAAAAGTGATACATGAAGGCTAATGCTTGGGGAACAATATAAATGTGACACAGATGCAGTATAAATGACCCTTGGCGCAGCCGCCCTGGGATTCCCTGTGTCTCACAGTAGAGTTGCCAGTTTTGGTGGGATGTATTCCTGGAGGTTTCATCGCATGACGTAATCTAATTAAAGATTAATCTTTCATTCCTGGAGACTCCAGGACAATCCTGGAGGGGTGGCAAACCTAGTCCCTCGAAAGGCATTTCCAGATGTCTCAGAGCGTGTCAACTGGCCTGGACCGCCGCCAGTCACCGAGGGAGACAAAAAACCTGGCAGGCCAGCTAGTCATCGCCCCCCGCTCCCCATTTGCTATGGGGTCCTGTGTAGGGATAATGGAGATTTAAACAGAGACTCTGCTGCACTCACCTCTCCCCCCTGCAATATGCCCAGGATGGCCCAGACCCTCAAAGGTATTTATTCCTTTGATATCAGTGGATTTTAGGAGCCTAAATGTCATTGAGATTCTGGGCCAACATCCGCAGGGTGAGAAAAGCCTCCACCAGGATCGGAGCTGCAGATGCTGCTATGACTTGCCCTTGCCTGGGAGAGCAGCTGCCAGCAAATAAGGGGTTCGTGCCGGGCAGGCAGCGGCCGCAGCAAGGCCATTGCTTTGCTCCAGCAGATCTGAGCTCCCCGAGGACAGAATCGGTTCCTTTTGTCACCAGATCCCAGAGTGGCTCCCCAGAGGCCTGTCGTCTCCCAACCCCTGTAGGAATGTCCGTCTGACGCTTCCGGGAGCTGGGATCTGTTTGTGGCCGCATTCTTGGATTTTTTTTTTTTTGGAGTGCATCGTGTCGAGTTTAGTTCCCCACCACTGAGTCGTAGACGATGGTTTATTTGTGACTTTTCTTGCTTTCTGTTGGAGGCAAATAAAATAGAATGTAGTTTTACCAGCCTTACAGACTCCAGGATACTTGGCATGATTAGAAATATGCCTTTAAGTACAGCAAGATACTCATTGGAATAGAGTCTATTTAATTTGAACAGGAGTGTTGTAGATCTATAGGTGCCATTAACTCAGGGCTGGTTCAGACAAACCCAGGACTTCTGTGGAATATTTATTGGGATCCCTGCGAGGGAGAGAGACTGCCCTCTCTCTTCAGTTAGTTATCAACCAGGAGCCCAGTAACAGGCCGAGCCTTTCATAAGTGACGAGCTATTTGAACTCCTCCAAGAACTAAACCTCACACCTTCTACTCCAAGTGCAGGACGTGTTTCTTTGACCTCCTATCTGGAACATAAAGAGACACTGACATGCATATTGGTTTTAGAAACCCTTACCAGAACAAGACACTACTGTACACGCTTCTCCTCCAGGGGGTGTAGGAGAGACCAAAGTCGCTTAGTGCCCAGCTGGAAGGCACTCAGATACACAGGAGATGAGCGCAATAGAAGAACCTATATAGAAAAGAACAACTTTTGGGTGTCCAACTTGAGACTCCGTAAAGGTGTTTAATTTTCCGAAGGGCAGGAGCTTGGGCCTTTCAGGTGACTCATGCTGGACACCCAAACTCCCTAGGCATTTCTGGAAAACTGTGGCCCAATTTTCAGTCCCCTGCCCTCCCCTCCCCACCCCTTGCCTGCAAGCTCCCAAAATTAAAATACCTGCAGTCTCAATTTTACAGCAAACGGGGGTGGGGGGGGGGCGGGAAGGAATTACAGAAAATTTCAGAGACCTGGCAAAGTTTCACTGGTTTAACGAAGGTCTTGTCTACACACGGTTTTTATAGCAGTTTAATTATTATGGGTTGGGGTGTGATTTTTCTAATGAACTAATTGCACTGGTTTATTGATATAAAAGTGCCTTATTCTGGTGTAACTTAGGTAACAAGGCAGCTTACTTCGACCTAACTGTGGAAGCGTCTACACTTAAATTTCGCTCCTGTAGATGTAACTGCCCCACTACACTGACTCCATCTCCATGAGCAGCGTAGAATCAAGGTTGATGTGGTTAGGTCAATGCAGTCTCAGTGTAGACACTGCGTTGCTTAAATTGATTGTTACTGGCTTTCAGGACCCATCCCACAATGCCCCAGGTTGACAGTACAATCGATACAAGGGCTCCTAGTGGGGACACCACCAATACAAGGAGTGAAGTGTAGACACAGACAAGTGATGCAATTACTGCGGCAGCCAACATCAGTTAGTCAACTTACTTTTGTAGCATAGACATGGTCTTATTCCCCTTCCCTCCAGGTATAGCTATTCCAGTATAAGTACTTTTATACTGAGGTCAGGTCTATACTACAGTGGTTTGGCAGCATAGCTATTTTGGTCAGGGGTGTGGAATAAAAACAACCCAGGGTAGATGCAGCTATGCTGACAGACGAGCGCTCCTGCTGACATGGCTGATGTCAGTGGGGGAGGTAGTGTTACTATGCCAAAAGAAATACTGCTTTTATTATCATATGCTGTGTCTACACTAGAGGATCTGCTGGTATAGCTGTATGGGCAAAGCATTTGTAGCGTAGACAAGGCCTGACGTAACTTTTTGTCCACACTGGTATAGATCAGACGGTACAAGGGCTAAAGTTGAAATTTTTAAGTGATTCAATTTAACCAATGCAGCTTTATGTATGGACACTCTGAATTTGGTTTAAACTTGTTTTACAATGGTTTACCTTGCACTGGCAAATTTTCAGGTGTAAGCTATGCTGATATAACCAGTTTTAAACCAAAGTAAGGTGGTTTACAGCAATTCAGCAAATTTAGGTGTGGACACAAGCAAAAGGAAGTTGATACAAGTTGACTTAATGTTGTAGTGTAGACCAGGTTTAAACTGTCTTTTAAACCCAATTAAGTTAAACCAGTGCAACTTCTGCGTGTAGACATGATCTAAGAAATTAAGCATCTTTTAAGGATTAAAAAATCATGACACTGACTTCTTTGAAAGTGCTTGGAGATCCACTGTGGAGAAAATACGAGGTAAGTGCAAAACATTACTGACTGCACCTTTCCGTTGGGGTTCTGAAGGCGCGGAGGGTCAGGTAGGTGCATGGTGACCCAGAGCAGTAGAGGGCATTTCCTGGCTGTAGAACTCAAGGGGCTCATGTCGGACTTTTCTGAGGTTCTTTAGCATGTTCAGAGGGGAGGCAGCCCTGCCGCGTCTCCATACATCGCTATCCTAGGTGGCCTTCGCTACATAGAGCTCATGTTGTGTGTTTATAGTAAAATCCCCAATTCTCCAGATTGCCACCCCCCCCCATATTCAAAAACCATGAGTTGGGCCCCCAAAAGTCACGAGTGGCTTAAGAGAAGCCACCTTGAAAATAAATTCTGGGTTCTCTGTATTTGCTTTCTGAACCTCTAGGGGTTAACACATTCAAGCTTTTCTCTGCAACACAGGGGACTGGATGATGACTTCTCTCTTTATAAAATTATTGCTGAGAATTTCACGTGACTCCAGCAGCTGGGGCTTTTAGACAATGACCAAATATCACAAGACCAGTGATAAAGACGTTGGCAACCCTGGAATTTACTCCCCGCACCATTGCTGCAATTAGGGCCAGATTAAAAGCTGCCAGGGTCCTAGCCATGTAAGGCTGTCCTAGCCATCAGCTGGCTCTTGCGATGGTAGCTTCTGCTGCTGGCATCCCAAGTAAGGTGGGGCCATAGTGTGGGGAGGGGCGCCCCTCCCCACACTATGGCCCCACCTTACTTGGGATGCCAGCAGCAGAAGCTACCATCGCAAGAGCCAGCTGATGGAGAGCCTCTGCCTCTCCTCTTTCAGCAGCCTGTTTCTGCTGCTCCCTGCCTTCATGCAAGTGGAGATCTCACCTGGGCTTGACTCAAAGGATTCTCTCCGTAGGGGCCCCCGCTGAGCCACAATGGAGGGCAGCAGCACCCAGGGGCCCAACCCAGAGTCCCCCATTTGGCGTTAGCAGTACGGGGCTCCCCAGAGCAGTCAAGTTTCAGAGTTAAAATTGGGATGGATAAGGCCCCCCACCCCCATCTCAGAGCAATTGGCTCAGGCTCTCTGCAAATTCAGGCAGACATCACCAGAGGTCACATTTTAAAGCTTAACAACCACAAAGTCTAGGAACCTTATTCGAAGAAAAAGTACAGGAGTCAGGGCCAGTAGTGCCAAAGGGTAAAATTTTCAGAAAGTATCTATGGGATTCATGAGTGACATAGTTACATAAGAGCCTAAGTGTCTCTGAAAGTCAATGACTCACTTTGGCTGGTGGGACATAGCCATCTAAGTCATTTAGCATCACAGAGCCGCAGGGTCTGATCTACTCCGGGACTGGTTACAGCCAGGGCAGAGTGACCCTTTTAGTGGGCCAGGCCCCTAGCCGCACACAGTATGTCGACTGCACAGAAAAACCCACAGCAGCGAGTCTCAGGGCCAATGGGCTGAAGTAACCATGGAGATGTTCTCACCCAGGCTCCAAGACCCCCCCAAAGTCCAGGACTGCAACCCAAGCCTGAACAGCTACAGTGCTATTTTTAGCCCCACAAGCTGAGTCAATGGCCCTGGGCTCTGAGACTCGGCACCGCAGGTCTGTCTTGGGAAGGTAGATGTACCTCAAGATGGCCTCCCCATCTCTGTCCATGGCTCCCTGCAGTGACTCCAACCCAGCCCGACTCCTGCAGGAGGTTTCAATTGGGCCCCTTCAGGGCTCGCAGAGCATTTCCAGAGACACCAGGCAGCTTTTGCAAAACAAGGTCGCCATTGATTAGTCCCTGGGTGTACAGAATGAGAGAGCCCCTGCACCAGAGAGAGGCAACGTTCAGCCCGGCTAGGGCTCCCTTCAGTCATGCTGCCATCAAAGGCATCTTGTCTGGTTCTTGCTCCCTTTGTCCTTGGATGCCAGCCACTTGCCCCCTTTGCTCTCCATCCAGCTCCACTTTCCTGCCAAAGGGTGTGTGCCGTGGTGGGGGATGGGAGGAGGAGAGAGGAAGCAATCTCTTTCCTCTGGGGTGCTGGTTGGGAACATCCATTGGAGTTCCCAGTTCTTCCAATGATAGGAGGTCAGTTTCAGCCATTCCTTTCAGGATCCAGTCATACCTCACCCTCCCTGACAGTTATAAACCCCTTACAGCTCCTGTTCTGTCCCAAGAGCAGCTTTTTAACAGGTTTGCACCCACTAGGGAGCTATGCAGAGCACAGAGGGAAACTGAGTCATGCATCACCATCATAAAAATATTACCAAAATCCCTGCTTTGTCACATGCTAGCCTGGACCCCCCTAATTCCCAAAGGAGCTACCTTTGAGGCTCCAGGCCAGCAGTGAGGAGAGCAACTCTTGTATACCTTTAAAAATCTGGCCTAAGTCACTTTTGAAAATGGCACATCTGAAAATGTCACCGTAGGTCTTAATCCGGTTCTGAGTCCGCTGGAGATTATTCGACCTCCAGAGCTCACTGCAAGGCAGCTGGTGTTCTTGTGTTAAAGCAACAAAAGCTTGTAGAGAAACACGAGCATATTTTGAGTCAAATATCACATAGCACAGAAGCAGAGCCTGCTGCAAACTTTCTGCAACCGCAGCGCCGGCTCTGGCTTTTTTTGCCACTCCAAGCAAAAAAAAAAAAAAAAAGAGGGGGGGGGCAGAGCGGCAAAGCAGGGATAAAAAAACAAAAAACAAACCTGCAGCACGGCCAGAGCGGCAAAGCCGGGGGTGGGAGAAATGGCGCAGCCAGCAAAGCGGAGGGGTGGGGGGGAAACCCCTACAGGGCATCCAGAGCCAGGGTGCAGGGGGACTCCATGTGCTGCAGAGTGCGTGCCCGGTCTAGTGGGGGGGAGGGGGAAGGAACAGGGGGAGAGAGAGAGAGAAGGGGGGCAGCCAGGGCTTCAGCAGGGCACTTGCCCCGTGGCCCCGATCGCCGCGCCGCCTGCCGGGAGGGCTCCGCGCCGCTCTGGTTGGCGGGGAGGGAAGGATGCGGGCTGCCCTGCCGAGTTTGCTGCAGGGCACTCCCCTCTTCCACCCCTACAGGGTGGCTGGATCAGGGAATCAAAAAAAACCCCAAAACCAAAAAAGCAGCCGTGCCGCCCTAGGATTGGGCGGAATGCCGCCCCGTAGAATCTGCCGCCCCAAGCACGAGCTTGCTCGGCTGGTGCCTGGAGCCGGCCCTGTGCAGCTGATAGCCCTGCTCCTCCACATGGCGTCTGTCTGCATCCTATAGCTGCTTTTGGCATGGCTCGCCCACGACAGGTGGCTCTGTAAGGTGGGCTGAGCTGTGTTGTTATCCAAGGGTTGATCACAGGCAGGGCTGAGCAGGCAGTTGTCACAGAGAAGCGTGGGCTTTAGCAGGCATCTCCTCCAGGTCTGCAGAGTTCCCTGCTGCTAAGCTGCCCATTCAGCATGACTTTCAGCGGCATCTCTGTCACACGGAACCCCTGGCTGCAGCCAGAGACAGATGCTGCCGGCTGACTGGCATCCCAGCTCCCATCTGCCACCACGGAATAGGCCATGGAGTTCTTAGCCAAGGCAGCCAATCACCTTCCGAACAACCCCATCAAGCTAATGTTCTCCAGGGCTTGTGTCTGATTGTGGTAGAGAACTCTGGTCACTTTGAGCACAGAGGCTCACCAGCCAACAGTTAGCCAGAGCGAGCCATCTTGTCTCATGCCATGTGGCTGGCTTTGGCGGTCTCTCACCTGAAGCTAGTTTATCCTTTTTTGTCTTTAGCTAAGAAGTGGTCCACAGGGAGGGTGATTTTCTCCACTAAAGAGCCAGGGTTTGTGTTCCTTCAACAAAACATTTTTTTCTGCAAAGTTGAAGCATTGCTGCAGCATCCTTCCCTGGCAGGTTGTGGCATTTACTCTGCTTGTCTACCTTCTGCTGCCTTTGCACCCCAAAATCCAAACATGTGCGCACACATCCTAAAACACATCTGGTTCCTCTCTCCTCCCCCTTTGGGCTCCTGTCTCCCTTTCTCAATAGTCCCCCTCCCCCAAATCATTTGGTTCACATCCCTCCTCCCCATATAGTTTGGCTCCTGTTCTGTCTCCCCATGCCCCCCACACCCCTGAAATAATTTGGCTCTATTGCCTCCCCTTATTGTTGTTATAGATCGTAAGCCCCTCAGGGCAGGGACCATATTTTTGTTTTGTGTTTGTACAGCACCTGGCAATCTGGCATGACAGTGTCCTGCACCATGGACAGGGCTCCTAGGTGCTACGGTGTATCATGGTAGCCCCGAGAGACCACAACTGAAATCAGCCCCCTGGTGAGTCCAGGGGCTGCACAGACACCATGCGAGAGGCCCCACCACCTTACAGGCAGGCAGATGATGGACCAGCAAAACATTCCCAGGTGCAGAACTGGGGGCTAAGGGGCAAGTTTTTGGCTTTCCTAATTAGCTGCCCTAAGGGAGCCCTCCCCTTGCTGTACTAAGTGCCAATCTACCCCTTCCCCCTCTTGCCTGCCCCACAACCAGAGCACAAACAGGGGGTTGGGAGGAGGTCAGGTCACTCCATCTGGCAGAGCAACCCATTGGCTCCAGTTCCCCTCTTCAAACGCCCTACCAGAAATCATTCAGCACCAGTGCCCCCCCTCACAAAAAAAATTATTTGGCACCCCCCCCCCCCGCAAAAACATCTCCCCACTACCATGCCCCCTCCCTTACCTGGAAAGAAGGGGGCATTCAGGGTGCCTGCAGCTGTGTAACAACAGGAGGGACCAGCTCTTGTCCATCAGCATCCCCAGGGGTGTGAGTCTCCACAGAGGTGGATAGAAGGGGGCTCTGGCCTCCCAGCTGCAGGATGTGATGTTTCCAGTCAAAATGGAATTAGGATTAAATCTAGACACTGCATAAACATGGGACTAAACCCACCCAATCCCTTTGCCGCTGAAATTTCTCTTGCACACCTGATTCCTTGTACCCTTTTGCACGGACCAATGGCAGCTGTGCACAGCAGCTGGCCAGGGCTGGGCTTGGCAGCAAAGTGGGCATGTGGAAAAAGGGGTTGATGAGCAAAATTAGCGGCACTTTTGAAAATCCAACCAGTTGTGTCCAGAGAGAAGCAATAAATAGACCCAATCCCACCTTGCAAAAAGTGGCAGACACATACATGTGCCCTAAAAGCACCGACCACACTCACTGTAGTCACACGTCATAGGAACAGCAAGGTTGCCAACTCTCCCCATTTTAAAAGTCTCAAGCCATGTGTCCAGCTCCTGGAATGTAGTGACTGTAGGAAAATCTTTTTAAAAAAATTCTAAGTAAGTTGCTAGTCCCTGTGGTTGCAGAAAAAAAGCTTGAGAACATGACCCGAGTGCATAACCCAAGAGCTCAGAGACCAGAAGGGGAAGAAAAATGCCATTTTTAAAAATCCCAGGGTTTTTAAGACAATCCTCAGATTTTTTGAGGCTTCTCTCCTGCTTGTTTTGAATGCTTCCAGCTGGTGGCATGGCTAATCCACCCTGGTGACTCTGGAGAGCTGGGATCTATTCTTGACTTTTCCCTGGGCCTGCTAGGTGACCTCAGGCTGGTTGCACTGCTGTGCCGCAGTTTCCCCAAGTGTACAAGAGGGATAACGATTCTGTCATGGAGTCACAAGGTCTGGTCTACATCCCCCCCAACTGTCACCAGGCTCCAAGGAGTGACCCCTTTCAGTGTGCAGGACCCACACAGTTCCACGGGGCAGGCCCTCGGCCTCTGATACTGAGTCTTTGGCAGTAGCCATCCCTGTCTCTCTACCCAGCAAATCCAGCTGAGCCAGATTCCTGCAGGAGGCTTGTATGGCAGCCCTTCAGGGCACCAGGATCTCAGAGTCCTGCAGAGACGCAAGCAGCCTTTTCTAAACAAAGGAGCCATTTATTAGTCACCTGACACACCTAATCTGAAAGGCCTTGGGGCAGCAGAGGCAGAAATTATGCCAGTCCATCCTGGTCAAGCAAATGCCATGAGCCAAGCTGCTATGGACTCCCACCCTGTCTCCCCCAATCCTTGTTTGCCCAGCTCACAGTTCCTGTGTCCCTCCGAAAGGACAGCTCTTAGTCCAGTTCACATGTCCTGCCAGCTGGGATTTCCTGTTAGGCACTGATTGTTCAGTCCTTGGGGGTCTCACTTTGTCTTGCTGGATCCTCTGTTGATCTGGGTTAGTTTCAATCAGTTCCTCAAGGACCTAGTCATTCCCCCTAGACAGTGAGGAGCCACACACCCATCTCCTGCACTGTTCCAGGAGCAGCGTTAACCCTCTTGGACTCATGGGCTGGCAATGCAGCGTACCGAGGGAAATTCCCACAGATGACCGCCTTTGTATAATGCTTTGAGATCTGCAGATGAGAAGCGCTAAGTAAGAGCTGGATGTTATTGTTTGGGCTCTCACCACGGATGGATGCAAAGACAAATACACTTCCTTCTGTCACTCAACACCCCTCCTCCACCCCACCCCCCTCCTGTTCTTTAAGATGAACGACTCCAGACACATTGAGTTTTGGTAAACTACATTCTACTTTATTACCCTCTAAGCAGAAGCAAGGAAGTCAAAAGTTAAACCCTCGTCCCACCTCTGTGCCCGCGGCCCAACTCCACTCCTGTGCCATTCCCAACCCATCTCTGTCCCAGGACCCACCTCCCCCAACAATAAACCAACCTTTCAGGCCCTTCCCTGAGACAAACAGCTCGAGCCAGTGACAAAAGCCAATGATCCAGCCAGGAGAACCTGGGTCCAAGGAGTCACCTGCTGTGGTAACTAGGAGATGTAGTGTAGCCCCTTGTCTGCCAGCAGCCGCGCTCCCAGGCAGGAGGCAGATTCCAGCAGCTGAGTTCCCGACTCCCTGTGGCCTCCTCACTGATGGACTCAGCCTGGCCTGTTGACTTCCCCAGCTTCCTTCTCTGCCCAGCCTCTTCCTCAGGAACCGGCAGACGCCCCCTCTCCCACGCCGTTCCCTCCTCTTGGGGTGTCATTCGGAGCCCTTTAGGATTCAGGGCCATTTCCCAGCACTGTTATCTTTGATCTTCACTCCCTGACATCACTGCAGAGCTCAGGCAGTAACTTCCTTCCCCAGTTCGGTCCGTCTCCGTCTCTAGCCGTGAGCGTCGCTACTTAACCAACTGGCCCCAAGAGGCCAGAGAGGATTTTTCCACTGACACCCACCCAGGGGCACAGTCAGACCCAGCATTAGTGCAACCAAAGATAAACACAGAAAATGCACTAGCTCGGCCTTCCTAACCATCCTTTGTCTAGCACGGGATGTGTCACGCAGAATCTAAGGGGAGCAGTTAGAATGAGCTGCCCGGAGGCGCCGGAAAGGAAGGACAGTATAGACATGACACCCTAAGGCTAACGGAATGGAGGGGGAACTGTATAAATGTGACCCCCTCCCAGGCTCACAGAAAGTGGGGGGGCATATAAATGTGACACCCCAAAGTTAATGCTATTGACATCGGATTCCCTGGGCCCACAAAGGCTGTTCTAGGCTCCCCACAAGAGGGAGGGCCTGTGGAAACCAGCTGCTGCTCTGCATGGTGAATTCATCACCCTGGAGCAGAGAGCAGGGCAGAGCCCTGAGCCTTGCCTTTCGCATCCTGAAAGAGGGGCAGGTCCCACGGAGCGGGGCTTGTGCATCTGTGGCTCTAAGGCCAAATTTCATACCTTTGCCGGGCACTGGGTCACTGGCCCCCCCTTTAAATGGCTATAACAAGACAGATTCCCAGCCACAGAGGCCCTTCGCTGTGCTTATTTCTCCAGGTATCTCCAGCAGCAGGGAGTCCCACTGGTGAACCGTGCACCGCTCCAAAGCCATTCCTCTGTTCCAGAGACAGATCCTCCTCCCCTCCACTCTCTGGTTGTCTCTCCCCCAACCTCTGCCCCACGTCTGTCTGCTCTGAGGTCTCCCCCATTTCCTTCTGAGCTGGTGACAGCACAGAGGCAAACAGAGCAGAGCAGGTGGAAAAAGTTACATCGGGGGGACAGCACCTCTGTAATCCCATCTCTACCCCACAGCCCATGATGCTAGATACCCCCCAGCCCCCGGCACACCCATACACTGCAAGCTCCCTCTGCTTCCCATCCAACCCCCTGAACACTAAACAGTCAACCCCGCCTCCACTCTGCTTCCCACCACCCACCCGCTGCCCCCTCTGGTTCCTACATCCCGAGTCCCCAACCCTCATCCCCTCTGCTTGATGTCCCCCGCACCTCCCCTCCCCATCTAGTTCCTATCCCAGACCCAGCCCTCTACCCCCTCCCTTCTAGCTCATTTCCGCCTGGGTATAGGGTGGATGGGGGGAACCCCCTGGCCCTATGGCATTCAGGGCAGGGGGGAGGGAGAGAAAGGGGTCTCAGCTACTAGGCGGCTCAAGGCCCATTTTCCTACATCAGCATTGAATAATGCTGCCAGTGTGAGGGGGGAAATTGCCACCCCCACCCACAAAGAATCCCCTGGCTGAGGGGAGAACATGCCAGTCCCCCACCCAGCCACCTCCAGGGCAGGGGGCGTTTCTGGCTCTCTCCAAAAACAAGGGTTCCCCCTCCCCCCACACACCCTGCTTAGCCATGTTAGTTGCTGGGAGGAGGTTGCTGGGCCCAGCTCTCTGGAGGGGCAGCAGCGCTGGCCTCCCCTTCCCCTGGTCTCCATGCGCCGGGAGCTGAGAGAGACTTGGTCGCCCAGGCCTGGGGGGAGGACGAGGGGACAGGGCATTGGAAGTGGGTGGCAGGATCCTCAGCCCAGGCCTCGGGTGGTGGCGTGGTTGTCCCGGTCCTCCTCTCGGCCTCCCACCAGGCGGGCGGCAGCAGGGAGAGTGGGCTGTTGGTGCCAGCGGTGTGGAGTCTCTGGTGGGCCGCCAGGGCCGCACTGAGGCTGAAGGCTTTGCCGCAGTCAGGACAGACATGCCGTTTCTCTGCGCCGGCCTGGGCGTGGGCCCGCTGGTGCCGGTTGCGGTGGGAGCTGCGGCCGAAGCGCTTGCCACAGTGGGCACAGGGGAAGGGCTTTTCTCCGGTGTGAGTGAGCCGGTGCCGGTCGTAGTGCGAGCTCCAGGCAAAGCCTTTGCCACAGACGCCGCATTGGTAAGGCTTCTCACCCCGGTGCAGCCGGCGGTGCCGCTCCAGGGCTGCGGCAGCAGTGAAACCTTTGCCACAATCAGGGCATTGGTGAGGCCTCCCTTCCCGGACGGCGTGGGTGCGCCGGTGAGCCAGCAGGGTGGAGCTGACGGCAAAGCTCTTGCCGCAGTCGCTGCAGCGGTAGGGCCGCTCGCCGGTGTGGATGCGCCGGTGCCGCTCCAGGTGGGAGCTGACAGCGAAGGCCCGTCCGCACTCCCCGCACCGATAGGGCTTTTCTCCTGTGTGGATGCGCCGGTGACGCTCCAGGTGCGAGATCCAGCCAAAGCTCTTCCCGCAGGCCCCGCACGGGTACGGCTTGCCGGCAGCGCCAGTCTCACGGGCCGGCTCTGGGTCCTCAGCAGGCCTTTCCCGGGCATGGGTACGCCGGTGTTTGGCCAGGGCCGATCCCCAGCGGAAGCGGCGCCCGCAGTCTGGGCAGGCGTAGGGGCGCTCGCCCGTGTGCACGCGCTGGTGTTTGAGCAGGTTCGAGCTCTGGCTAAAGCATTTGCCGCACTGTTGGCAGCGGTGGGGGCGCTCGGGGCCACTCTCCTCGACCTGGCCGGGCCCGTCTCCCACCCCACCGCCATCCTGGGTCTGCGTCCCCTTGTGCTTGAAGCGCTGCGGGTCCGTCTGGTGGTTGAGGCGCTTACCGCAGTCGGCACATCTCTGAGGCGGGGGCGGGGCTTCCTCCTCGGCCTCCTCCTCCTCCACGGCTGCTGCGTGGGTGCGCATGTGGCGGTCCAGGTGGGAGCTCCAGGCAAAGGCCCGGCCGCACTCCCCGCACTGAAAGGGCTTCTCTCCCGTGTGGATGCGCTGGTGCCGCTCCAGGTGGGAGCTCCAGGCGAAGGCCTTGCCGCAGACGCCGCACTCGTACGGCTTGCCGCCCAGGTGGCTCTTCTGGTGCCGGGTCAGGGCGTTGGGGTCGGCGAAGCTCTTGCCACACTGCGGGCAGCGGTTGGGCTTCTCGCCGCCCGGTGCGTGGGTGCGCTGGTGGGTCAGCAGGGATGAGCTGACGCTGAAGCGGCGCCCGCAGTCGGGGCAAGCGTAGGGGCGCTCCCCAGTGTGCACCCGCCGGTGGATGGTCAGGTCCGAACGCTGGATGAAGGTCTTGCCGCAGTCGGGGCATTCGTGGGGCCGCTCGCCTGTGTGGATCTTCTGGTGCTTGGCCAGCGCCGACTTGTGACTGAAGGTCTTGCCGCACTCGGCGCAGGTGTTGGGGCTCTCCCCGCTGTTAGCCGGTGGCTTCTCCCCCGCCTCGGGGCTTTGGGGAGCCTTCCCAGCGCCGTCGGCTTTTTCTAAGGCTGGCTCCTCCGGGCTCACTTGCTGGGGTTTCTCTTCTTCTTTCCCACTGGCGGTGCCATCCGCTGCTAGAGGAGAGAGACCCAGACATGAGTCATTCCCTGCCCGGCGAGGGGAACAAACCACAACTGCCGAGGAGGGTGAGTGATGATAATGCAGCGTTCAGGCCTCTATATTTGCCTGAGATACAATTTTGGGTCTTGTTGGCCCATTTGGCTTTTGATATTTTTATATTCTTACTAATATGGATGAACAAAGAACAGTGTGTGTTACATCTGCCCACAAGCAGATGTGCTGGGGAGGGGTGGAGCAGGGGTGATGAGAAATAGCCTAAAGTGTTGCTGGGTAGAGTGGGAGTGTAATATACGAGCGTACACTTGAAAACTACCTCAAATCCTATCTTAAGGCAAGGTCAGGCAACCAATCAGGAGGGGTGAAGGGAGAGTGAGTGAGTGAGTGAGTGAGTGAGTGAGTGTGTGTGTGTGTGTGTGTGTGTGTGTGTGTGTGTGTGTGTGTGTGTGTGTGTGTGTGTGTGTGTAAGAAACACTAACAAGCCAAAGACATGCCCATCCCTGACCGAAGCATAACCTCACTCCCTACCCCTCCCATGGGGTACAAAAGAGGTGGTACCAAAGCCCCAAGACCCTCTAAAATGGCACATGACCATAAATTGTAAGAGGTGGGACCAAGGCTGTGCCCTACAGGTATAATTATGCCTGCTATGGATGGGGAATGGGGACACTGGAAAGAAAGGCTCTGCCAGCGTGCAGAGCTATAGATATGCTTGCCTGATTAACGCCAATAAACATCGCGTTGCCTGCACTTCAGACTTCTGGTCTTCTGCTTTCTGTCTGCCCTTAGCAGGGAGATCGAACGGCCAGCAGCCACATCTCCCCCCAAAACCCTACCCCAAAAGGAGGGGACCGATTCTGCCTCTGCATCCAATCCGGACACTCCCGGGGCTCAGTCAGGGTTGGTGGGAAGCTATGCGTGATGTTGCAGGGATCCTCTCCTTCCTGCAGAGGGACTCACCTGCCCGGCCACCTCTGGGCATGTGGAGATCCAGGGCTGTCGGCTCATCCCCTCGGTCCAGCCGGGAGAGCAGGTCAGGCTTGGAAATTGGAAATTCTGCTCGGAGACAGGGTGGGCGACAAAACAAGATCAGAGCGGGTTGGGCATTGCCCCCTCCCGTGCCTTCCTCGGCATCAGTGGCCCCTTCCCAGAAGCCCGTGGGGCTCATGCTCTCTGCCATGACCAGGTCCTTAGTCCTTCTCCCCTCTGTGAGGGGCCTCGGCTCCTATCCACCCTCAACCGCTCTCCTCACTGCTCAAGACAGCCCATCAGAGAGGAGTCACGTTTATACTAGCTTCTTCCCCACCCTGTTACTCCTGCCCTTGTTAAACAGGCTGCTTTTCCCTTTCCCCACCCCCTCACTCAGCCTGCTCTCTCATCCATCAAGTCTCACTCCAAAGCTCCTCAAGGGAGAGCTCTGTGTCCAGCCCCACATGCTCACCCTCCCACCCAGATTCAGCGTCCCTGCACTGCCTTTCCTAGTAACTCTGAGGGGCCTGTTCCCCCCACTCCTGGCCAGGTCCTCCTCACTCCCGCTGCTGCCTCCTGTGCAGGGACCCACCTCCTCCTCTCCCAGACCTTTCTGGCACGTGTCTTGTCCTGTTTTGCTGCCTTCTGCAGCCTTGCCTTTGGGAGATCCTTTTCCTCTGCCTTTGTCTCCCTGGGCTATCACTAGGGCCCTACCAAATTCAGGTCCATTCTGGTCAATTTCACAGCCATAGGATTTGAAAACTGGTAAATTTCACATTTGCAGATGTGTGTGAGGGTCCCAATCCAAAAGGGGATTGTGGAGGAGTTGCAAACCGTGTGTGTGTGTGTGTGTCCGTCCGTCCATGGGATTGCCACCTCACTTCCGTGCTGCCTTCAGAGCTGGACTCTGAAGACAGCAACCAGGGAGCTTCCTGGAAGTGGGTCTGAGCTCTCCCCCTCCCATCCCGAGCAGCTGTGTGGGGGTTGGACAAGTCCTGTCCCTCCCCAGGGCAGCCAGAGCTAGGGGCCCCCTGGCTGGGGCACTCCTAGCAGCAGGGGGAGATCAGATTTCATGGGGAAGGGCTTATTTCACAGTGTGAGACATGTTTTTCACAGCCTGAAATTGGTAGCGTCCTAGCTACCACCATCCCTTGGGACCCACTGTCCCATTCCCATGGCTTCATTCACCCCCTTCTCCACTACATCCCTGAGTTCTGAGGCATAGGGGGAAGCAGGAGGCAGATTCCCCAGCAAGGAAGACCCCTGAATGGGGCCACTCGCGGCTTCTTATGGAGAAGAGGAAGCGATTACTTACCGAGGGCCATCAGGGTTTCGTAGCTCTCCTGCATGACATCCCTGTACAGGGCCCTCTGCCGGGGGTCCAGCAGCACATACTGCTCCATGGTGAGACACGGCTCCTGCCTCCTCCACTGGCCTCTGCAACAACAAAACCTCCCCCACTCAGCACCTGCCGCCCCAGCCATAAGCCCGCAGTCGCAGGCACTGCAGAGCCAGGCTGCTCTCTGCCTCCCAGGGTGACTATCATTCCCATATCCCCGCTTTTTAGAATCCCCTTGTTCCCTCCCCTATGCAGATCTGCTGTGCTTCTACGCCCCTACCTCTTATTCCTGGGAGCACTCCGGGCTGCAGCATCACATGCCTGGTTATTAAGTGGACTCTGTTGGCGTTACCCTGATTACAGCGGCTGGTGGCCCTGCATGAATCAGAACTTTCTTAGAAGTTGGCCTAAGGCAGCGGAATAAACTCTCTCAGGATGTAAGGACCCTCACAAACCTCCCCACCTTCCGCCGCCAGTGCAAAGCCCAGTTCTTGGACCTCGCTTCTCCGACAAACATATACCACTGGGGGAGGGGCATGAATATTCATGTTAAAAATTGTGATTGCAAAGTGCTCAAATGCTACGATAACGAAGGCCATGTAAGCGCCCAACATTGACATGTAACCGAGCACAGCTGTGCAGAGTATGGAGGTTCCATGTCACGGAGGGTTTTGTGATTTCTAAACAGACCTGCCTTCGGAGTCAGCATGAACACCGGAAACTTCTAAATTCTCGGCGAAGGAAAATTAAAAATAAAATAAATAAATAAATAAATAAACAAACAAATGTTTCAGGGCATTTGAAAGGTTTTGTTTTGACTCGTTTCATTATTATTTGGTGTTATATAATGGTATGTCACACACACATTTTAAAAATTCAAAATGAGTCATTTCAAAACACAGCAATCAAAACGTTTTGTTCCCTTTTCCCCCCTGAAACAAATCAATCTGATGACAGAACTGCATATTACGATGGCATAAGGTTTCCATCTAGGTGTCTCCAACCATCTCTAGAACTAAGGGGTGAAGTTTTCAGAAACTGCAAGTAGACCCAATTCCTAGTCATTTCAACGGGGCAGGAGCTGATAGCAGGAGGTCTGGAGTCTCAAGAGAATGTGTTGGGGGGGGTCTCCCCTTCTTCCCCCATACCTAAGGGCTACTCTGTGCAGTTGACACAGGGGCTGGAGGGAAGCAGCTGCACATGCAAGACAGACCAGCTGATCTGGAAAAGTCTATGCTAACCAGCTTCAACTTCTCCATCTGGTGGCTGCATCCTCCTGGCAACCCCCACCATGGTCCCATCTTTGCTGTGTTCCAAGCCAGGAACAGACTCAGCTAAGGATAAGAATGGAGGGAGGGGAAGAGATCAGATCCCTTTCATCTACTGATAGCATCGGACCCCTCACCCTCTCTTGGCTAGAAGCAGAAAGGTAAGATACCCACTCCTGGGTGGGGCTCACACCTGCAACCTCTAGATCCAACAGCATGAGCTGCAATTGCCGGACCTAAGAGACCCAGATGGTGGGCCCCACCATCAGGAGCCAGCTCTAAGCGTTAGGTGTTTCTATCACTAGAGGGGCGACGCATGGGTTATACAGGTTTGTTGGAGGGTGTAGCAGAAAGGGAAGGGTAACTACAGTATTGCCAACCCCAAAACATTCAGGCCCTAACCAAAATATAACAAGATTTAAAAATCGTGATAAATACTGGGGGGAAGGTATTTTCTTTCTGGTTATGACCCCCATTGGCTCAAGATTTTCAAGCATCTCTGCAGTTTATTCACCTCGTTGTATTCTTGCGATTTTATTTCATGGTGTTTGGTGCAGGAAATTTGGAGAAAAGGGCTTGGTTTACGTAACTTCAGTTCCGAAACAGTGTGAGATTTTTCAAGCAGTATACAAAACACAGTCCTCTTTCACTGCCGCATGGCATTCAAGCCTCCATTTTGCTTGTCCCCAATGAAATGACCCTAATCCGTTGGCTAAATTTCAGCTCCACATGGACATCAAATTACAACAATAATAATCTCCCTTGAGCCCAATAATTAAGGGTACAAGGGTTCCCACAGCCTTGTGAAAGAGCCACGCGCAGAGAAAGGTCAGCAGCAGAATTTGAACACAGAACCTTGTGGCACCAAAGCACATATTTAAGCCTCTCGAGCTAAAGGAGGAACTTCAGCAGCTGGTGCCAGTAGTAGCCTCTTACCCTCTCTGAGGACAGAGACTGCTGTGACACACACTTTATAAAGATCAACAATAAAATCCCCTTCACTGCATGAATCTCCAGGTGAAATCCTGCAGAGGACATCTGACTAGTGACCAAAGAGGTCCCTTCTGGCCAAACAATTGAGGTCTTTAAGTGTGTTCCACCTCCAGGGGTAATTGTATCATTTACATCTACGCAGGGTGGGTGCAAAAGTCAACCAGATCAAAACGTTGGCACTTTTGCATTTCCTTCGCACGGATGCAACCAGGCTGCAACAAAGTGCAAGGCAGATGGAGAATTACAACCCACGATTTCAGAAGGGCAGGGTGGTGTCAGGGTGGGAAAAAGAGGCAAAAGGCTGGGGGGAAGGAGAAAGGAAGAGTTAAAATACTGATCTGTCCCAAGCAGGGACTTTGTGGAAAAAGCATTGTGAGGGGTTCTGTGTTGATGGTGTATCCCATGTGATTTCCATGTGCCAGTCCTACCTACCCTGGGCCACATGCAGAGGGTAAATCCGAGCAGCACCTGTCCAGTGTCTCTGTGCTAATTTACACCAGCTGAGCATCTGTCTCTGGTTTTTAGCCCGTGTTTCAAAGCTAAACTATTTTCTACTTTTTAAATCTTTTTCCTTGGGCAGCTGACACAAATCTTCTTAGTCAACCACAAAAGCACATCCTGTGGAGTCAGTAACACATGCCACGAGTCGCTGAAAACTGCCTCCATTTATTTTCACCGACTTCCACCAATTTACAGCCCAGCAGCGGGTTCAAATCATTCCCTCCTTTGTGCATTGCCCTGTATTCATTGACACTGACTTGCCCAGTTGGGTTAGTTAATGGTTAAGAGTTAATCATTGACTCAAAACTCTTGCAGTTAGTTATGGGCAAAGGAGGCCACCCCATTTCCAAATCACCAATATATTAAACCGCCTAGTGTGGACCTGCTATTAAGCTTTTGCCTCTATGTTAACTAGTCATTTATACTTACTGTTTCCTGTCTCTTAGCCAATTTCCAACCCAGAACAAAACTTTACCTCTCATCCCATCAGCATTTAGTTTCCTTCATAAGCTTTTTGTGAGGGGCTTTGTCAAAGTTTTTGAAAGTCCAAATTAAATCTGTCTACTGCTTCTCCATTGTCCACTACTTGCAGTGGTTCTCCACCTGGGGTACACGTACCCCTGGGGTACACAGAGGCCTTCCAGGGGGTACGGCAGCTCCTTTAGATATTTGCCTAGTTTTACATCAGGCTACAGAAAAACACCAGCGAAGTCAGTACAAATTAAAATTTCATAGAGACAATGACTTGTTAATACTTCTCTATAGAAGAATTACACACTGAAATGTCAGTACAATTGATTTGTTTTATAGTGATATGGTGACAATGAGAAAGGAAGCAATCATTCAGTAATAGCATATTATTTTGTATTTTTAGGCCTGATTTTTTTAAGCAAGTCATTTTCAAGTGAGATGAAACTTGGGGGTACACAAGACAAATCAGACTCCTGAAAGGGGGACAATAGTCTGGAAAGGGGAGAGCCGCTGTGTTAGTGAACTCTGATAGCTTAGCAACATGATGTTGCTTAGCAGAAGCTAGTCTATATCCCATAACACTGACCTATCAGCCTGTGAAGCTGAGGGTTTCTAACCCTCTAAATATTGCTGGAAAGAGATTTTCCAGATACTGAAGTCAGGCTCACTCACCTGCAATTCCAAGGGCCAGCGCGCTTTACAAATGTATTCTCTACCCTTCAATCCTGTGCTCTAGCAGCTGATTTTCACGTCTGGTCGCATTTTCTTTTGTTGCTGGCAACATATTGCTCCTTCTCTATTAAAGATACTTTCGCAAGCGCTGGCTAATTAAATCCCACCTTTCAGTACATGATCATACAGGCGCCTTTTGAAATCCAGTGTACATTCCCACCCACAGCCAACCGCCTTCAGCAAGTTAAATCACACACACACACACAGAGAGAGGAGAATGGGAACTTCTGGATCCACTCATGCAGCCAGTGACAGCAGTAGCTCAGGGACTCGCAGACCCCCAGGAGCAGAGATTATGGGGAGGGTAAGATTATGGGGAGGGAGCCATTTTTACAGTCCGGCCACAGCCAAGACCGAATTCTCTCTCTCTCTTTCCCTCAATCACCTGCAGGCTCCGGCTCAGGAGCTGGTGTGGGCAGAGCCCGGGGCAGGTCCCAGGCACCGGAGAAAGTCCCCCCGTGGGCCGGGCGCAGAGGGCGCTTCGCTGAAGGTCTTTCCCTGGCGCAGCAGCTGCTCAGCCCTGGCTCTTGGGTCACTATGGACGCAGCTGCTGGCACTCAGCGCCTGACCCAGGAAGCTCAGCCCCCTGATATCCTGAGCGAAGGAGCAGCAGCAGCAGCACCACAGAGGAAGAGAGCAAAGGCATAAGCCAGAGCAGCCTCCCGTCCCTTCGCAATAACCAGAGCCCTCTGGTGGCACCAGCTCCTGGATCCGCGTCGCTGCGCTCCCCCCGGGGCAGAACGTGGCCCAAGGGGGCGGATCTGGCCGGATGGATTCGGCCCCGCCCTGTCTCTGCCCCCGCCCCCGCCGCCTGCGGGGAGTGTGTCGGGAATCCGGTTCCAGCGCAGCCGGGCTCCCCATGCCCGTGTGCCCGCCCCAGAGCGTCCGCGGCCTCGGGAGCCAGGCGCAGGCCGGATCCCGGACCGGGCGGGTGTAAATCAGCTGAGTTTGTGGAAGCCATGGCAGTTTACACCGCTAGGGATCTGGCTCCACTGACTCCCAGGGTGTGATGCTAATTTACACCTGCTGGGCATCTGGTCCCCATTGACTCCAATTTACACCTGCTGGGGATCTGGCCCCCTGACTCCCAGGGAACTATGCTAATTTACACCCGCTGGGGATCTGGCCCCCAGAAAGGGATGCTAATTTACACCTGCTGGGGTTCTGGCCCTCAGCACTTGCATGGGGCTCTCCAGCCAGGCATCTCAAAGCGCTTCACAAGGAAAGGCAAATCTCATTATTATCTGTGTTTTATGGGTGGGAAACTGAGGCATGGAAGGCCTGTGACTTGTTCCGGATCATGCACCAGATCAGTGCCGGAGCCCGGAGCAGAACAGAGGAGTCCTGTGCAGGAAGGACCCTCCCAAAATGTGTTCAGGTTCCCACACCACATAACAACCCAGCAGGAAGCTAGAGTGCAAGCTGCAGCCCAGGGGGATCATACATCCTGTTATTGTTTGTACAGCACCTAGCGCAATGGGACCCTGGCCCAGGATTAGGGCTCATCGCAGGAATTACAGTGCACAGAATGGAACATCAGACACTCCTTCCCCTCTGGAGCTCCAGGGTTTGCTGGGCAGAGGACAGGGAAAGATCCAACAGGCGTCTAAGCTGGTCTACAGAGATCGGAGGTGAAAGAGACTTGTGGGGGAGACGGACAAGGTCCATTCCACACCCAAACACACACCTTGGAGAGCATAGGCGCTTAGTGGCTGGTGAGCACAGAGGGAGCCAGGACACTATAATTAACCCCCCTTTTACAGATGGAGAAACTGAGGCCTGGAGAGCGGACATGACCTGGCTAAAGTCCCCCAGCAGGCCAGGTGTTCTGCTCTAAGCAGTAGTCGCACTTGCATATGGAGGAATAGCTGCTGTGAGCAGAGCCAGAAAAGGGGGGTGCACTCCCGGGGAGCAGCATCTGGGCTCTAGTTGGGAGTCACTCCTCTGCTCCTCTTGGCCTCTCCAAGCTGCTCCCCGACTTTTGGTGGCTTTCCTGCCCCCCATACACTTTTCCAGTCCTTCCAGCACCACTGGAGGAGATGTGAAGGCAAATAAAGAGGCCACTAGAAGACAAATACCCAGGTGGTCAGGAGGAGGTGGTGGGAGGGGGCGTCGGTGACTGGAGCTTGCCTCAGTTTCCCCATCTGTAGAAAGGGGTCAGTGATAGCTGCCCTCCTCCGTAAAGCGCTATGAGATCTACTGATGAGAAGTGCTAGATAGGAAGTGGGTGTCACTCCTGTATGAGAGCCAGGTAGTTATTATTGCATGGCCTCGGTGAGCCCCCCACCTGGCACACTACACAGGTATAGCAATCCTGTCACAGAGTGGCCCCTCTCTATCACACTGATCCCCACCCCCACCTAGGATCCTGCACGCACATTTACTGCATGCAGGAATGGGGCACAGACACAAGGGAAAGACCAAGTGCAGAGCCGGGGGTTGGGGGGTCAGGGAGGGCAGCAGCTCCGGGACTTGCAGACCCCCCTGTCATCCCCCCCAGGAGCAGAGCTGGGGCGAGGAGGGGCCGTTGGTGCAGAGCCACTTTCCTGCCCGGCCGGCCCCGGGGGAGAAACCTTCCCCCGGGTTTCTCCCCTCACCTGCAGGCTCCGGCTCAGGAGCTGGTGTCAGCAGAACCCAGGGCTGCTTCCAACCACTGAAGAAAGTCCCCCCCATAGGTTGAGCACAGTGGGGGCTTTAATGAAGGTCTCTCCCCAGGAGAGCAGGGCCCAATGGGCAGATGCGGGATGCTCAGCATGCCTGGGGGAAAAGTGTATTCACTTCCTCCAGGCTCACAGTCACATCCCCAGTGATGCTGCAGGAAACTAGCTGGCCTCCGAGCTTGGGCTCAGAACTGGGGGAGCTGCACTGCACTGCCTGAGCCTGACTGTCTGATGACCCCAGCTGTGGAGAAGGATTACAGTTTCCAAGGGGGAGAGAGAGCTTCCAAGGAGGAAAAAAACTACATTTCCCATCCACTCCTGGGAGTGCAGGCCAGTTTTCCACTCTCAGCTAGCCCAGGCTATTTCTCCTGCTGCTTTGGACAGGGGAGAGACTCTCAGTGTGCAGTGACAGTCAAAAAAGTTTCCAGAATGTTGGGAATCATTACAAAAGGGATAGATAAGAAACTATCATATGGCCTCTATCCATGGTATGCCCACATCTTGAATACTGCGTGCAGATGTGGTCACCCCATAGAATCATAGAATATCAGGGTTGGAAGGAACCTCAAGAGGTCATCTAGTCCAACCCCCTGCTCAAAGCCAGACCAATCCCCAACTAAATCATCCCAGCCAGGGCTTTGTCAGGCCTGACCTTAAAAACCTTCTAAGGAAAGAGATTCCACCACCTCCCTAGATAACCCATTCCAGTGCTTCACCACCCTCCTAGTGAAAAAGTTTTTCCTAATATCCAACCTAAACCTCCCCCACTGCAACTTGAGACCATTACTCCTTGTTCTGTCAACAGAACAAAAAGGAAATATTGGAATTGGAAAAGGTTCAGAAAGGAGCAATAAAAATGATTAGGTGTATGGAACAGCTTCCATAGAAGGAGAGATTAAAAAGACTGTGACTATTCAGCTTGGAAGAGACAACTAAGGGGGGATATGATAGAGGCCTATAAAATCATGACCGGGTGTGGAGAAAGTGACTAAGGAAGTGTCATTTATTCCTTCTCATCACACAAGAACTAGGGGTCACCCAATGAAATTACTAGGCAGCAGGTTTAAAACAAACAAAGGAAGTATTTCTTCACACAACACACAGTCAGCCTGTGGAACTCCTTGCCAGAGGGTGTAGTAAAGGCCAAGACTATAACAGGGTTCAGAAAGGAACTAGGTAAGTTCTTGGAGGATCGGTCCATCAATGGCTATTAGCCAGGATGGGCAGGGATGGTGTCCCTAGCCTCTGTTTGCCAGAAACTGGGAATGGGCAACAGGGGCTGGATCACTGGATGATTGCCTGTTCTGTTCATTCCCTTTGAAGCACCTGGCATTAGCCACTGTCGGGAGACAGGATACTGGGCTAGATGGGCCATTGATCTGACCCAGTATGGCCCATGTTCTTATGTTCTTATCACTGCTGGTGTGAAGTAGTTTGGGAAGGCACTCGAGGCTACAAAGTACCTAGACAGACAAGGCATGGGGGATGGCTTTGGGACACAGGCAGCCAGGGGCTCCATCTATGGTCTGCAAAGAGCTGAGCTCTAAGGCCTGGGTACCGGCCTGTTCCAGAACTGTCCTTTGGGTGATTAAGTCACTATTGACCCACAGGGCTCTGATCCAAGTAAGTAGAAGGTAGGGAGGGTATGTATGAGAGAGATGCTCCCTGGAGTTTCCTTCTGAGCCACAAAAAATATGAGAGTCAGGACAGTGGGATGAGAAAAGTATCCAAACTCCTGGGCAGGAAGGAGGGAATTTTGGAGAAGGGTCTGTAACCCACTGGTACTGTGTTTATAACCCAGCGGCTCTGGGCAAAGGCATCAGGTATTAGACATGGACACAAAGAGGAGCACTGGGACAGAGAAACACGCACTGTGTAGAGCAGACAATAGGCGTTATTAGCAGAAGGCAGGTCTTGAAAGAGTAGAGAGACAGAAGATAGGGTGGGTTAGGCTGGGAAGATTTCAGTGGGACAATATTGCCACCTTTCTCAGAGGCTAGTGACTATTTATTATTTTATTACCATAGCACACAGAAGCTGCAGTCATGGGCCAGAACCCTGTTGTGCTCAGTGCTGTACAAACATAGAACAAAAAGATGGTCTCTGATCCAAGGAGCTTATTAATGAAGTGCAATTGTTGGGATTGGGTACGTGGGTTCAGCACAAAAAAGAGGGAAAAAAATCTGTGGGGAAAAATTCAGAAGCCACTTGCAGGTCACTGAGCAGTGGTGGGGGGAGGAGGGGAAAGGTGCAGGGACATGAGGTCCAAGCCTCTCTTTGTGAGCAGCATATAAATTGTATGGGTTTTTATTACAGAGGCACCAGTTGTAGCTCCAGGGGTAAGGCTGAGTTACGTATTACGTTAAAGAGGTTGAATCCTTTGCTCTGGTACAAATGAAAAAATGTAACGGATCCTCCCACAAAATTGATAGCAGTGACTTGGAGCAGAGAATCTATTTTCTGAGAATTTTCAAGTAAACCTGTTAACTAGTTTAGGGGTAGTTTAGCTCTTAGGCACAGCCTGGCTAACTCAGTTGGTAATGTATGAGGCTCTCACTCTCAAGGTTATGGGTTCAAGCCCCCTGTCGGGTGGTAGGTTTGGCCACTGTTGGAAGACAGGATATTCTGCTAGCTAGACCTTTGCTCTGACCCAGTGTGGCTGCTCTTAGTTAAAATCTATTTTAAAATGGAAACTTTAAGAAATCCAGCCTCAACATTTTTTGTCCCTGAGGATTTCAATCATGGAATGACGCAGACTCTTTGAACATCCTATATTATTAAAACTCAACAAAATCTCATACATAGGCTACATTTTTAGGATTATTGGTTCATCCCCCTCGCCCCCCATTATTCTTCATAATCTCATGTTTCTCCTTCAGCAGAGGTTGATCAACATTTATCTTCAGAGAATTCCACTGCCCTCTTCCAAAATGGTTGCCATCTTCCATTGTTCTCAATGGGACTGAGTCTGCTGCTGCCCTCAGTTAGGTGGGCATTTTGAGAAGGGCATCTGTTTCACTGTTCTCCATCAGAGAATGGCCTAGCTGCAGAAGGGGCTCCCTGGTTACCTTCTTTGAGGGCAGCTTGGCTTCGCTCTTCTTGACAGCAATTGAGCATGGCAGCCATTTTGAGAGAGGGCAGTTCTCCCCAGAATTCTCTGATGGAGATTTTATGCAGCTATCAGCTCGACAATCACTTGTGAAAAATAATGACAAAAAGTGACCATGAGCCCTAAACATTTCTTTTGAAAAATTACTCAGTGCACCGGATTGACTCAACCAAGAGGGAGAGGGGAAATTGAGGTGTGCGCTCCAGCTGCGTTTGTGAGATGCTGGTGAAACAGAGCTGCTGTTACCCCAGTTAATCTAGCCTGTGTGCTCTAGCTGCTTTGCGCTGCTCCAGAGTGAGGTAAAGCAGCCAGAGCATCATGGGAGATTGTTTTGGGGGCAGGGACGACCTTTTTGTTCTTTGTTTGTACAGCCCCTAGCACAGGGGCTGGGGGGAAGAGACTGCATCTCCTAGGCCCCACCACAACAATAATATACAAATATTAAGGTTGATAGCTTCTAGTAATTAAAAAAGTGTAGTTTGGGGAAGTTCTCTGAGTGCATTGTTTAGTGTTCATGTATGACAGTGGTTTCCAACCAGGGGTACTTGTACCCCCAGAGGTACGCAGAGGTCTTCCAGGGGGTACATCAACTCATCTAGATATTTGTCTAGTTTTATAACAGGCTACATGAAAAGCACTAGCGAAGTCTGTACAAACTAAAATTTCATACAGACAATGGTTTGTTTATACTGCTCTATATACTATATACTGAAATGTAAGTACAATATTTATATTCCAATGGATTCATTTTATAATTATAAGGTAAAAATTAGAAAGTCAGCAATTTTTTTAGTGGTAGTGTGGCTGAGACACTTTTGTATTTTTATGTCTGAATTTGTAAACAAGTTGTTTTTTAAGTGAGGTGAAACTTGGGGGTCGGCAAGATAAATCAGACTCCTGGAAGGGGTACAGTGGTCTGGAAAGGTTGAGAGCCGCTGGTGTAAAACCTTTATAATTAAAAAGACAAGGTAATTGCCAGACAAAAAATATGTGAAGGTGGAGGTGTGGTCAAGAAGCTACATCAATATTTAGAATAAAAAAAACATTACAGTGTAGTTATCCCTCCAAGCTAAACATTATGAATTCAGTAAATTCAGAGTTTAGGTTAAATCCAAATCACTTTAAGCATGGAAATGCAGAGTTAGGGAACCCAAATGACCTTAACTCAGCCCTTTAGACTCCCAAGCACTTAGAAGTAGTCACGTTGCAAATTAATCGGTGGCCAAACAGTAAGGGGTAATTTTCTTGTTCTGCAACACATTTTTGTTAGTAACAAAATGAAGGAAAGCAGCCCAGTCCCAGTCCTGTACTGAGGGGTCAAAAGGAGTGAGTTCAAGCCATTGAGTCACTGTGCAAACTTGGTCAAGTCACTTCACCTCACTATGACTCAGCCTTACCCAGCTGTAAAATAGGAACAATGTTACATGCAGCTCTCTTTACAACATGCCTTGAGATTTAGGTTTCAGAAGCATTAAACATAGCTTGACACAAGAACAAGCACAAGGAAACATCTCTCTCTCACACACACACACACACACACACACACACTTACCAGCTGAAAGAGAACTACTGCTTGTTGCAAAGTGACCACTTTAGGGCATCAGGTGTTTGTCTTTGCCCAATTTAAAGGGTCAGTGTAATAAAAGGCATTCTGGGGGGGAAAATCCTAAAAGAGGGCACTAGAGAGAGTTAATAGAAAATAAGACGCTTTGAGGGAAGGGAGCAATGGTACTTGTTATGCTTTGGCTTGTAATGTCATCACTTGATTAATAATAATAACAGTACTTTTCAGTGGCAGTTTTTTTACAAAGGATCATTAACCGCAGTTTACAGACAGGGAAACTGAGGCATGGGCCAATATGACTGCTTCAAAGTTACTTATCAGGTCAGAGCCAGGAATAGAACCAATGTCTTTAGGGTCTTAGTCCACTGTGGTAACCACTAGGTAACACTCCCTATTATTAGCAGCTAAATACCTGTAAGGGATGCATAGCTAAGGCTGTGTTAAATTTTGTACTTCAGCAGGAATTAAGTTTCTCTGGCAATTTTTACAAGCTTTCTTTTCTAACTCAGGTCTGAACATGCTTCTTTGTGGTGTCCAATTTAATTTTCCATTGCAACACCAAATAGATTGACTAGATGAATAGATTCCAAGGCCAGAAGGGACCATTGTGTTCACCTAGTCAAACTGCCTGTGTGCCGCAGGCCCTAGGACTTCCCCGAATCAATCCCTGTTTGAACTAGAGTTGATCTTTTAGAAAAATGTCCAACCTTGATTTAAAAATTGCTCATGTTGGAGAATTCACCACAACCCTTATTACATTGTTCTAATGGTTAATTACCCCCTCTGTTAAAAACCTGTGCCTCATTTCTTGTCTGAATTTGTCTAGCTTCAGTTTCCAGGCACTTGATGTTGTTAGACCTTTGTCTGCTAGATAGAAGAGCCTATTATCAAACTTTTGCTCCCCATGTAGGTACTTATAGACAGTGATCAAGTCACTCCTTAAAATTAAATGGATTGAGCTCCTTGAGTCTGTCACTATTAGGCATGTATCAGAGGGGTAGCCGTGTTAGTCTGGATCTGTAAAAGCAACAAAGAATCCTGTGGCACCTTATAGACTAACAGACGTTTTGCAGCATGAGCTTTCGTGGGTGAATACCCACTTCTTCAGATGCAAGTGGTGGAAATTTCCAGGGGCAGGTTAATATATGCAAGCAAGAAGCAAGCTAGAGATAACGAGGTTAGATCAATCAGGGAGGATGGGGCCCTGTTCTAGCAGTTGAGGTGTGAAAACCAAGGGAGGAGAAACTGGTTCTGTAATTGGCAAGCCATTCACAGTCTTTGTTTAATCCTGAGCTGATGGTGTCAAATTTGCAGATGAACTGGAGCTCAGCAGTTTCTCTTTGAAGTCTGGTCCTGAAGTTTTTTTGCTGCAGGATGGCCACCTTAAGATCTGCTATTGTGTGGCCAGGGAGGTTGAAGTGTTCTCCTACAGGTTTTTGTATATTGCCATTCCTAATATCTGATTTGTGTCCATTTATCCTTTTCCTTAGAGACTGTCCAGTTTGGCCGATGTACATAGCAGAGGGGCACTGCTGGCATATGATGGCATATATTACATTGGTGGACGTGCAGGTGAATGAACCAGTGATTGTGTGGCTGATCTGGTTAGGTCCTGTGATGGTGTTGCTGGTGTAGATATGTGGGCAGAGTTGGCATCGAGGTTTGTTGCATGGGTTGGTTCCTGAGCTAGAGTTACTATGGTGCGGTGTGCAGTTACTGGTGAGAATATGCTTCAGGTTGGCAGGTTGTCTGTGGGCGAGGACTGGCCTGCCACCCAAGGCCTGTGAAAGTGTGGGATCATTCTCCAGGATGGGTTGTAGATCCCTGATGATGCGCTGGAGGGGTTTGAGCTGGGGACTGTATGTGATGGCCAGTGGAGTCCTGTTGGTTTCTTTCTTGGGTTTGTCTTGCAGTAGGAGGCTTCTGGGTACACGTCTGGCTCTGTTGATCTGTCTCCTTATTTCCTCGTGCGGGTACTGTAGTTTTGAGAATGCTTGGTGGAGATTTTGTAGGTGTTGGTCTCTGTCTGTGGGGTTAGAGCAGATGCGGTTGTACCTCAGTGCTTGGCTGTAGACAATGGATCTTGTGGTGTGCCCGGGATGGAAGCTGGAGGCCTGAAGGTAGGCATAGCGGTCGGTAGGTTTTCGGTATAGGGTGGTGTTAATGTGACCATCAATTATTTGCACCGTAGTGTCTAGGAAGTGGACCTCCCGTGTAGATTGGTCCAGGCTGAGGTTGATGGTGGGGTGGAAGCTGTTGAAATCGTGGTGGAATTTTTCCAGAGTCTCCTTCCCATGGGTCCAGATGATGAAGATGTCATCAATGTAGCGTAGGTAGAGAAGGGGCGTGAGTGGACAGGAGCTGAGGAAGCGTTGTTCCAGGTCAGCCATAAAAATATTGGCATATTGTGGGGCCATGCGGGTGCCCATAGCGGTGCCACTGATCTGGAGATATATATTGTCATCAAATTTGAAATAGTTGTTTCTGAGGATAAAGGCACAGAGCTCAGCAACCAGTTGTGCTGTGGCATCATCAGGGATACTGTTCCTGACAGCTTGTATTCCATCAGCGTGTGGGATGTTGGTGTAGAGAGCCTCTACATCCATGGTGGCCAGGATGGTGTTTTCTGGAAGTTCACCAATGCATTGTAGTTTCCTCAGGAAATCAGTGGTGTCACGGAGATAGCTGGGCGTGCTGGTGGCATAGGGTCTGAGTAGAGAGTCCACATATCCAGACAGTCCTTCAGTGAGAGTTCCAATGCCCGAGATGATGGGGCGTCCAGGATTTCCAGGTTTGTGGATTTTGGGCAGTAGATAGAATAGCCCTGGTCGGGGCTCTAAGGGTATGTTGACTTGTTCCGGTGTTAGTGTAGGGAGTGTCTTGAGTAGATGGTTCAGTTCCTTAGTGTATTCCTCAGTGGGATCTGAGGGAAGTGGCCTGTAGAATTTAGTATTGGAGAGTTGTCTGGCGGCCTCCTTTTGGTAGTCAGACCTGTTCATGATGACAACAGCACCTCCTTTATCAGCCTCTTTGATTATAATGTCAGGATGGTTTCTGAGGCTGTGGATGGCATTGCGTTCTGCACGACTTAGGTTATGAGGCAAGCGATGTTGTTTTTCCACAATTTCTGCCTGTGCACGTCGGCGGAAGCATTCAATGTATAGGTCCAGACTGTCATTTCGACCCTCAGGAGGAGTCCATGTGGAGTTCTTCTTTTTGTGCTGTTGGTGGGAGGGTAACTGTGTATCAGTGCGCTGTTCAGTGTTGTCCTGAAAGTATTCTTTGAGTCGGAGACGGCGAAAGTAGGCTTCAGATCGCCGCAGAACTGTATCATGTTGGTGGGGGTGGCAGGGCAAAAAGAGAGTCCCCGAGATAGGACAGACGTTTCTTCTGGGCTGAGTGTGTGGTTGGATAGATTGACGATATTGCTGGGTGGGTTAGGGGTACCACGGTTGTGGCCCCATGTGGCAGGTAGGAGTTTAGACAGCCTACAGTCCTTTTTCCTTTGTAGAGAGGTGAAGTGAGTGATGTAGATCTCCTGTCTTATTTTAGTGAAGTCCGTTTGTATGGAAGTTTGGTTATTGATGAGAGTCTCCAGGTTGGAGAGCTCTTTTTTGATGTTTTCCTGTTTGCTGTATAGGAGGCTGATCAGGTGGTTCCTCAGTTTCTTTGATAGAGTATGGCATAATCTCTCACTGTGGTCCGTGTAGTATGTAGATAGCAGTGGATTTTTTACCTTTAGTCCATTTGGTATGATGTCCATCCGTTTGCATTTGGAAAGGAAGATGATGTCTGTCTGTATTTGTGCAAGTTTCTTCATGAGGTTGATGGATTTCCACTCCATACGGCTAAATGCAGTGCCTTGCATGGTGTCAAGTATCAGAGGGGTAGCCGTGTTAGTCTGGATCTGTAAAAGCAACAAAGAATCCTGTGGCACCTTATAGACTAACAGACGTTAGGCATGTGTGGGGGCAATTGCTCACCTGCCATCTGCTTTTCATTGTCGCTGACATCTAGGCAAAATGAATATAAAACATCATTAAATCTGAAAGGCTAAGATTTGCACCTTCTTTGCACAGGTGTAACCAGCATTGCCAGACCACGGTGTTCAAAAAATCAGGAGCCAGGCCCCAATGAATGATGAGATTACCTTAAAAATTAGGAGATTAAAAGTATCAGAGGGGTAGCCGTGTTAGTCTGGTTCTGTAGAAGCAGCAAAGAATCCTGTGGCACCTTATAGACTAACAGACGTTTTGCAGCATGAGCTTTCGTGGGTGAATACCCACTTCTTCAGATGCAAGTGGTGGAAATTTCCTGGGGCAGGTATATATAAGCAAGCAAGAAGCAAGCTAGAGATAACGAGGTTAGATCAATCAGGGTGGATGAGGCCCTGTTCTAGCAGTTGAGGTGTGAAAACCAAGGGAGGAGAAACTGGTTCTGTAATTGGCAAGCCATTCACAGTCTTTGTTTAGTCCTGAGCTGATGGTGTCAAATTTGCAGATGAACTGGAGCTCAGCAGTTTCTCTTTGAAGTCTGGTCCTAAAGTTTTTTTGCTGTAGGATGGCCACCTTAAGATCTGCTATTGTGTGGCCAGGGAGGTTGAAGTGTTCTCCTACAGGTTTTTGTATATTGCCATTCCTAATGTCCGATTTGTGTCCATTTATCCTTTTCCTTAGAGACTGTCCAGTTTGGCCGATGTACATAGCAGAGGGGCATTGCTGGCATATGATGGCATATATTACATTGGTGGAAGTGCAGGTGAATGAACCGGTGATGTTGTGGCTGATCTGGTTTGGTCCTGTGATGGTGTTGCTGGTGTAGATATGTGGGCAGAGTTGGCATCGAGGTTTGTTGCATGGATTGGTTCCTGAGCTAGAGTTACTATGGTGCGGTGTGCAGTTGCTGGTGAGAATATGTTTCAGGTTGGCAGGTTGTCTGTGGGCGAGAACTGGTCTGCCACCCAAGGCCTGTGAAAGTGTGGGATCATTGTCCAGGATGGGTTGTAGATCCCTGATGATGCGTTGTAGGGGTTTTAGCTGGGGACTGTATGTGATGGCCAGTGGAGTCCTGTTGGTTTCTTTCTTGGGTTTGTCTTCCAGTAGGAGGCTTCTGGGTACACATCTGGCTCTGTTGATCTGTTTCCTTATTTCCTCGTGTGGGTACTGTAGTCTTGAGAATGCTTGGTGGAGATTTTCTAGGTGTTGGTCTCTGTCTGCGGAGTTAGAGCAGATACGGTTGTACCTCAGTGCTTGGCTGTAGACAATGGATCTTGTGGTGTGTCTGGGATGGAAGCTGGAGGCATGAAGGGAGGCATAGCGGTCGGTAGGTTTTCGGTATAGGGTGGTGTTGATGTGACCATCACTTATTTGCACCGTGGTGTCTAGGAAGTGGACCTCCCGTGTAGATTGGTCCAGGCTGAGGTTGATGGAGGGGTGGAAGCTGTTGAAATCGTGGTGGAATTTTTCCAGAGTCTCCTTCCCATGGGTCCAGATGATGAAGATGTCATCGATGTAGCGTAGGTAGAGAAGGGGCGTGAGTGGACGGGAGCTGAGGAAGCGTTGTTCCAGGTCGGCCATAAAAATATTGGCATATTGTGGGGCCATGCGGGTGCCCATAGCGGTGCCACTGATCTGGAGATATATATTGTCAGCAAATTTGAAATAGTTGTGTGTGAGGATAAAGCCACAGAGCTCAGCAACCAGGTGTGCTGTGGCATCATCAGGGATACTGTTCCTGACAGCTTGTATTCCATCAGTATGTGGGATGTTTGTGTAGAGAGCCTCTACATCCATGGTGGCCAGGATGGTGTTTTCTGGAAGGTCACCAATGCATTGTAGTTTCCTCAGGAAATCAGTGGTGTCACGGAGATAGCTGGGAGTGCTGGTAGCATAGGGTCTGAGTAGAGAGTCTACATATCCAGACAGTCCTTCAGTGAGAGTTCCAATGCCCGAGATGATGGGGCGTCCAGGATTTCCGGGTTTGTGGATCTTGGGTAGTAGATAGAATAACCCTGGTCGGGGCTCTAAGGGTATGTTGATTAGTTCTGGTGTTAGTGTAGGGAGTGTCCTGAGTAGATGGTGCAGTTTCTTAGTGTATTCCTCAGTGGGATCTGAGGGAAGTAGCCTGTAAAATTTAGTATTGGAGAGTTGTCTGGCGGCCTCCTTTTGGTAGTCAGACCTGTTCATGATGACAACAGCACCTCCTTTATCAGCCTCTTTGATTATAATGTCAGGATGGTTTCTGAGGCTGTGGATGGCATTGCGTTCTGCACGACTTAGGTTGTGAGGCAAGCGATGTTGTTTTTCCACAATTTCTGCCTGTGCACGTCGACGGAAGCATTCAATGTATAGGTCCAGACTGTCATTTCGACCCTCAGGAGGAGTCCATGTGGAGATTAAAAAACTCCCCACCCCTTATTTGCCTTGTTTGGGGGCCTTTAAGCGTCATGTTTTTCTGTAACCATGAGTACTAAAATCTTACTTTAAAAAAAAAAAGCTGATCTTCTGACATAAATGAAATGAAACCAGAAGTTGAGGTTTAAGTGGGGAAAATACCCTAAAAATTGTGAGAGTTGGTAACAATTAGGCAGAAGGATCAAGGCAGAAGGAAATTAAAACCAATTCTTCTCATTTGTACTATGGGAATACCTAAATGTCCTAATGAATGTAGGAGTTCCTTTTTGCTGGGCACTGCACACGCACATAAAGCTAAAAGTTAAAGCCAGACAGAGTCAAATGCAAAATAAGACATACTTAAAAGAAATCTTTCAACACATTAAACATGAACCACTACAGCATATAGCTTTTGCAAAGAACCATACACATAGAAGATACGTGTTTTTAACAGTGAGGTGTGAGGGGTTTTGAGGTTAACTCATAGCAACCGTAACTTTTTGTCAAAGCATTTTGGGTGAGTTGTTTCTGATGTCAGTTTCCTTCAGTGTTCCAGCCCCGGTTCTGGGATGTTGATTGTTTATGATTCTTTTCAGCAGCCTTTGACATGCTGAGGAAGATAATGTTTGACCAAAGGCAGAGGAAAGCCCTTCGGAAACAGAAATATCAGAAACAAAAAGAGCAAACAGTGTGGCACAGTAATTATTGTCTGTGCTCCAGTAGTAAAGAGAATTTCTGACTGAGATCAGGGCCTCATTGTGTACATAGTTGGAGGAAAGCACCTGTTTCAAAGACCTTACTATCTAACTAGACAAGACAAAGGGTGGGAGGGGAACAGTGAAGAGCCAGGAATTCAGCCCAGGTGTCCTGTCCTACCCACTAGACCAGGGGTGGCCAAACTGTGGATCGCGAGCCGTATGCGGCTCTTTTACAGGTAAAGTGTGGCTCGCAGAGCCCCTCATGTCCCTCCCACATTCTCTGCCTACCAGATGGGGCTCAGAGGGGAGCTCAGGACTTCTGCCCAGTGGTGGGGCAAGGAGTGGGGTCTAGAGGTTTCAGCTCTGTGGGAGGTGCCTGCCAGGGCTCGGGGCTTCATCCCCACGAGGCACACCTGCTGGCCTGGGGGCTGCAGCAGCAGCAGGACTGGAGCCCCAAGTCCCAGCGGGTGCCTTCTGCAGGACTGAAGCCCTGAGACCCCCTCCCTGCAGGGCAGAAGACCCTAGTCCCACCATCCTGCCACAGGGATGAAGTCCCAAGCCCCAGCAGACAATCCCGGCTCTCAGACTTCTGAAGATTATCATATGCGGCTCAGGGGATCAATGTTTGGCCACCCCTGCACAAGATCATGCTGCACTCAAGAGCACCGTCACTTCTCCACTCAGCACAAACCCCCAGATCCTTGATTACAAGTGCAAATGTGGAGGGGACGATGCAAAGTTGGCATTTAGCTTGAGCCTTTGTATCTTCCTGATGCAGGGCTGGCTGCGTACCCCAGGGTAAGAGAAGCCGGAAGGCTGGTCTAGCATGTGCCAGGTGCCAGTGACCCAAGGGGCTGATATGGCAGCCAGGCTTCCTGGTGCAGAGGAGAATCTAGCTGTCCCATGATTGCTGGTGCATGGAGGATCTGTCTCTCCTGGGCTTGTTGGTGTATGGGGGATCTTTCTCTCCTGGGGTTGTTGGTGCGTGGGGGATTTGTCTGTTCAGAGATTGCAGGCACACGGGAGGATCTATCTCTCTAGGTGCTTCTATGACCCTCATCATTATAGCATCTTAGCACCTTACAGCCACTATTGTATTTATCCTTAAAGCCCCGTGAGGTGGGGCAATGCCCAGGTGTGGTATCCCCAGTTTACAGATGGGGCAGTGAGGCATGGTGAGGTTAAATCTGGGACTTGAAAAGCTGCCTGAGAAATGTGAATACCCGAGTTCCTACAAAAATGAATGGGAATCATTAATAATACCTGCTGCTTTACAGCTGTAAATCTCAAAGCATTTTATACATATAGGAAAACTGAGGCACGGGGACATGTCCAGGTCTAGAACCCAGGTTAGGTATTCTCTCCAGCAGGCCACACTGCTTCTTTTTTCTTATGCATCCTCTCCATGTTATAGAAGTCCAGAGTGCTGTGTTCCATGGTTTCCTTGTACTCCCCGCCCCCATCTGTCTGTTGTCTCTTGTCATATACTTAAATCATGAGCTCTTTGGGGGCAGGGACTCTCTCTTTGTTCTGTGTCTATACAGCGTGGCCACGTCCGGAGCCCTTATCGCTATGTTAATAATAAATAATAGTGCATCTGAATTCCCTATGTGGCCCTGAGAGTCCGCAGCACAGCTGGGAATCGAGGGCAGCTCTCCTGAGTCTTGGGGCATTGTCTGGCCCATGTGGCCACTCCCTTTCCCCCCAGTTGCTCCCTTAGCAGCTGGGGGGATGCAGAGTAGGTGTTCCCATAGCACACCCTCCCAGCATTTCAAGTGGCTGAGGTGGGATGCAACGCCACTCAGCCTTGGCCCAATTGCATCTCTGTAGGTGGAAACAGGGGTGGCTGGGCACCAGATTGCAACCCCAGTTTGTTGAGGAGAATGGGGTTTCTGAGGTAGCTGACCCAGACCAAGTGGTTTGGACATCCCGGCCTTTTATACTTCAGAGGTGACAACCCTAGCAGCCACAGCTTGGGTACCCTGGCCTAGGGCATTGGCTGAGGTGGATGGGGAGCCGGGTCAATCGTGGCTGAGCGAGGGGGATAGATCCAGGGGGCTGGCTGAGGAAAGGGTCAGACCTGGCAGGGGGCAAGCCGAATTGAGAGAGGCCTGGCCATGTGTTGCTGGTGGGGTTACCCCAGGTGTCCAGCTGGCTGGGGAGGGGCAGGTCTGGCTGGGGGCAGACTGAGAGGAGGCCTGTCTGCTTTGGGGTTGACTGAGATTGTGGGGACAGATCTGGGGGGCTGGTTGAATGGGGTCAGGCCTGGCTGGGGATTGGGGATGAGTCAAGCCAAGCTAGGAGAAGCCTGGCTGGGGCTGGCAGGGCAGGCTGATCTGGTTGGCACGGAGACGGGGCAGACCTGCCTTCCTAGGGGTTGGAGGAGGGAGGGCAGGCCTGGCTGGTTGGGGTAGGGTTGTTGGGGGTCAGGCCTGCCTGGGGGCAAATGGCAGGCTAGGAGAGGATTGGGAAATGGGATGGGGCTGATGGGGGGAAGGACAGTGGTAGCAGGGGAGCCTGGGGGATTGGGGACCTGGCTGGCTGGTCGGCAGAGGAGACTGGATGGGTAGGGTGGGTTTGTTGGGCCTTTGATTCCTCCCTCAAGAGGAATAATTTTGTATTCGTTGCCTTTTTTTTTTTTAAACAAGTTGCCAATCAAAAATCCAGAGAAATAATCACCCTGGTAGAGAGGAGCCCGATGGGAAATGTACAGACAGGTAAACGGAGGCTGAGAGAGGGGCTGGGACCTGCCCAAAAGCCATAGAGGGGTCAATGGCCCAGCCATGAATAGAACCCAGGAGTCCTGACTCCCAGGTCCTTCTGCTCTAACCACTAAATGCCATTCTCCTCCCACAACTGAGAATAGACCCCAGGAGTCCTGACTTCCAGCCTTCCCTATTCTAAGCTGCAAACCCCTCTCCCCTTCCACAGCTGGGAATAGACCCAAGGAGTCGTGACTCCCAGCCCCTCTTTAACTCATTTAACCTCGACCTGCTCCACCTGCCCAGTGCACCTGCTAGGAAACAGGGGAAGCCCCACAACCCCAACCCCATTTCTCCGGGAGGCATGCTGGGGGGCAGTGGAGGGGATTGCAGATGGAAGGGGTGGGGAGGGGCCCCCACTTGCTCTACTCAAGGGCCCCAGAAAACCCTAATTCACCTCTGACCCCAGGTAGGGTGACCAGATGTCCCGATTTTATAGGGACAGTCCCGATATTTGAGGCTTTTTCTTATATAGAAGCCTATTACCCCCACCCCGTCCTGATACTTCACAGTTGCTGTTGGTTACCCTAGACCCCAGGAGTCCTGATTCCCAGCCTCCTGCTGCTCTAACCACTAGACCCCACCCAGAGCAGGGGAGAGAACCCAGGAATCCTGATTCCCAGCCCTCCCTGTTCTAACCACTAAAGCCCACTCCCCGCCCAGAGCAGGGGAGAGAACCCAGGCGTCCTGATTCCCAGATCCCCCCCCAGCCCACTCCCCGCGCAGAGCAGAGAACCCAGGCGTCCTGATTCCCAGCCCTCCCTGTTCTAACCACTAAAGCCCATTCCCCGCCCAGAGTAGGGGAGAGAACCCAGGCGTCCTGCCTGTAGCCAGCCACTAGATAGCGCTGTGCTGCCTGTCGCTGCAGGCCGCAGCCAAGCTTTCCCCTCCCCTCCCTCTTCCTCGGCTTCCTGCCTGGCGAGGGCATCTGCTTCCGGCTCGCCTCCGTTGGCTGCGGTGCAGAGCCCGCGCTGCCCGGCGCGGGAGAGGAGCAGGCGGGCCCCGCAGCCCGCTGGGTCTTTGCCCCCGCAGCCATGGAGGGCGCGGCCGGGCCGGCCCGCAGCCTGCAGGACGAGCTGAGCTGCCCCGTGTGCCTGGAGTACCTGCGGGACCCGGTCATGGTCTCGGACTGCGGCCACAACTTCTGCCGCGCCTGCGTCACCAAGTGCTGGGAGGAGTCGGAGCGCAGCCTGTGCTGCCCGCAGTGCCGGGAGCCGGTGCCCCAGCGCCTCTTCCGGCCCAACCGGCAGCTGGCCAACATCGTGGAGATCGTCAAGCGCTTCGGGGCGCAGGCGGCGGCCGGGGCTGCCGGGGCGGGGGTGTGCGAGCGCCACGGGGAAGCCCTGAAGCTCTTCTGCCAGGAGGACCAGAAGCCCGTCTGCCTGGTTTGCCACCTGTCCTGGGACCATCGGGCCCACCGGGTGGTGCCCATAGAGGAGGCCGCCCGGGGCTGTAAGGTAGGAGAAGGCGCCGGTGCTGGAGCTAGGGGGTGTGTCCGCACCCCCGGCTTGAAGCGGTTTCCATCCTATACAGCCGGGGTTCTCAGCCGTTTCCTTTCCGAGGCCCCCTCCAACGTGCTATAAAAACCCCGTGGGCTACCTGGGTCACAACAACTCCTTTTCTGCATATAAAGGCCAGGGCAGGTCAGGCGTTAGAGGGTAGCAAGCAGGGTGGTTGCTGGAGGCCCCTTGCCACAGGGGGACCAGTTGCTCAGGCTTCAGCATCAGCCCCGGGTGGTGGGGATCAGGGCCCTGGGCTTTGTCTTGCTTTCTGGGCCCTAGTGAGTCTAATGCCAGTCCTGCTTGGTGGACCCCCTGAAACCTGCTGTGGCCCCCCCCCAGGGGGTCCCGGAGCCCTGGTTGGGAACTGCTGGCACACTGGGTTTACAGTTTGGTTCACTATACAAGTTGTTCCAGCTCCCCTGAGCTCGTGTGTTGCTAGGGTTGCTACCCTCCGGCATGGTCCTGGAGTCTCCAGGAATTAAAGGTGAATCTTTCATTCAAGATTCTGGCATGTGATGAAACCTCCAGGGATACATCCCAGCAAAATTGGCAGCCCTATAGGGGCAAAGTCGTGGGGTGTGGCTTTGCCTGGGAGAAGCATCTCTTGGGTGGCTTGCACAGGCCAGGGTGGGTTTTATCTGCTGCAAGGTAATCCTGTATTAAGGAGGAATCTAAATCGGGTGTTAAGGAAGCACGTCAATCCTGCATCTGGCTGAAGGGAAAAGGCTGCTCTGATTATTTTCCTTCCTTCCTCTAATCAGCTTTCTTTGGATCTCCTGATCTTGGAGTCGTGTAGATCAGGGGTCCCCAACCCCCGGTCCGCGGCCCGGTACCGGTCCGCGGCCTCTTAGAAACTGGGCCGCGAACCGACCCAGTGGACCTCCCGCAGGCGTGCCTGCGGGAGGTCTACCCGAGCCGCGGGACGAGCGCTCCCTCCGCAGTCATGCCTGCGGGAGGTCCGTGTAGATAGTTCTCTGAGAACATCCACTCAATGTGCTGTGGCAGTCAAAAAAGCAAACAATGTTGGGAATAATTAAGAAAGGGGTAGATAATAGGACAGCAGATATTCTATTGCTTCTGTATAAATCCATGGCACGCCCACATCTTGAATACTGCGTGCAGATGTGGTCGCATTTCAAAAAAGATATATTGGAATTGGAAAAGATTCAGGAAACGGCAACAAAAATGATAAGGGGTATGGAACAGCTTCCACAGGAGGAGAGATTAATCAGACTGGGACCTTTCATCTTGGAAAAGAGACAACTATGGATGCATATGAGAGGTCTGTAAAATCATGCTGGGTGTGGAGAAAGTAAAGAAAGAAGTGTTTTTTACTCCTCATAACACAAGAACTAGGGGTCACCAAATGAAATTACTAGACAGCAGGTTTAAAATAAATAAAAGGAAGTATTTCTTCACAAGACGCACAATCTGTGGAACTCCTTGACAAGACTATAAAAGGGTTAAAAAAAGGAACTAGATAAGTTCATGGACGATATGTCCCACCAATGGTTATTAGCCAGGATGGGCAGGGATGGTGTCTATTTGCCAGAAGCTGGGAATGGGCGACAGGAGATGGATCGCTTGATGATCACCTGTTCTGTTCATTCCCTCTGGGGCACCTGGCATTGGCCACTGTCGGAAGACAGGATATTGGGCTAGATGGACTTTTGGTCTGACCCAGGCTGGCCATTCTTATGTTCCTGTATGTACTAACCTGGTGCTGTCATTTTAATTGCGATTCGTAAATCAAGACTGAATGCCTCTTCTCAAAAGAGTTGCTCTACCTCAGCCAAGAAGCCCTGGGCTTGACATAGAAATTGCTAGGTGAAATTCTTTGTCAGGTGTTTATGCCTGCGGCCAGTTTGGATCATCAGAAAGGTTCTTTCTGGCCTTAGAAAACTTGTCACGTAACATCATTCATATTTTAACTGCTATGCTGCCCCCCGCCCGTGCAGTGCAGACAGTGACATAAAACAAACACAATCAAATTTGTTGCAGGCCTTTGTAACTGAGACAGGCTCCTAATGCGGGGTGAGACCTAAATGCCAGCCCCAAAGCCTGGATTTGAAGCAGATTTTTATGAGAATTTGAGGGGATCTCTGGAGCTGGGGATTTAAGGTGGGGAGGGGAAGGTTAGAGAAAAGGTTTAGAAAACCTGACCCGAGAGGAAAGGTTAAAAATCTGGACATGTTGTCTTGGGAAAAGAAGAGTGGGGGAAAAACCTAGTAAGTTTTCAGTTCTGTTAAGGGCTGTTGTAAAGAGGGCATTGATCATTTGTTCTCCATGTCCACAGAAGGCAGGACAAGAAGCAGTGGGCTTAATCTGCAGCAAGGGAGACTTCAGTTAGATATTAGGAAAAACTTTTTAACTCAAGGTAGTTAAACTCTGGAATAAGCTTCCCAAAGGAAGTTTTGAAATCCCCCTCCCCCCCCCTTGGACAACACCTGTCAGGGATGGTCTAGGTTTACTTGGTCCTGCCTTAGCGCGGGAGTGGGGGCTGGGGTGTGTGTGAGATGAATTCTCGAGGTCCCTGCCAGCCCTACATTGCTATGATTCTCTGTCTAGTGGTTTGAGGGGAGGGGGGCAATGTTTGGGTCCAGTTGTTGGAGGAGCAGAGCCAGATGTAGGGGTGTTCTGAGCTGGGGGGATCGGTTTGGGCGTCGTGTTGGAATGACTTCGTCTATGTCAGTAGGGGCTGGGAGATTTTGGGGCAGTGTTTTTGCTGCCGTGTCTGGGGATGTTCAGAGCTGGGGTTTTAAGGGATGCTTGGATTTGGACTAGGTTTTTAAGGTAGTTCGGAGGGGCTAGGACTTGGTTTTTTGGGGCAGGATAGATTTTCTTGGTATGTCATGATGGAATTTTTGTCCGGGAGGCAAAAGGTAGAGGGCTCCTCTACTTCCAATTGTGCCTGGTTTTTTTTGTCCATCTTCCTCCCCATTGAAGCTCCATTTGTCCGCTCCTCACATCTGCATGGTTGAGCATGAAGTGTAGCTAAGAAACACAGTCCCAGGGAGGGCTAAATCTTGCTCTCAGACATGCGAGTGAGCCGTCCCAGTGGCGGCTAGTATGTGTTTTCGGCAGAATTTGTGCCTGGATTTGTTGGTCTATATAAAGAAGAACAAGGTTGGTATTTTAACAACATTCTATAAATCAGTGAGATGCCCTCACCTGGGATACTGTATTCAGTTCTGGTCAAGGATAAAGCAGTAACAGAAGGGGTTTACAGATGGACAAAGAGCATGATCTGAGCTCCAGAGAGACTTGTGAATGGGCAAGGACTGGCAGCGCTGGGACTGCTCAGTTTAGAGAGGAGATAAACAAGAGGGGGAGATGATATAGGTGTCGGAAAGAGTGAATGGAGTAGAGAAGGGAGATTAGGAGACAGGGTGAGTAGAGTTTCCCCAATACAGAACAAGGGGACATTCAATGAAATTGAAAGGTAGCCAGTTGTAAAATTGATCAAAGGAACTCACATTACATGCAATTAGCCAGTGGAACTCATTGCCACAAGTTATAATTGAGCCAAGTCAATACAGGACTGGATATTTATATGAATACTTATTGCCGTAGATTGTTCTTTATTTGTACCGCCCTTTGTTTTGAGTTATAATAGTAAGGATTAAAAGTGCAAGACCCAAATTTTCAAGTCCAAGAGTGATTATGAATTGCCTCTCCTTTGCCAACAAGGGACACCCTGGAATGGCATGATTTTTCAGAGGACAAGCTGTCATAAATAAACAGATCAGGGTTAAGGTCTCTTTTCCCTGGAAAGGGTTGAGAAACACCTGACCAGAGAACCAATCAAGGAACAGGATAATTTCAAATCTCTGTGGAGGGAAGCCTTTGTCTGTGTTCTTTGTTTGCTCAGAGTTCTCTTTTTGGATCTAAGAGAGGCCAGACATGTCTCCAAGTTCTCCTGGAGTAGTTTCTACTAATCAATAGTGAGTATTAATTAGAAAGGCGGATTAGTCTTATAATTTGATTTCTACATTTGCAATTGTGTGTTTGCTAAAGGAAATTCTTTATTCCTGTTTGCTGTTACTTTGCTTTTACTGAGAAAGAAAGGGGAAGGGGGAATGCTCTCCAGGTTTATAGGTTAGACTCTGTGTATTGTTCCATCTTGGATTACAGAGACAAGTTACTTTCTTTTTATTCTTTAATAAATTCTTTTCTTTTCTTTGGACTTGGTTAATTCCTTCTTTTGTGGAGATTCAAGGGAAGGGGAGGCGGAGGTGAGTCCCTCTTTGTGTTGAGTCAAGGATTTGACTCGGGGTAATCTCTCCAGAGCAGGCTGGAGAGAAGGAAGGGGGGAGGGGAACTGGCTGTTTCTCTCTCTCTGGTGAGATTCAAGGTGTTTGGATCTGTGTTCCCCAGGGGAAGTTTTTGGGGGAAACAGGGAGTGTGTCAGACACTTAAAAACTGACTGGTGGCAGCTTTTACTAGATCTAAACTAGGATTTTAGTTTAGAGGGAAACCAAGGCAGGTCCCCACATTGGAACCCAACAGCTCCAAGTGGGGGTGAGACCTATGACACAAGCACTCAGTCTTCCTGAAAATCAGGACCCTTTAATCTTCTCAAACTGAACACCCCCCAAAAAAAAGTTGACTCCCAGGATGACTAGTCACTCCTCAAATTATGGATCCAAGACCACTGGAAGGGACATATACATTCGTGCTTCAGTGTTCCTTCCTAAGTCTCTATGAGCTAGAATAATGTTTGCCTGGGGGAAGATTAGCCCATAATTCCCTGTTGCAGGGTTTATCATACCTTCTTGTGAAGAAGCTGGTGTTGGAGCCTGGAGATGGGCTCCTGGTCTGTCCCAGACTGGCAATTCCTATGTTCCTAAGTCTGGGAACTTTGTGGTGAAACCCTCCCAACAAAGATCCTTCTTACTTCTTCCAGGAGGCACCGCAAGAGCATCTGGCAGGTCTAAGAAAAGACAGAGAAGAAGCCAAAGCCAACGAGGAGAAGAGAAGTGAGGAGCTGCTGGTATGTGCCCAGAGCCGTCCCCCACCCCAGGTTTGCCTGGGATCAGAGTGCCCTGAGTGACAAAGCAAACGCAGAGCCTGTTTCTCTGTAGCCCCTGAGGGTGATGGGGGGGGGGAGAGAGAACATGGGCTGGCTGGCTGGCTAGAGAGTTTGGACAAGTGCAGGTGGACAAGGTGTTGCGAAAAATCCCTGTTTGTTAGCAAAGGTGCAGATGCCCTTGTGTATGCTGCTGTCATTGTGTGCTTGTGAGGCTTGGAGCTGGGCTGTGCCTTGATGTCTCTAAGAACTGCCCGTCTGCAGAGCTCAGCAGCCATATTGTTCTTGGGGCTGCTGGAAACCACAGAGGAGGCATGCATGCCCTGCTACCCCTATCAGAACCTCTTCGCTTTGGTTCCTTCTCCGTGCCCTTTCCCCCTGCCTTTCCCCTTTCCTCACCTGGATGAGGAGTTGGTCATCTGGCCAGAGTCCAGGTCACCTCCCTCTCCAGGGCTGGGCTTCTGGGGAAAGAGGAGGGCTTCTGGTCTCTCCTGAACTCTGCCCACTCTCAATCTCCAAATGAAATTCCATTTGCAGTGGATGGAGCATATCTTCATAGTAGGATCATCCCTCTCCCTTGTCACCTATTGTGGTCAGCGGTAAAATGTTGATCAAGGATGACTTCTAGCGTGTCATCAGTAGGCTCCAGAGTTAACACGGTTTCGATACATGGTGACAGTTCATGTCCCTGAGAGAGATTGTTTCGGCTGTTTGCAGACACAAGTAATTCTTACTGTGTCATTCACATTTTCAGTTATTTCTTTGCCACTGTCAGGGCAAAAAAAAATAGAAACTGAGCCTCAGATTTTGGGGCACAAGATTCAGAGACCAGGGAAAAGTAACAGGTCACTGAGCTACTGCTAAAGGGCTTGATCCTGCCCTGAGGATCCTGCTCTGTCCTTTCTCTTTAAAGAAGTCCCCCCATCTGCTGAGAGGCCACTTATGATTCTCCGTCTGTTACCGAGCTACCTTCTCTGTAATTGCAGAAACAGACAAAAGCTGAGAGACAGAAGATCCTCTCTGAGTGTAAGGAGCTGCGTGGGTTCCTGGAGGAGAAGGAGCAGTTCCTGCTGTCCCGGCTGGAAGCGCTCGATGGAGACATTGCTCAGAGAAGGGATGAGAGTGTCTCTAAACTCTCAGAAGAAATTTCCCACATTGATAAACTGATTACTGAGAAGGGAGGAGAGACGGAGCAGCAGCCGATGAGCCAGTCCCCGCAGGTGAGACATATCGTAGGGTTACTATCATTAACTTCCATCTTGCTGATTAGAGGGAGGCAGAAAATGAGGCATGGAACAAAGCAAGTTGATTGCAGCGCTGGGACTAAAATCCAGGAGTTCTGACTCTGAGGGTACGTCTTCACTGCCCGCCGGATCGGCGGGTAGCAATCGAATTCTCGGAGTTCGATATATCGCGTCTCATCTAGACGCGATATATCGAACTCCGAACGCGCACCCGTCGACTCCGGAACTGCACCACCCCGAACGGCGGTGGCGGAGTCGACGGGGGAGCCGCGGACGTCGATCCCGCGCCGTGAGGACGGGTAAGTAACTCGAACTAAGGTAGTTCGACTTCAGCTACCCCCCCGCCCCCAGTGTAGACCAGGCCTAAGATATCCCATCTGTAGACCCGGCTCCTCTCCCAGAGTTCGGAGTAGAACCCAGGATCCACTGCAAACCCCTTCGCTCGACTGGGATGTGTCTGTTCTGATCCATTCCCTCTCGTAGTCCAGGATTCAGAGTTCACAACATAATTGACAGATACATTATGTAGGTGCTTCCGGGAGCCAGTCACCCCCCCCCACCCCTTAAATTTGTATGTTTTTTAATCATCTCATTTTCACAGTAAGGAACATTTTTAAAAAAATGCATTTGTTTTGGTCCATTTTGTTCCATGGCCGGATTTTGAACTTAAAGGCTTCAAAAGCTGTTTGTTACAAAAAAGGAAACAATTGAGATTTCTTGCATTAAAAACATCTGTGAAGTTTCAAAGTTGGGTACTTAATAATAAAAGAATTCATGGGGTAAATTTCAGCCAGCGCTCATGTTAATAGCTCAGTGGGACAAATTGTGCTCTCAGGTGGGATTGGTTGGTGTAAATCTATTGAGTTAATCTAGCTTGACACTGGTGTGAATCAAATCTGAATGCGGCTCCTGTTCACACAGGTCTGGTCTGCACCTAAAAAATAGATCAACCTAGATACATCACTCAGGGCTGTGAAAAATTTCGCACCGTGTGACATAGTTAATCGACCCAATCCCCTCTATAGATGCAGCTGGGTGGATGGACGCATTCTTCTATCAATTTAGCTACCATCTCGCAGGGAGGTGGATCACCTGCAGTGACAGGAGGACACCTTCCATTGATGTAGGAAGTGTCTACGCTACAGTGCTTCTGCTGCAGTGCCAGAGCCGGGCTGCGGTAGTGTAAACGTGCCCATTGAACACCTTCCTCTCAGTCATCTGGAATCCCTCTGCAAACATAGATGAGTTTAGCTTCGAAGCTAGAAGGGCAATACTAGCCTTGCTCTACAGATAGGAAAACTGAGGCAGGAAAGGACTTTCCCAACAAGCCAGTGGCAGGACAAAAAGTTGGAGCCAGGAGTCCAGCACTGTAAGCCTCCCCCCACCCCAAGCTCATCGTTCCACACCACTTGAGCTCCCTGTTTAGCAGGATGGGGAGACTTGGGGGGATGGGGCTCTCGCTACCAAGCCAGAAAATCTTTTCTTCTTGTAAAGTGCATGGGGAGATGCTTTCCCCCATGGCCACTTCACAGCTGACCATTCCTGAGGCTGCTGAGAGCAAACATCCCAGCTGGAAGGAGTTGGAAGTAGCAGCTGCTTTCTGAATGGCTGCTGTGCTGTGGGAACTCCCCTGCAGGACCAAGAGGCCTCCCCAGTCTGGGACACATTCACTGACTGCCTCTTCTTTCTCCTCCTCTCTAGGGTGGTGGCGGCAGCAGGATCGGGTAAGTCCTGGGCGTCATCTCCCTCCCCTTCATGCTCAGCTTGGCTTGGAAACGGCACTGAATATGCAGCCACGGAGTGTGACACGCTGGTGTGTCATCCTGTATCCCACTAGCAGCTGCCATAGCAAGGACAGGAGGGGCTAGCTGCTACGTGACAGCCAATGGGATTACTCCTTTAGCTTCTGTGGTAGGGGCTTTGTCTTTTGGTGTTAGAGAGCCCAGGTTCTATCCCAGCTGGAGACCTGCGCTGTCTGTGGGCCTAGTGTTTTACATGAGATACACCCACTGTGGGTCTCTGTCTCCTTTCTTTCCACATAACCCTGGGATTGGTGCCCCTTGTTACTAGAGTAGCCCAGCGCGAGAGAACTGGGCTAGTGGGAATCCAGAGAGGTCCCAAACGGGTCTCTATTCCTGCCCCCCCGAAGTCCTGTTCCAGTCCATTCGGAGCATGGGGTTGTAGTCACATGACTCACAACAACTGGGATTGTCTTGCAAAGCTCAGATCCAAACTGGTCTGAGAGCTCCGAAGTTTTCTGGGGCTGGGCCTCAAGCCTGTTTCTAACCCTTCCTCCTCCTCCTCTCTCTCCAGCAGTGAGAACTGGACGTTTCAGAAGCCGGAACCTGCGTTTGCGGAGCTGGAAAAAAGGCTCAGGAGTTTCTCTCAGAAAAGCGCCGTTCTGAAGGAAGTCCTGCTGGAGTTCAAAGGTGAATGGAAGCATCGGTGTCTTCTCTGCTCATAGCTGCTGTAATATTGGGGAGGGCTGTTATGTCAGTTGCTTACCTGGTCTCTCAGTGCCTAACTTACATCAACAAAGAATCCTGTGGCACCTTATAGACTAACAGACGTTTTGCAGCATGAGCTTTCGTGGGTGAATACCCACTTGAAGAAGTGGGTATTCACCCACGAAAGCTCATGCTGCAAAACGTCTGACTTACATCAGTCAGTCTTACCTGTGGATGTGCCAGTGGCCTCTGTCTTGCCACCCTGTAATTTTAAAAGCCACTACTAGGCTAAAGCAGCAGCAGCAACCCCATGGTTAAGGTTGCAGCATGTGGTCCTCAAAATCGCTTCATGTCTCCTCCAGCGACCCCCCTCACCACCACATATATGCTCTGTCCACACGTGCTGCTCTTTCTCTGAGGGCTTGTTTTATAGCAAGAGTTGGAAGAACTGGGTGTATAGCATGTCTCTCATTCCTTGCAGTGGAAGCCCCTGCTATGAGTTGGGTTGTGAGGATCTGGTGACAGTGTGTCTTGCAAGGGATAGGATACTTTCCCCTTCACTGGGCATTTCCTAGCTCTGAGTGGTGTCTATAATGAAGCTTAGACCAGCACTTATCAACCCACGGCCCATGGGTGGTTTATGGCCCAATCGGCACACAGTTGTGGCCCATGGGACAGCCGCAGGGCCATACAGGTAGTATATATATTGTGTGGATGCAGCCCATATAACACATAGGGCTTGTCTTAAATCGGCGCCACTGTGATTGATGCAGCAGCGTTGATTTAGTGGATCTGGTGGAGATGCAGTAAGTCAATGGCCGAGCGCTCTCCCGTCAACTTCAGTGCTCCACCTCCCCAAGAGGCGGAAGCTACGTTGATGGGAGAGCATCTCCTGTCGACATAACACAGGGCTGTAAGTCGATCTAAGCTACGTTGACTTAAGTTACGTAACTTGCGTAACTTAGATCGACTTACCTTGCTCATGTAGACCAGGCCATAAAGAGCTGCATATGCGGCCCACAATGATAAACCAGTTGAGAACCACTGCCTTAGACACGGGATATTATTATATTAAGCCTTTGTGCTAAAATGGATACTCCTTCATCTTCCAGTGTAACGGAGAAACTCGTTTCCCATTCCCTACCCCCGGTTCAGTGGCAGGAAAGCTTTCGTGGATTTTGTTTCACTTTTTCAACCTGCTCTAGATGCTCATCCTCAGGAAAACCAGGGCTCAATTCTCTCTCCTTTCATTCCCCTAGAAAATCTGCGCTTTGAGCTGGAGAACGACACAGGTAAGCCTCTGCCTCCCTCCGCTGACTTCTTCCGGTGTCCCAGGAACTGACGTTAACCCTGCTGCTGTGGCAGTAACAGTGCAGGCGTAGGCCTGGCGACTAGCCCCCTGGTGTGATGGCTGAAGGGAATTCAGCCCAAATCTCCCCTCGGTGGTTTGTTTCCGTTTTGGATAAGGAAGCAAAATGCTGATGGCTGCGAAGTCGGGTGAGACAAACACCTGTTGCGTTTCCTCAGCAGACCCCCTGCTTTCTAGTGCGCTCTCCTGAATTTCTGTTTTCTCAAAGGCAAATGCAGTTTGGAAGCTGTAAGAGCATGCAGTGTCCCTGGGCCCAGAGACCTCCCCTTTTCGCTGACGCTTCCTACATCTCTCAGGCCATTGCCTGGCGGCACAGATAGTGCCACAGCTTAAAAGAGGGAAGCTCTGGTGGCATAAGGGGCTGTCCCCAGGGATGAGCTCTGCTGTTAAATCCCTGTCTCCCTCTCTCTAGCCGATATAACTCTAGACCTGGACACCGCAAACCCCTACCTGGTGCTGTCCGAGGATAAGCGCAGCGTGAGGCTGAGGAGCGCCCCGCAGGACGTGCCGGACAGCCCCAAGAGATTCGATTACTCCTTCTCTGTCCTGGGGGCCGAGGGCTTCACCTCAGGGAGGCACTACTGGGAGGTGGAAGTGGGGGACGGGGACAGCTGGGCCCTGGGGGCTGCCAGGGAGTCGGTGAGGAGGAAGGAGAAGATCGACTTCACGCCCGAGGAGGGGATCTGGGCGGTGGGGCTGAATTGGAAGGGCAAGAACTGGGACCAATACCAGGCTTTCACCTCCCCTGAGACTCCCCTGTCCCTCTGCGAGAGGCCCAGGAAGATCGGGGTCTATCTGGACTACGAAGGGGGGTGGGTGGCGTTCTACAACGCTGATAACATGGCCCCCATCTTCACCTTCACGGCCGCCTTCTCAGAGAAAATCTTCCCTTTCTTCTGGCTCTTCTACGTGGGCTCCTCCCTCACACTTTGCAACTGACATGCCTGGCCTGGTTTGCTCCTTAAGGGGACCTGCAAAGGGTGGGGATCCTGCCCCTCTGTTCTTTGTTGTTGTTGGGTCTGGTTGTTTTTGTTTTTTTTTTGCTGCTTTCTGAAGTATAAAGAGAACCTGAAAGGTTGAAATGATCTTTTTCCCCCCAAACTTTTATCTTCTCGTTACACTAGAAATTCAGAGCTTGTCTACCCTGGAAAACACTATGGCCTGCTGGGAATCTCAGCTTAGATGCTGAGGAGCGCAAGCTGTATTGCCTTTCAGTGAGACTTGTGCTCCTAAGTGATTTTTAGGTGGTTTTTGAACACCCCCTTGGTCTGTCCTGGAAGACTATAGCTCACTGGAGACCTGGCAGCCATATCAAAGAACCTGCTTGAGATGAAGTGAATGATTTTATTCAGGCAGGTTAATTTTTTTTAAACACCCCACAAACTCAGTTGCCCCACACACCCTTGGGAGAAAAGCTCTCTTTGTTAATGATTCACCACTCCTGCCTGCTCATTTGAGCACCTAATCCATATCTCTGAGCCCTCCAGTGAAGACCAGACTCAATGGTCCTGATGGCTCAGTGGTAAATCAAGCTGGGTGGGGGAAAAAGGCATCAGCTGGGCCTTTTTTTTTTTTTTCTTTCTCACTTTGCAGGTCCCCTTTTGCGAATGTAGCTGCTCCAATTCCCTCTCCCTTTCCTCCCCAGCCTTAGCAATAGGACGCTTTATCTCATAACACAGTTATCCCTTCTCCTGGCCACTAGCACGTAATGGAGTAAAACCTGCTTCCCCTTTCTGTTGCTTTCCCTATATTGTCAAATACCTAGTGAGCATTACAGGGTTGCCCTTGATGTTGGTGTTTTGGGGCCATATGGAGGCTGCCGGAAGCCCAGGGCTGTCAGTTTTGCTCAGGCTTGTCGGGCATGAGCTGTAGCTGACCTAAAGGCTTGGGGAGGGGGGATCTGCGATTACCTGCTGATCCACTGGTGAATGGAGCCAGCTTGTCTAGAGGCCACGTTCTGGAGTTGCATGTGAGATAAGCAAGGGTAGTTGAACCCAGAGGGTTCCCATTGAGCCCAGTGGGGTTGGATGATGGCTTTGAGTTACACTAGCACAACTGCAAGTTACAGCAGTTTGGAGTGACTCCAGTGTCAATTGAGAGCAGACTCCAGGAGTCAGTCCAGATCTGATTCCAGCCCTAAACCCCATTGATTTCAGGAGCTGCCCTAGTTTAACACGGATTCAACACTGTAAAGTTAACCAGAGGGGTTTTCCATCTGCTTGTATCTAACTCCAGCCTAGCATTCACACTAGCCTTTGTAACCCCATCAGTGCTGTCTCTCTGAACTGTCGCTCTATTTCATAGGAAAATAAAAGTCACTGTGCAAATAGAAAAAGCTCCTGTGGTGTTGAGTATTTTGCTGCTGCCTGCCTGCAATACAGCCTTATGCAGGCAACTAAGCTGCCCCAAACAGGAGCCTCCCTCATCCACTGCAGCAAGTGAGGACAGCAGGGGTGCGCTGAGTGTGATGGCTAATCCATTTATGTGGTTAATGCCGGCACTAATGGATATTCACAGTGCTTGGGCTGAGCACTGCTATGTCCCTTTGGAGGGACTGCAGCTCTGTCCTGCTGTAACCTGGGCTGAGCTGCTTTCGTGACTGGTTTAAGGGCACTGAGGGGGCTAGAACCCAGCTTTCCCCGTCTGGTGCCTTCCTGAGTGCATAACACAATAACTCCTCCGGCTGCCTGTCTCAATGCCAGGTAAGCGGAGTAAGTTTCCATGCCTGGCTGAGGCCTTGTCTGCGATGGGACGTAGCTGCACACTCCTAGCACCGATGAGGTTGGGTGTAGCATAGCATTGCTTGTGCCCACCTGAGACTCAGACAGAAGGTGCACGGGCAAGTGCTGGCACTTGTGTGACCACTAGCGGGGCAGCGGCCACGGGGGGCAGACAAGGCTGCAGCAAAGGGAGCATCTAGCTTCCTCTTCTCAAGACTGTGTCGGGGGCATAAACTGAGCCCCATGACTGAGCGGGGAGCAAGCGAGTGCTTGTGGGTTCCATATCACAGTAGGCATCAGTGTTCCTTCTTATTTTCCCCACGCATGCGTGGAATGAATTTATGTGCAGCGGGGTGGGGCCAAGGGGTTCGGAGTGTGGGAGGGGGCTCAGGGCTGGAGTGTGGGGAGAGGAGGGGTTTGGGGTGCAGGCTGCCCTAGGGCTACAGCAGGGAGAGAGGACTCTCCCCAGCTCTCTCCCTGCAGTACCACCTGGGCTGGGGGTGGGGGAGAAGAGGCACCTCTCCCCTGGCTGCGGCAGGCCCAGGCTGGGGGAGAAGCATCTCTCCACTCCGCAGCACTTAAGAGGCTGCTGTGTGGCCATGCAGCTTAGAGGGAACTTAGCTGGGCACTCCTCCTGCGGGGAGCAGACACGGACCATCCTGCTCTGAGCACGTGCCTTTGCAGGGGGAGATCTGGTTAGCCTGTAAGAGCTGTGAGGCTGGCACATGCTCAGTGCAGACAGAATCTTACCAGCATTTAGCTGCAAAACTCTTCAAGTCCCTTCTACTGAGCACGTGCGAGCTGTTTAGCGGCTTATAGCTGTGGCAGATTCGGGTGGATTTTTTTTTTTTTACAGGGGTGGCAAAAAGCCAGGTCCAGACATGAGGGTGACCCACCCCCACCAAATTTCAAGTCCCTGCTCCACAGCCTGCAGGTATTACACCATCTCGGTGAAACTTTCACCGGCTCAAAAATGAGGAAGCCCTTGGAGTTGAAACTCTCAAAAATAAATCAAGCCCCTCAAGCTGAGGCCGCCCCCCACCATGAGTGCTGCCAGGCTGAACGGTTAGCATGGCAAAGTTAAACCATAGAGACAAGGGTTTCCTGGACCAATCTAATAGCATGGGTACTGCTGGTTCACACTTTCTGGCAGGAATTTTATTTGATGACGGTGGGGCGTAGATGGTACTTCTAATACAAACAGCAGTGGCCTTCCAGGCACCAGGCGGCTCACTGACAATCCCCTCCCCAGTGGCAGCTCAGCGAGCGGCTGTGCCAATCAAGGCTTTGCCTGGAAGTTGCTAGGCCAGGCAGGGCCAGAGCATCACTGTCAGGTCAGGACTGGCTGCTCCTGGCTCCTGATCTGTGAGCCGGATGCTGGCCGGCCCTCACCCCATCCAAACTGCGGCAAGGCCGAGGTAGAAATCCTCCCCGCCGTGGCTTTTCTGATGGGCGGCCAGGTGCGCCTTCTCCTGGAAGCCTTTCCCGCACAGGGGGCACTTGTAGGGCTGCTGGCCTGTGTGGATGCTCTGGTGGTTCCTGAGGTCCGAGCTGCGGCCGAAGCCAATGCCGCACTGGGGGCAGTGGAAGGGCCGGTCACCGGTGTGACTCCGCCGGTGGAGGATGAGGTCAGGGTGCTGGGCAAAGCCCTTCCCGCAGTCGGCACAGTGGTAAGGGGCGTCCCCAAGGTGGCTGCCCTGGTGGGCCAGGAGGTGGGAGCGCTGGCTGAAGCTTTCCCCGCACTTGAAGCAGGTGTGCCGTTTCTCCTCCATGTGGCTGTACCGGTGCATTTCCAGCTGGCTGGGCCACTTGAAGCCCTGGCCGCAGTCGGGGCACTTGTAGCGATCGTCTTGCAGGTGGGTGCGCTGGTGGTTGACCAGGACGGAGCGCTTGCGGAAGCGCCGCCCGCACTTGGGGCACTGGTGGGGCCACTCCCCCATGTGGCTCTTGCGGTGGGCGGCCAAGTCGCAGCGGCGCAGGAACCCCTCCCCACAGTCAGGGCAGGGGAAGGGGATCTCCCCGGTGTGGGAGCGCCGGTGGACGGACAGGTCGCAGCGCCGCAGAAAGCCCCGCCAGCAGTCGGGGCAGGGGAAGGGTTTCTCCAGGGCGTGCAGCCGCTGGTGGCGCAGGAGGTGAGCGCTGTCAACGAAGATCTTCCCGCACTCGGGGCACGGCCGCTGCTGCTGCTGCTCCGGCTGGAGGCTCAGCAGGACCTGGACGTAGCTGTGGCCCATGCTGCCTCCCCCAGGGGAAGTGGGCTGGGCTCCCTCCTGCCCTTCCAACCCGCCCCAGCTCGCACATACATCCTCCTGCTCACGACCCCCTTCGCATTTCACTGATGACGTCAGGTGTGGCTCCCCCTGCATCGGTGTCCAGGAAGCGTTCCCTTCGGATTTCACAGACGGCGTCCTGCGCGGCTCCACTTGCTGGGGACCCTGGTGCTGAGCATTTTCACAGGCTGGACCCTCACCTGCTGGGACAGAGAGAGAATTCAGACAGGAAACCTCAGAGAAGGGAATGTGTAGGGCGGGAAACAAACCACAGTAACAGCTGGGGAGATGGAAAAAGGAATTAAGATCCTGCCCAAACTTTTCCCCAGAGGACAGAGAGGAGGGGACCAATTCTGCCTCCCCCCCCCATCTGAAGACTTAAGGGCAAAGGAAGCTACTGCCAGCTGTCAGGAAGGGGTGGGCACAGAGGCGCTGACTTTCTAATTGGCGGGGGAGCAGGGTGCGCCACGCCAGGCCTCACCCCCTTCCCTGAGCCCGCCCCGTCCTCGCTCCTCCCCCCCAGTGCCTCCTGCCTGCCCTGAACAGCTGAGGGGGAGGAGCTGATTGGCAGGGCCTGCCAGGGGGTGCTGAGCACCCACGGAGTTCAGCGCCTATGTATGGGCACTCAGGCGAAGGAAGCTACTGCCAGGTGTCAGTCAGGAATGGGTGGGAAGCCATGCTGATGGTTGCCATGACAGCTGAGGATAACCCTGCTCTGGGAGGGAGGAGGTAGAACCCGGCTGGGGGGAGCTCAGCAGGCCAGCTGTTTCCTTTCCTTGCTGATGGTGTGCATCAGTAGAGCGGGTTCCTCACCTGCACAGGTGCCCCACGGGCTCATCTCCTCAGAACCATGCAGATCAGGGATCCATGGCTCGCCCTCCCCTTTCAACGGGGAAATCACATCAGGCTTGGAAACCGGAAATCCTGCGCAAGGGAAAGAAAGTGAGAGAGATGAGGGGAATTCGTGGAATATTTCTTACAAAGAGCATTCCATGATTTTTAACCCCAGTTCATTTTAAAGCAGTAAAATCCCAGGGCCAGCTCCCCAGCTGCTCAAAATCTCCACACATTCTGTTACAGGTGGAAACCTCTCTGCTGGAAACACAGAGAGCCAGACACTCATCAGCAAAGTGGTTCCTGTAGTGTATGGAAACCAACTTCATGTCCTAGAAAGTGGAAAGTCCACCTTGGATCGACTTCTTACTGATGGAGAGGGGCCCAGCGATAGAGAGTCACTGGGACCAGTGGGATTCAGCGCAGTAAGGGATGGGAAGGAGTTGGGGATATCATCCAATGCAGCAGTTCAAGAGTGTTATGGGTCAGCAAAGCACATTTTGTGGAATGAAGCCATCAATGAGCTTGTGAAATCAGGAACCAAATCCGCACAATCCCTTCCCCAGAGGACAGAGACGCGGAGTTCCATCCTGCCTTCACACCCATCTGAACACTCAAGGGCAAGGGAGGACAGTGGGGTGTGAGCTACTGTCAGGGTGGGTTGGAAGCCTGGAGTGACATCTGCCATGAGGGTCTGACTCCTACTGGGGCCAATCGTGACCTGTGGTGGATGAGGCAGAACTGGGGGAGCACACGAGGCGTTTGGAGGACTCCCAGCTGTTCCTTTCATTGGCTGGTGGGGTGTGTTAGTTTAATCAATTCCTCACCTATGCAGGCACTGCTCAGGCTCTCCCTTTCCTCGGAGCCCTGGGGATCTGAGACCCACGGCTCTTCCCCTCGCTCCAGCCGGGAGATCACATTGGGTTTGGGAATGAGAAATCCTGCTGAGAGGGGAAGAACATGGTGGGATGGGGGTGAATGAATGGTTTGTGGAATGTTTGTTACAAAGAAAGTTCCATGACATAACCCAGCCCCTCCCCTACGCTGTGGGGATGTGGCATTGGAAGACGGACATGGGAGACCCTTCGGAAGAGCCAGACATGCTTCGCCCCCTGGAGAAGATGCTCCATCTGCACACAGCAGGTGACCCAGGCACAGCACTAATATCAAACCACTTAGGCCAGATACCGAGCTATAGCGGGGAATGAAACTTTCAACACAAAAGACTTCTCTTCAGAAAATGAGATTTGGTTGAAAATTATTTCATTTGCAAAACAGTTTAGCTTTCAAATTCCATTTTTAGAAAATATTTTGAATTGGTAAGTCTTTTTTGGGAGGAAGAACAGAAATAAAAAAAAAATCTTTAGTTTAGAAATTGTGTGGCATTGCCATCTTCTTCCAGAGTTCTGCTTTCTCCCACCTGTCCTTTTCCACCCAAACAATGGGGGAGGCAAGTCGAAGAGCGAGAGTAATAAATAGTGAAGTGTTACTCTGAAGGGTTAAGCACTGAACGTGATATTTGTGGAGAGAAACTTCTAATACCCAAGGGAACAAGGAATCCCTTACCCAGCGAGGTCACGCTCTTGTAATTCTCCTGCATGACGTCCCTGTAGAGGACTCTCTGACTGGGGTCCAGCACAGCCCACTCCTCCTCCGTGAAATACACAGCCACCTCCTCGAAGGTCACCGCCCCCTGAAACAACCACAGTCCCCACTCAGGACCCATTCCCCAGCCACAATCCCACCTGCCCCAGACTGTTCTAGTTTCCTGTGTACTTTCAGTAAGGTTTATAATACCCATAATCCGCAAGTTGCAATCTCATCCCTACTGCTCCCAAGTGCTGCTCAATGGCTCACTCACTGCTAGGTCTAACATCTCCCCACGCATCATTTGGGCCTCTGGTCATTCCCTCTGCTCATAGGCGCTGAATTTTATTTTTCCCAGTGAGTGCTCCGCCCAAGGCCCCTCACTCTGCCTCTTCCCGCCCCCCTCACAACTGCCCCACCTGACCTTTGCTCGCTCCTCTCAGTCCCCTTCCCCAAGACCCCCTGCCGCTGGCTCCTCTCCATCCTCCCCTGAGCCCAGGGCCCCTGCTAAACAGCTGATTGGCAGCAACCCCGGCCCGCCCAACAGCTGTGGCTGGTGGATGCTGAGAACCCCTATTTTTTTCCATGGGTGCTTAAGCGCTGGAGCACCCACAGAGTTGGCATCTATGCCTCTGCTACCTAATGCGCCTTCAGTGTCCCAGGATGAGGGGCACTCGCTAGTATGTGAAACTGAGGTGGTTCTCACTGGGTTCACAGGGACCGACCCTGCAAATCTATGGAAGCTCCTTAGCTGGAATTCCTCCAGCGCAGGCTCCAACGGTGCGAGATGGAGCCCTCCTGCTCTTTATTCTCACCCAGCCAAATGAAACCTGAACCGTCAGCATCTGGCTCAGTCCACAAGGTTAATTTCTCTCTTTGGTTCCTTCCATTCCCTCGGGGACCATGTCACCCTGTTGTGCTGTTTTACGCAAGTTTTGCTAGTTTATTTTTAAGAATCTTGCTGCCCCCTCTCCCCCCAAGCTATGGACTAGAGGTGGCCTGAAATATAACAATGAACAGCCGCGTTCTTTGCTTTATAGGAATGACTCTCAACCTTTCCAGATGACTGTGCCCCTTTCAGGAGTCTGATTTGTCCTGCGTATCCCCAAGTTTCACCTCACTTAAAAACAACTTGCTTACAAAATCAGACATAAAAATACAGAAGTGTGTCAGCCACTATTACAGATAAATTGCTGACATTCTCATTTTTACCATCTAATTATAAAATAAATTGATTGGAATATAAATATTGTACTTACAGTTCAGTATATAGTTTATACTGCTCTATACTCAAGTCATTGTTGATATGAAATCTCAGTTTGTACTGACTTTGCTAGTGCTTTTTATGTAGCCTGATGTAAAACTAGGCAAATATTAGATGAGTTGATGTACCCCCTAGAAGACCTCTGTGTGTCCTCAGGGGTACGCGTACTTCTGGTTGAGAACCACTGCTTTACAGTAGCTTGAGACTCGAGCAGCGGAGTTCAGATCTAGATCTGAAGAACTGAACTTGCCCAAAGGGAAACAGATTTAGAAAACCCAGCATGTTTCTTTTTAAAGACAACTGGTTGAGTTAGTATTATACAGAAGGTTTGAAGACGGTAAGTCTATTTGGTGAAAAAAAAAATCAAAAGAAATGGAAATGTTTCATTTTCTGTGACATTTTCCTTTTTAACCTTTTTTGGGGGGGTTGGGTTTTTTTGGAAAAAAAAATCTGTTTCCTTTCTGTGGGAAAATCTCCACTTTTCTGTCAGTTTTAAAAGCTCCTTCCCCTGCTGGAAAAAAGATCAAGGTAATAAAAAGGCGGGGTGCGTGGGGGGAGAAGGCGTCTCAGTGAAACTAAATCAAAATTTTCTTAAACAAACAAAAAAAGGACCAAAATGAAAAAAATATTCACAAATGTTTCTGTCTGTCAAAAAAAGGCATTTCACATTGGAAAAAAACCCAACACCCTGACACAAAATCTTCCACCAGCTTTCCCCAGGTTATTTGTTCATTTCACACTGCAACAAAACTGGAAATAAGGGACAAATTGAAGTGTGAGGGCAATAAACCATCACCTGAAACCTTTAAACCTGGCATGGGCCACTGTCGGAAGACAGGATACTGGGCTAGATGGACCTTTGGCTGACCCAGAGAGGCCGCTCCTGTATTCCAGAGCAGACGTCTCTTTGTAAAAGATGGGCTCTAGTTGAACCACAAGCTGCTGGGTTCTATGAAGGCCTCCTGGGGTGGGATTCTCTAGTCTGGGTTATGCAGGGGATAAGACTAGAGGATGATCCTAATGGTTCCTTCTGGCCTTAAAATACAGGAGTCTGTCTTTGGCGTGCTGCTCATGCCAACGTTTTTCCAGCAAGCACCTTCACTCTGTGCTCCATACTGCCCCTGACTCTGGGGAGGCGCTGCCTGTGAAACTCCACCGAGCCACGACGCTGCTTATTATGCTAGCCGCCATCACCTCCCCATTACGCTGTTCTATGCAGCTGTTGACTCATCTTAAGACTCTGAGTATTTTGGGGCTGGCGCTGTCTCATGGTTCTAGGTTTTCACTCTATCCAGTGCAATACGGCAGGAGTCCCTAGAGACTTCAGGAATTCACAAAGTAAATAATAACTATACCACTGCTGCTGACAATGTGCGTGCACTTGCCACGACCCCTCACACAGGGCACACAGTGAGACTTACTGGGCTAGGATATTGCTGGCCCAGCCCAGGTCTCAGATGGGATGTTTCCATATGAAGACCCTTCCTCTCATCTGTGGGACCTTGTTCAGCAGGGACGGTTGGGAGAGGGGGGCGGGAGGGAGAGGCGGGGCCCTGCATGGCCCCACCTCTTCCCCCAAGGCCCCATCCCCCAGCCAGGCCAGCAGCTGGAGACCAGCCGGGAGCCCTGGCAGCTCTGAGGAGCTGTGGACCCTCCACCTGCCCAGGGTGGGGGAGCTCAAGAGCAGCCCCAGGCCAGTGTCCCCGCCCAGGGCAGGTGCAGGGCCCACAGTTCCCCACAGCTGCACACATGGCTCTTACCCCAACTCAGTTCCGGCCGGGGCCTCGGAGCCGCAGCCTGGCCATGGTAAGAGCCGTGCGGGCCGTTGTGAGGAGCTGCAGACCCTCCACCTGCCTTGGGCTCCAGCTGCCAGCCTGGCTGGGGAGCAGGGCCTCGGGGGGAAGAAGGCGGCCAGGGGTGGGGCCCATGGCAAAAAGTGGATGGGCGATGGCCCCCCGGCTCCCCCTATTCCAGCACCCCTGCCCCACAGCATCATATCAGGGCGGTGTGGGGGGCGACATTTTATCCTTTGATTTCCCATCAGATCTGTCTCTCCCATCATCCCTTCTCAGCCCCACGCCTGGCTCTGCTCCCTCACAATTTCCCCCCCTCGCGCCGTATCAGCTACCTGAGCAGGCTGGGTCGACTCCCCTTGCCCCAGGCAGGCTTCAGCCAGCGCAGCCGCCTCCTCGCTGCTGCGGGGCTCCCTCGCCGTCACCCAGGCCCGCACGTCCGCCCGCAGCGCCCCCAGGAACTGCTCCCGCACGATGACGTCCACAATCTGCTCCTTGGTGCGCTCCCCGGTCCGCAGCCAGAGCCGAGCAGCCCGACTGAACCGGGCTAGCATCTCCCTGGGAGCTTCTCCGGGCCGGGCAGCGCCTGAGCGGAACTGCAACCGATGGGCTTCCTCGCTGGCCTGCTCTGAAACGGCCGCCTTGCCCTCGGCACAGCCCCTGGTGGGGCCTGTCCGCATGGAGCCGCAGGTCTCAGGTGCCTCCCAGGGGAACGAAGGAATCTCGACCCCGTGAGGCCAGTCACGGGACGGCACCACTTGCTCAAGGCCAGCAGTGTCTGCCCCTTCCCGAGACCGGGGAGGTGTCTGCGCCGTCCTCAACGGAGAATCTTCCCCCTCCGAGCATCTCAGCCAGGACTGGGATGGCGTCCGCAGGGACAAGGGCCAGCCAGGGCTCTGCTCCTCAGCCTCGCTCTCCTCCCTCTTGGGATACTGGATGGGGATCCCACAACGCCCTTCCCCCAGGGCACGGGGTTCGCCCCGCATCCCAGCCGTGGCAATCGCCCATTGCGCCTGGTCCTGCTGGGAAAACGCTGGGGTTGAAAAACTTGGACCAGCTCCACACACAGTCTGTCACTGCAGCTGAGCTGATGGGGCTGTTGCCTTATCCAGTCGGGGGGGGGGAAGGGGTGTGTGGTAGCAAGACTCATAAGCATAGCCGACCCATGGGAAAAAAAATAGTAGGTGCTCAGTATCCACCAGCTGTTTGGAGGCTGGGGGAGGGGCTTGGGCAAGGGCAGAGAGCAGCAGGCTGGGGCCTTAAGGAGTGGGCAGAGTGGGGGGGAGGGGCTCTTGGGTGGGGGCGGAGCCCGGGAGGAGCACTCACTGGGAAAAATAAAAGCCAGCACCTATTCTTGCTCATGAGGGGGGCAGGGGGGCGGGAAGAGATGGGAATAACCACAGCACCCCTGCTAGCTTTCTTCCCAGTGGGCCTGTTCCTAGAAACCAGGCTCCAGATCACACAAGTCCCAGCCACAGGTCTGTCACCCCCTGCTGCCCGCTCACCCCCATCTTCTTCACCCCCCTGCGTTTTCTGCCCGTCTCCCTCCATACATTCCAGAAACCCCCTACCTGAGCTGGTTCCACAGCAGCCATTTCCCAATCCGGACGTTATTCTGCAGCCTGTCAGGGCGAAAAGGGAGGTTTCAAAAGGGCCTTGGCACCATTTCACATCCTGATTCCCTCCTGGCTCCTTCCCTGCAGACAGATGCCTTAGCCATGGGGCAGTCAATGCGCGGACGGCTGGCCAGACCCGGCCTGCCAGACGCTTTTGAAGGGGACCCCAGAATCTTTTTTATGTATTGATTGTTACTGTGATTGTTGCTATTTTTTATATGAGTCTCTGTCTTGAGTCTGGACCTTGATGAAGAATTTTGCACCGGGACAAAAAATAACTGACTCCCCCTGAGTCTGTGCCCCGCTTTATTACAACACAGACCCGGCCTCTCCCTCCAGGAGTCAGCGCATTTCTACCCACAGTCTGAACCAAACCCCAGAAAGGAGCAGAACCGAAGGAGCCGCTCTGGGGGATCCCCCGACACTGTCCCCAGGGCAGCGCATCCCCCCAGCAGCGCGGGCACCAGGCAGAGGCGGGAACTGGCTTTTCCTCTCCCTGCTCCTCCCCTTCTCCCCAGGAAAGTCCATGTGCCCCGGGGTGCTGCAGGGAATGGGGCTGGGCAGGGCTGGGAGCCGGGAACCTCCCTCCCCACTGATCGCTCCTGCTGCCCCTGCCAGTCTCTCCCCTCCACTCGGGCTGGGAGACTCGGTCCCTGGCCCGGCCCGGGCCGTTCGCTCTCCCGGAGCTGGCTCGGCTCCTGCAGGCGCTCAGGGGGGCAGAGCTGGGGAGGGGGGGAGATCAGGGCGGGCAGCAGCTCTGGGACTCGCAGACCCCCGCCCCCCCGGGAGCAGAGCTGGGGCGAGGAGGGGCCGGTGCTGCAGAGTCACTTTCCTGCCCGGCCCCAGCCCTTCCCCCGGGTCTCGCCCCTCACCTGCAGGCTCCGGCTCAGGGGCTGGTGCGGGCAGAGCGGGGTTAACGCAGGTCGCTCCGCTCACAATGGAGCTGCAGCGGCTGCATCTGACCCAGGAAGCTCAACCCCCGGTCTGCTGAGCAGAGAGAGCAGAGCCCTAGGAGCTTCTCCTCCCTGAGCAATACCCAGAGCCCCCTGGTGGGGAAAAGCGAAAGAAAACTCCCCCCCGCTGCGCACCCCAGCAGTGCGGACAGAAACCTCCCTCCTTGGGATGCGGCCAGAGACTCCTTTTCTCTTCCCCGAAAAGAGAAAGAAACTTCCAAAGCAAAGGAACCAGAATCAGAGCCCAAGCCAGCGTGTCTGAGACCTTTTCCTAGCGCTCTGTGCTCAGAAAACATTCACCAGCAAACCTGCACTGAAGGCCTGGATTTACTCCAGATCAACTCGAGTATGAATGCCACCATTTTCCCCACTAGGCACCCAGACACGATGGTGATGGACATCCCATGAGACCCCTATGGAAAAATAAATGAAAAACAGTATTGCAAGATTAAGCAACAGTGAACTACAGCCACTTTACTTCTGGGGGAGAGTAACCCACACAGGGGCTTAATGTATTACTTTATGAAAATTTATTACCTTTCACATCTTTAGTCAATTCATAATACAGCTTGTCTACACAGGGAAATTAATTTGGATTAAAGCAGGGTATGAATTTAAAGTCCAATAACTAGACCTGATCAATTCTCTGCGTGAATGTTCATATTCCAGAATAAAAGCATTTTATTCCAAATTACTGTAACCCACTTGTGAGGCCGGAAAGCCACCTTCATTAATACTTCCGCTGTATACTTGTGGATTTAGCTATTTAAATGGATTAAACTAAATTTGGAATGAAGCACTCTTATTCCAGAATCAGAACATCCACACAGGAAGTTAAATTGGGAATAGTTATTCCAGAATAACTCCTCATGTAGACAAGCTCTTAGGGTATGTCTACACTACAAGAGTAGTTCGATTTAACTTAGGTCGAATTTGTGGATTCGACGTTATGAATTCGAATTTGTGTATCCACACTAAGGACACTAATTCGACTTTGTGAGTCCACACTAACGGGGCAAGCATCGACTTTGGAAGCGGTGCACTGTGGGAAGCTATCCCACAGTTCCCGCAGTCCCCGCTGCCCATTGGAATGCTGGGTAGAGCCCCCAATGCCTGCTGGGGGAAAAATGTGTCGAGGGTGGTTTTGGGTAACTGTTGTCATTCAACCGTCACTCCCGCCCTCTCTCCCTGAAAGCGCCGGTGGGAAATCTGTTACCGCACTTTTCTGGTCAGTGACAGCGCGGACGCCACAGCACTGCGAGCATGGAGCCCGCTGCGATCATCGCTGCACTTATGGCCGTTGTCAACTCCTCGCACCTTATCGTCCACCTCTTCCACAGTCAGCTGCTGAGAAATCGGGCGAGGAGGCTCCGGCAGCGCGGTGAGGACATGAAGTGTCAGAGTGGCACAGACCTCTCACAAAGCACAGGACCCCGCACCGCGGAGATCATGGTGGCAATGGGTCACGTTCATGCTATGGGACGGCGATTCTGGGCCCGGGAAACAAGCACGGACTGGTGGGACCGCATAGTGCTGCAGGTCTGGGATGAATCACAGTGGCTGCGAAACTTCAGGATGCGTAAGGGCACTTTCCTTGAACTGTGTGACTTGCTGTCCCCTGCCCTGAAGCGCCAGGACACCCGGATGCGAGCAGCCCTGACTGTGCAGAAGCAAGTGGCCATAGCCCTCTGGAAACTTGCCACGCCAGACAGCTACCGGTCAGTAGCGAACCACTTTGGCGTGGGCAAATCTACCGTGGGGGTTTCTGTGATGCAAGTAGCCCACGCAATCGTTGAGCTACTGCTCTCAAAGGTAGTGACCCTGGGAAACGTCCAGGTCGTCATAGATGGCTTCGCCGCGATGGGATTCCCAAACTGCGGTGGGGCTATAGATGGGACTCACATCCCTATCCTGGGACCGGCCCACCAGGCCAGCCAGTATATTAACCGAAAGGGCTACTTTTCAATGGTGCTGCAAGCACTGGTGGACCATAGGGGACGTTTTACCAACATCTACGTCGGGTGGCCGGGCAAGGTTCATGACGCGCGTGTTTTCAGGAACTCTGTTCTGTTTAGACGCCTGCAGGAAGGTAGTTTCTTCCCGGACCACAAAATAACTTGGGGATGTGGAGATGCCTACAGTGATCCTTGGGGACCCAGCCTACTGCTCATGAAGCCCTATACAGGCGCCCTGGACAGGGACAAGGAGCTCTTCAACTACCGGCTGAGCAAGTGCAGAATGGTGGTGGAGTGTGCTTTCGGACGTCTCAAGGGGAGATGGAGGAGCTTACTGACTCACTCGGATCTCAGCGAAACCAATATCCCCATTGTTATTGCAGCTTGCTGTGTGCTCCACAATCTCTGTGAGAGCAAGGGGGAGACCTTTATGGCGGGATGGGAGGTTGAGGCAAATCGCCTGGCTGCTGATTACGCTCAGCCAGACACCCGTGCCATTAGAAGAGCCCAGCGGGAAGCGCTGTGCATCCGGGAGGCTTTGAAAGCTAGGTTCCTCAGAGAGCAGGGTAACCTATGACTGTCCAGTCTCTTTACAGAGAAGCTGAACCTGCCCCTGTTTCAGTTACTATTGACTTTTTTCAGCGGTTACATACCCCGTTCCCCAGGTTTCCCCCCTTCCAACAGACGTTTAAAAATAAATTTATTGGAACACTTTTAATTCACAAAGTTTTCTTTACTAACGAATTCGCGTTAAAGGGTTCAAACAGGGACGCAGACTGTGGTGGGTACGGTGTGCAGTGATGTACAGACCGCTTCTACACTCGAGGACTGACAGGCTCCTGCTCCTACAGCGGTCTCTGGGGGGAGGACGGTGACAGGAGGGTGTGCAGGAAGGGGTGAGGGGTGTGTGGGAAGAGTGAGTAGGTGTAGGGGGATGATGGCGCTGGCTGGGGCTCAGGGCATCGGAGAGGTTCATGGCTAGGGTGGAAGGGCATGGTACGGGCAGCCTGCCTTGCCATTTGTGGATGCCAGGCGCTCGGACCCTGGGGCAGCATACACCTCCCAGACTGACCTGCGGCAGCAGACACCTCCCACAGTGACCCGGGTGCCTAGTGACTGCACTCTGTGTGTGACCTGCTGTTGATCCTGCCCCCATGTCTGTACCCTGTTAATGGTGGCTGTCCTATGCAATTAACAAACCCCTCCCCCCCCTTCACACAAAGTCTTCTGCAAAGAAACATGACAGAAACAGTAATGAACAGCAAACTATTTTTAATACTCAACTACACAGTTGGGGGATGAAACTGGGATTTGGGATCGGGTGAGCCAGGAAGGGAAGCAATTCTCATACTTTAGGGAATGAGAGCTGTTTGGTACATGAGCGCTCTTCTGGGGTGGAGTGACAGTTTTCACGGCCCCTACCGCCCCTCCTTCTTGTGATTTTGGGTGAGGGGGGGACAGGACTTTGTGGCGGGGGAGGGTGGTTGCAGATACAGTTCAGGGGGGCTCTCTGCTCCTGCCTGCGGTCCTGCAGAACATCCACAAGGCGCCGGAGCGTGTCCGTTTGCTCCCTCATTAGTCCAAGCAGCGTTTGAGTCGCCTGCTGGTCTTCCTGCCGCCACCTGTCCTCCCGTTCGCTGTGTGAGCGCTGCTGCTGAGAGACGTCTCCCTCCACTGGCTCTGCTGGGCCGCCTCGGCTCTGGAGCAGGCCATCAGTTCAGCGAACATCTCGTCCCGAGTCTTTTTCTTTCGCCGCCTAATCTGCGCCAGCCTCTGTGAGGGGGATGCCGGGGCAGTTCGGGAAAGAGCCACAGCTGTGTGATGGGAAAAGGGAAGTGATTTCCTTGCAAAGATACATGTTTGCGAACACTGAACACAGTCTACTCAGTTTCTGTGAACAAGACCATACAGGGCACCTAATCTCATGTGCTCTCAGGACAAGTTCGAATTTTCGGCATTCGCTTGCATTGCCTGGGGTCTTGCACTGGAGATCGGACAAGCGGGGCAGGACAGCAGAATCCGTGTAGCAGCCAGGCCTGGTAAGCCGTAAACTTTAGGCTGCTTAACAGTTAATGGATAGCAGTGCCCTCCTGCTGCAGGCAATCTGGAAAGCATAAAGTCTGACCCTGTTCCAGCCCCTCGCGGCTGTCCCCGGGAAAGATCCCTGTATGTTTTTCCTCTGCAGCCTCCAACACGTGGCTGTTAAACGACGGTCATTGTTATGCAAAGGAAAAGTCAAGCATTCACAATAGTAACATTAAAGTAATTCCCCTAATTAGATGCAGCAGTCGCCGAGCGAGATCACCCTGAGGCGGGTCAGCAGGAGAAACAGAGAGCGCATGCTGCATGAATCCCTGCACAGACCAGGGCCCTATGCTGCCATGCTGGTCGAGGCAATGCTCCCACTATACCTCAGGATGGCCTGGCGCGGAAGAGTGTGCTTCCACGGAGCACCCAATAAGGCACCTCTCCCCAGGAACCTCCTGCGGAGGCTTTTCGAGTACCTCTCCGAGAGCTTCGTGGAACTGTCCCAAGAGGATTTCTGTTCGATCCCTATATGCATTGACCTTCTTTTCATATAGTTTTTATTCCTGTTTTGTTAAAAAATAAATGTTTACATGTTTATAGCACTTACCGACTGATCCTTCCCCTGATTCAGAGTCCGGGTTAACGGCCGGGGAGGGTTGGTAGGGATCTCTGTGAGGGTGATGAAGAGATCCTGGCTGTCGGGGAAAGCAGTATTGTAAGCGCTGTCGCCTGCCTCGTCCTCCACAAACCCTTCCTCATCTTCCCCATCGGCAAACATCGCCGAGGAACTGCCCGTCGACACTATCCCATCCTCAGAGTCGACGGTCACTGGTGGGGCAGTGGTGGCAGACCCACCTAGAATGGCATGCAGTGCCTCGTAGAAGCGGCATGTCTGGGGCTGGGCTCCGGAGCGTCCGTTTGCCGCTTTGATTTTTTGGTAGCCTTGTCTCAGGTCCTTGATTTTCACGCGGCACTGCGTTGCATCCCGGCTGTATCCTCTGAGTGCCATGGCTTTGGAGACCTTCTCGTAGGTCTTTGCATTCCGTTTTTTGGAGCGCAGCTCCGAAAGCACAGACTCATCGCCCCACACAGCGATCAGATCCAAGACTTCCCGGTCAGTCCATGCTGGGGCCCTCTTTCTACTCTGAGATTGCATGGAATCCTCTGCTGGAGAGCTCTGCATCGCTGCCAGTGCTGCTGAGCTCGCCATGACGTCCACACAGGAAATGAGATTCAAACTGGCCAGACAGGAAAAGGAATTCAAATTTTCCCGGGGCTTTTCCTGTATGGCTGATCAGAACATCTGAGCTCGGACTGCTGTCCAGAGCGTCAACAGAGTGGTGCAGTGTGGGATAGCTCCCGGTGCTACTAAGTTCGATTTGCATCCACACCTAGCCTAATTCGACATAGCCATGTCGAATTTAGCGCTACTCCCCTCGTCGGGGTGGAGTACCGAATTCGAACTAAAGAGCCCTCTAGGTCGAATTAAATGGCTTCCTGGTGTGGACGGGTGCGCGGTTAATTTGAATTAACGCTGCTAAATTCAAATTAAAGTCCTAGTGTAGACCAGGCCTTAGAGTATGTCTACACAACAAAATCAGGTCGATGTTATAGCAGTTGATTTTTAGAAATCAGTTTTATACAGTCGACTGCGTAGGTCCCCACTAAGCGCATTAAGTCGTTGGAGTGCGTCCTCACTACCATGGCTAGCATCGACTTACGGAGCGGTGCACTGTGGGTAGCTATCCCACAGTTCCCACAGTCTCCGCTGCCCATTGGAATTCTGGGTTGAGCTCCCAATGCCTGATGGGGCAAAAACATTGTCACAGGTGGTTTTGGGTACATGTCATCAGTCTCCCCTCCCTCCGTGAAAGCAATGGCAGACAATCGTTTCACGCCTTTTTTCCGCACAGACGCTATACCATGGCAAGCATGCAGCCTGCTCAGCTCACCGACACCACTGCTGTTATGTCCTGGGTGCTGCTGGCAGCAGACAGTGCAGTAGGTCTGTTAACCATCATCATACACCACTTCTGCTGCAACTCTGCTCTGCTGCTATTGCCTTGATAGCAAATTTCTCCACGTTGTCTGTCATGGACTCCCGGGTACGTGTGTTCTTCCTCGGGAAATGTGTGTGGTGCTAACCATCGTCCTCCACCGCTTCTGCTGCAACTCTGCTCTCCTGCTCTTGCCTTGATAGCGAATTTCTCCATGTTGTCTGTCATAGGCTCCTGGGTACGTGTGTTCTTCCTCGGGAAATGTGTGCGGTGCTAACTGTCGTCTTCTGCTGCAACTCTGCTCTCCTGGTGCCATGAATCCACCTTGCAGGTTCTCTCATCATTCTGTATAAATATCTATTCTCGTGGCATCCATCATCATCCACCGATTCTGCTGCAACTCTGCATTCCTGCTCTCTTTCAGACGCCATACCACGGCAAGCATGGAGCCCACTCAGCTCACCGCTGCAGTTGTGAGCATTGTAAACACCTTGTGCATTATCCTGCAGTATATACAGCACTAGAACCTGCAAAAGCAGGCAGGGAGGCGATGACAGTGCGATCATGATAGTGATAAGGACATGGACACAGATTTCTCTCAAAGCATGGGCCCTGGCAATTTGGACATCATGGTAGTAATGGGGAAGGTTCATGCAGTGGAACGCTGCTTCTGGGCCCAGAAAACAAGCACAGATTGGTGGGATCACATAGTGTTGCAGGTCTGGGATGATTCCCAGTGGCTGCGAAACTTTTGCATGTGTAAGGGCACTTTCATGGAACTTTGTGACTTGCTTTCCCCTGCCCTGAAGTGCAAGAATACCAAGGTGAGAGCTGACCTCACAGTTGAGAAGCAAATGGCGATAGCCCTCTGGAAGCTTTCAATGTCAGACAGCTACCGGTCAGTCAGGAATCAATTTGGAGTGGGTAAATCTACTGCGAGGGCTGCTGTGATCCAAGTAGCCAACACAATCACTGAGCTGCTGCTATCAAGGGTAGTGACTCTGGGAAATGTGCAGGTCATAGTGGATGGCTCTGCTGCAATGAGATTCCATAACTGTGGTGGGGCGATAGATGGAACGCATATCCCTATCTTAGGAATGGACCACCTTGGCAGCCAGTATGTAAACTGCAAGGGGTACTTTTCAATGGTGCTACAAGCACTGGTGGATCACAAGGGACATTTCACCGACATCAACGTGGGATGGTCGGGAAAGGTGCATGATGCTCGCATCTTCAGAATTCTGGTCTGTTTGAACAGCTGCAAGAAGGAACTTACTTCCCAGACCAGAAAATTACCATTGGGGATGTTGAAATGCCTATAGTTATCCTTGGGGACCCAGCCTACCCGTTAATGCCATGGCTCATGAAGCCATACACAGGCACCCTGGACAGTAGTAAGGAGCAGTTCAACTATAGGCTGAGCAAGTGCAGAATGGTGATAGAATGTGCATTTGACGTTTAAATGCTCGCTGGCGCAGTTTACTGACTAGGTTAGACCTCAGCGAAACCAATATTCCCATTGTTATTGCTGCTTGCTGTGTGCTCCACAATATCTGTGAGAGTAAGGGGAAGATGTTTATGGCGGGGTGGGAGGTTGAGGCAAATTGCCTGGCAGCCGATTACGTGCAGCCAGACATCAGGGTGATTAGCCGAGCACAACTGGGCACCCTGTGCATCAGAGAAGCTTTGAAAACCAGTTTCATGACTGGCCAGGTTACGGTGTGACAGTTCTCTTTGTTTCTGCTTAATGAAAACCTGCCCCCTTGGTTGACTCTACTTCCCTGTAAGCCAACCGACCTCCCCTCTTCGATCACCAGTTTCAGAGGCAATAAAGTAATTATTATTTCCAAGTCATGCATTCTTTATTAATTCATCACACAAATAGGGGGAAAACTTGCAAGGTAGCCCGGGAAGGGTGGGTGAGAAGGGAAGCACCGGGTGGGGTGGTGGAGGAGGGAACGACAAGGCCACACTACAGTTCAAAACTTATTGAATGCCAGCCTTCCGTTGCTTGGGCAATCCTCTGGGGTGGAGTGGCTGGGTGCCTGTAGCCTCCCCCGCCGCATTCTTGGGCATCTGGGTGAGGAGGATATGGAACTTGGGGAAGAGGGCAGGTGGTTATACAGGGGCTGCAGCAGCAGTCTTTGCTCCTGCTGCCTTTCCTGCAGCTCCACTAGACGCCTGAGCAGGTCAGTTTGCTCCTCCATTAGCCTCAGCATTGCATCCTGCTTCCTCTCAGCATGCTCCTCCCTCCTCTCATTGTGTTCATTTAACGCTTTCCTGGACTCTGCCATTGTTTGCCTCCATGCATTCTGCTGAGCTCTTTCAGTGCAGGAGGACTGCATGAGCTCTGAGAACATGCATCCGACGAAGTGGGTATTCACCCACGAAAGCTCATGCTCCAATACGTCTGTTAGTCTATAAGGTGCCACAGGACTTTTTGCTGCTTATACAGGAGAGTTGTTCCACAGGATGAGGAACGCATCTCCTGGGGATGCAGTCCCAAATCCCACTCTGGAGCAAAATAGGTGACATTTGCGATTCTGGATTGTGGCAAAGAGGTCTATTGACGGGATGCCCCACTGGGAGAAGAGCTGTTGTAGTATCGTGGGGTACAATTCCCATTCGTGTTCTTTGGAGAAGTGTCTGCTGAGTGTATCAGTGGTAGTGTTGTGACAGCTGGTTAGGTACAAAGCAATAATTTGTATGTGCACCAATTCCACAATCGGATGGCCCCATCGTGCTCCCCCCTGTCTGTTGATGTAAAACATACATGCTATATTGTCCGTTAGGACCTGGATAGATTTGTTCTTTGTGAGGGGAAGAAAGGGGAGGCAGGCTTGTCCCACTGCTCTGAGCTCTAGGAGATTTATGTGTAGATTAGCCTCTGGCGCAGACCAGCAGCCTTGTGCCGTGTGTCCCCCCAGATGCGCTCCCCAACCGATCAGGGAAGCGTCCGTGGTGAGCATGAGCATTGGGGATCGTTGCTGGAAGGGAACGCCCATGCAGAGGTTCCCTGGTCTTGTCCACCATTGCAGGGAAGCTAGTACGTTCGCTGGAGGAGTTAGCAGCATGCAGAGGCTGTGTCTGCTGGGTTATAGTTGGAGTTGAGCCAGCCCTGAAGACATCTCATGTGCAGCCTGGCGTACTTGACCATGAAGATGGTGGCTGCCATGTGGCCAAGGAGCTGTAGGCAAATTCTTGCCTGTATCCTGGGACGAACAGAGAGCATACGTACGAGGTGTATGATAGCGAGGAATCTGTTGTGTGGCAGTGAGGCTCCGGTTCGAATTGGGTCCAGGTGAGCCCCAATGAATTCGATCTGCTGTGTAGGTGTCAGGATGGATTTTTGGATGTTTATTTGCAGGCCCAAGCTGTGGAAGAGGGAGATGGCAAAATGAGTAGCACAGTGGGTCTCAAACTTTTTTACGGGTGACCTCTTTCACATCGCAAGCCTATGAGTGCGACCCCCCCTAATAAATTAAACACACTTTTTAATATATTTAACACCACTATAAATGCTGGAAGCAACTGGGGTTTGGGGTGGAGGTTGACAGCTCACGAGCCCCCATGTAATGACCTTGCAACCCCCTGAGGGGTCCCGACCCCCAGTTTGAGAACCCCTGAGGTAGCATGTAGCATCTCACTGTATGAGTTGCCCTTGATGAGGCAATCGTCTAGGTAGGGGAAAGTATGATCCCGTGTCTGCGGAGGTGGGCCATGACTACGGCTAGGGTCTTGGAGAATACGCTCGGTGCTGTGGAGAGTCCGAATGGGAGTACCCTGTATTGGAAATGGCCGTGACCGACTGTGAACCATAGGAAGCGTCTGTGGGCTGGATGAGTAGATATATGAAAATAGGTGTCCTGTAGGTCGAGGGCTATGAACCAGTCCCCTTGTTCCAGCGCAGGTATTACTGTGCCCAGTGTGACCATCTTGAATTTCTGTACCCTTACGAATGTGTTCAGTTGGCGTAGGTCTAGGATAGGCCTCCATCCCCCGGTCTTTTTCGGGGTCAGAAAGTAGTGGGAGTAGAACCCTTTTCCTCAATGCTGTGTCGGCACAGGTTCCACTGCACCTATCTGTGGAAGATGAGCCACTTCTACGTGAAGTAGGAGCTCATGAGAGGGGTCCCTGAAGAGGGATGGGGAAGGGTAGGAGGGTAGGATATAAAAGGGATGGAGTAACCGGACTGAACTATTTCCAGGATCCAATGGTCCTGTGTAATCTGTTGCCAGGCATGGTGGAAAACCTGGAGGTGGTGGCCAAATGGGCACGTAGGCGATGGCGTCAAGGGGTGGTCGTGCAGACCCTCAACCAATGCTTCAAAATTGTTATTTCTCGATGGGTGGGAGGTAGCTGTTTGTGCTTGGTTTTATCTGCACCTAGGAGGTCTAGTATCATATGGTCTGTTCTGAGGCAGGTGATACTGTTGTGTGCATGGCCTCTGGTAAGGTTGATACTGTTGTCTCCTGGGAAGGGATGGGTAGATCCCCAGGGTGCACAGGGTCACTCTAGAGTCTTTCAGGGTGTGAAGGATTTTGTCAGTTTTCTTGGAAAAGAATTTGTCTTTATCAAAGGGGAGGTCCTCCACTTTGGTCTGCAGGTCTTTGGGGATACCGGATGCAGAGAGCCAGGAAGATCTGCACATAACCACTGCAGTTGCAGTAGTGCAGGCATCTGTATCCGCCATGTCCAGAGATGCTTGTAGGGCCGTTCTAGAGACCAACTGGCCCTCGACAAGGACTGACTTAAAGTCTGCTCTCCTGTCCTCTGGAATATGGGAGGTAAAATCAAAGAGTTTATTGTAGTTATCAAAGTCGTAGCTTGCAAATAGGGTGGAATAGGAGGAGGTATAAACCTTGCGGCCCAAGATGTCAAGGTGTTTGAGGTCCTTGTCTTGCGGGGTGGGTGGTAGTGCGGCTGTTTCGTCCTGTGAGTCGCTGCATCCACTACAAGAGAATTTGGTTGTGGATGGGAGAATAAGAAGTCTACATCCTTAGCAGGAACATAATATTTATGTTCAGCCTTTTTGCAAGTTGGTAAGATAGAGGCTGGGGTCTGTCAGAGAGTGTCAGCTGGTTCTAGGAGTGCTTCATTTATGGGAAGTGCGATCTTTGAAGGTGCAGAGGGTTGGAGGATTTTGAGGAGTTGGTGTTGTGGTTCCTGGACCTCCTCTAAAGGGATGTCTTGGCTGAAAAATTGAAACTTTTGAAAAGTTCCTGGAACTGTTTGAAGTCGTCCACATTTGCAATTGTTCCCTTCAGAGACCAGGGAAGAGGATCTGCACTGCCTCGAGTCCCATCTTCAGCTGAGGATGGTTGAGAAGGAATTGAGGGAGGCGCGGGACACGCGTGCTCAGGCAGACTCTAACAAGACCGCGAGACAGCAGCTGAGAGCGTGCATCATATCCAGACACTGCTACCGAAGATCTCTGATCAATGGCACCGGGATGCACCATCACCTGGAGTGGAGCACCCACAGGGACAGCACTAGAAGAATGGTTTCCTCTCCATGACATGAACAGACCCTGAGTGCTAATGTATGGCTCTCTCTCGGGGGGAAGTGACTCTGTCCACAGACAGCCCACCCCAAGCTCGTCCTCTCCGAGGACTAGAAGACCATGCACCGAGGAAACACAAGGCAGAGCCTGCCTGAGATCCCCAAGAGATTTGACTCATACTTGTGTTCTGGGCTCCAAGGGGAGTTACTATCGGGAGGTGGAGGTAGGTAATTGGTACGGCTGGGCCATAGAGGTGGCCAGGGAGACAGTGACGGGGAATGGGGAGTTCAGTTTCAAGCCAGAGGAGGGAACTGGACAGTGGGACTGTACCGAGGGCAGTACTGGGCTCTCAGCTCCCCGCACACCCCTCTGGCTTTGCATGAGAGCCCAGGGGAGATCAGGTGCATCTGGACTATGAGTGAGGGGAGGTGACATTTTATAACGCAGACACCGAGGTCAGATCTTCAACTTTCAAGCTTCGTTTGGTGGGAAAATCTTCCCTTTCCTGTGGCTCATATCTCCAGGGACTGGTATCTTGTTGAGAAGAGGGGTCAGAGTTTTCTCTGATTCCACATAACGAAAACCTGCTTACTATGCAAAGCAGTTATCCCATTGGGAGTTAGGCGTCTAAGCACCTTGGAGGAGCTGGGCCTCCATCACCTGAAATCGGCTCTGTGGATGAGGGGAAAGCAGTGGATGTACTATTTCTGGATTTTAGCAAAGCTTTTGATACAGTCTCCCACAGTATTCTTGCCAGCAAGTTAAAGAAGTCTGGGCTGGATGAATGGACGGTAAGGTGGATAGAAAACTGGCTAGATGGTCAGGCTCAACGGGTAGTGATCAATGGTTCCATGTCTAGTTGGCAGCCGGTATCAAGTGGAGTGCCCCAAGGGTCGGTGCTGGGGCCGGTTTTGTTCAATATCTTCATTAACGATCTGGAGGATGGTGTGGACTGCACCCTTAGCAAGTTTGCAGATGACACTAAACTGGGAGGAGTGGTTGATACGCTGGAGGGTAGGGATAGGATACAGAGGGACCTAGACAAATTAGAGGATTGGGCCAAAAGAAATATGATGAGGTTCAACAAGGACAAGTGCAGAGTCCTGCACTTAGGACGGAAGAATCCCATGCACTGCTACAGACTAGGGACTGAATGGCTGGGTAGCAGTTCTGCAGAAAAGGACCTAGGGGTTACGGTGGACGAAAAGCTGAATATGAGTCAACAGTGTGCCCTTGTTGCCAAGAAGGCTAATGGCATTTTGGGTTGTATAAGTAGGGGCATTTCCAGCAGATCAAGGGATGTGATCATTCCCCTCTACTCAGCACTGGTGAGGCCTCATTTGGAGTACTGTGTCCAGATTTGGGCCCCACACTACAAGAAGGATGTGGATAAATTGGAGAGAGTCCAGCGGAGGGCAACAAAAATGATTAGGGGGCTGGAGCACATGACTTATGAGGAGAGGCTGAGGGAACTGGGATTGTTTAGTCTGCAGAAGAGAAGAATGAGGGGGGATTTGATAGCTGCTTTCAACTACCTGAAAGGGGGTTCCAAAGAGGATGGATCTAGACTGTTCTCAGTGGTAGAAGATGACAGAACAAGGAGTAATGGTCTCAAGTTGCAGAGGGGGAGGTTTAGGTTGGATATTAGGAAAAACTTTTTCACTCAGAGAGTGGTGAAGCACTGGAATGGGTTACCGAGGGAGGTAGTGGAATCTCCTTCCTTAGAGGTTTTTAAGGTCAGGCTTGACAAAGCCCTGGCTGGGATGATTTAGTTGGGTTTGGTCCTGCTTTGAGCAGGGGGTTGGACTAGATGACCTCCTGAGGTCCCTTCCAACCCTGAGATTCTATGATTCTATGATTCTATGATCTCCCGTAACATAAGTGAAGAGGATCCAGGAAGAAAACAAAAGGGTCTTGTGGTTAACAGAAGGCAAGCGGCGAGATCTGGTTTCAGTTCCTGGCTCAGTCACACACTCTCTGTATATAAGAACATAAGAACAGCCATACTGGGTCAGACCAAAGGTCCATCTATCCCAGTATCCTGTCTTCCGACAGTGGCCAATGCCAGGTGCTTCAGAGAGAATAAACCGAACGGGCAATCACCAAGTGACCCATCCCATCACCCGTTCCCAGCTTCTGGCAAACAGAGGCTACCATCCCTACCCTTCCTAACTAATAGCCATTGGCGGGACTTATCCTCCATTACCTTATCTAGTTCTTCTTTGAGCCCTGTTACTGTCTTGGCCTTTACAACATTCTCTGGCAAAGAGTTCCACAGGTTGACTGTGAATTGTGTGAAGAAATACTTCCTTTTGTTTGTTTTAAACCTGCTGCCTACTAATTTCTTTGTGTGACCCCTAGTTCTTGTGTTATGAGAAGTAAATAACACTTCCTTATTTACTTTCTCCACACCAGTCATGATTTTACAGACCTCTATCACGGCCCCTCTTAGTCATCTCTTTTCCAAGCTGAAAAGTCCCAGTCTTATTAATCTCTCCTCAGACAGAAGCAGTTCCATACCCCAATCATTTTTGTTGCCCTTTTCTGTACCTTTTCCAATTCCAGTATATCTTATTGAAAGGGGACGACCACATCTGCACACAGGAGCGGCGCCAGGGTTTCTGGCACCCTAGGCAGAATTTGGGGGGGCAGCATTTTGTGCGCTCCCCATGGAGCGTGCGGGAGCTTCCGGTTCCACTCCCATCGCGCCGCCAAAGGACCCTCCACTGAAATGCTGCAGGCGACAGCGACAGTCATTGAGCTGCTCAATTGCCTGCCGCTGTTTTCTGCGGCACGTTGGCAGACGGTCCTTCTTCTGCGGCGTGACGGGAGGAGAACCGGAAGCTCCCATGCGCCCCATGGGGAGTGCATAAAATGCCGCCCCTCAAATCCTGGTGCCCTAGGAGACCGCCTAGGGTCACCTAATGGAAGCGCCGGCCCTGTCTGCACGCTGTATTCAAGATGTGGGTGACCATGGATTTATAGAGAGGCAATATGATATTTTCTGTCTTATTATCTATCCCTTTCCTAATGCGCAATATTTGAGCAAGTCCCCTGTGGTAAAGTTTTCAAACATGTTAGGAGTCAAAATACCTTTGAGGATCTGGGAGACATTGATGTTCAGCGGGACCGAGGTGTTACTGAAAATCTTACCCTTAGGCCCAGATCGGCACCTAACTCCCACTGAAATCCACAGACTTGAGGAGTCTAAATACCCTTGAAGATCTGACCCTTAATCTCTCTGTGATACGATCTCCCATGTAAAAAGAGGGGATTAGAATCCTTACTGTCTGTTTGGTCTATTTACACTGGAAGCTCTTCAGGGTAGAGATTTTCTCAGTGCATGCAGGCAGCTCTCAACACAATGGGCTCACAATCTCCGTTAGGATGCCAAGATTCTGCTCTAATACAAAGACCATGACACTAGCAGGCTTTTCCGCAGCTGGATGGGGGATGGCTGCGCATCCTGCAGTCACTGGAGCTGCACCAATCTGGGGGGGGGGCGGTAATTTCATAGGAAAATGGCGGGGAAACGGCAGCAGGAGCTGTGGCCATTGGGATGAAGGCAGGCTCACCTACCCTCACCCTTGCCCCACCCACGCTGGCAGAACCAGCAGCGCCATGAGAGAAGACGCTCTCCCTGCCCCAGGCATTACACAAAATAATTCTTTATTGAGGATTTGTCCAACCCCCCCAAGCCGAGAGTAGCAAAACTGAGGCCTTTTCCTGGGGAGGGCGAACCTCAGGATCTTTCTTCAGAGCTCCCCTGCCCCAGAGAAGGTGAGACCCTTTGCCTGGTGTCACAGTCCTCTTGGCCCACAGAGAGTCTGCGCTCTACTGACTGGTGTGGGGAGACTGTGCATGGCTGCGGGGGTTTGCCTCCCTGTCCCCATACTCTCAGTGCCTGGGCAGGATTTCAGATCTGCCGCTACCGTCTCCTGCCATGGTTCAGTCGTTATCCCCACCCCTCTGCTAAGTGCTTTATGTCGCACCCTCAGCAGAGTCCAGCTGGAAGGCAGGATCCTGCTGGGATCATCTCTGCCGACATCCCCCGTGGCTCAGCCCCCAAGCGCTGGTCAGACCCGGATCCCGCTCGGTGTGGCCCGTTACTTGGCGGAGGCTGCAATAGGGGACACCGGCCTTTCCGCCTTCTCCATCTTGGAATGGCTCAGTGCAGGGATTTCCAGCTGCTCTGTGACAAGTGGGCATGGCCCATCAGGGTGGTCATCGGACGGTGTCTCCTCAGTGAGGGTGGGGGGCGGGGATGGCGCGTCCTGGTGGGCGGGTTCTGGCATTTCCGGCATGGGCTGGGCCGGGCCGGCAGCCACCTCGGGATGGCTCTTGCTCTTGTGCGCAGTGACGTTGTCCTTCTTCTCAAACTTCTTGCCGCAGATGTCGCAGGAGAACTGGTAGAAGGAGTCGGCGTCATGCTTCTTCATGTGCCAGTTGAGGGAGGCCTTCTGACGGCAGGTGAAGCCGCAGATCACACATCTGGGGTGGGGAAGAGGATCAAGAGGTGAGCGTGGAGAAAGCGGGGCAGGGAATCAGAGAGAGAGAAAGCTCAGAGAGGGATGCACAGAGGATACAGGAACACAGGAATTGCCAGGTTGGATCAGACTCAAGGCCCATCTGGCCCATTATCCTGTCTCTGATAGAGCTCAGCACAAGATGCTTCAGAGGAAGGTGTAAGAACCTCACAGTGGCTAATGTGGGCTAATCTGGCCCACACGTTAGGTCAGGTCCTGGACTCTAGTGGTTAGAGAACTGGCTTAAAACCTAATCTCCCTTCCAAAATTGCTATTGTTCATTCTCAATATTTTTGTTTCCACATAAATGTCCAATGTTTTTTGGAATCTCACTAAATCTTTGTATCAGAGGGTAACCGTGCTAGTCTGTATCCACAAAAACAGCAGGGAGTCCGGTGGCATTTTAAAGACTAACAGATTTATTTGGGCATAAGCTTTCATGGGTAAAAACCTCACTTCTTCAGATGCATCTGAAGAAGTGAGGTTTTTTTCACCCACAGAAGCTTATGCCCAAATAAATCTGTTAGTTTTTAAGGTGCCATCGGTCTAATCTTTGGCCTCAGCAACTTCCTGTGGCAATGAGTTCAACAGGCTAATTCAGTACCCCCCAAACTTTTGAGGATCATGCCCCCTCTTACCTCTGTCCGTGCACCTCCTCTCTATGTCCTTCATGGAGCCCGGGTTGGAGTGGTGCTGTGGCTTGGGGAGGGGAAGAAGTGGCATGGACAGCAGAAGGGGGCCAAGGCTGGGGGTGGGGCTGGGAGCAGGGCTGTAGCCAAGGGTCGAGGTTGGGGACAGGTGCAGGAGCGGATCCACAGCTGAGCTGTGGTGGGGGCCAGCACCCAGGCCTGCAGCGAGGTGCAGCTCTGCTACTCGCCTCAACCCCAGCCTTGGCCCTGGGCTGGGAACAGAGCCGCAGCCAGGGCCTGAGGCTGGGGACGGATGCGGGGCGGGGAGCAGCGCTGCATTGAGGCTGGGGATGGGGCCAGGCACGGGGCCGGGAGACGGGGATGGGGCCAGGCACGGGGCCGGGAGCCAGGGATGGGACCGAAGCAGAGCTGGGGGCAGGAGTTGGGGCTGGCCTAGGAGGGGAGGGATAGCTCAGTGGTTTGAGCATTGGCCTACTAAACCCAGGGTTGTGAGTTCAATCCTTGAGGAGGCCACTTAGGGATCTGGGGCAAAAATTGGTCCTGCTAGTGAAGGCAGCAGGGGCTGGGCTCAATGACCTTTCAAGGTCCCTTCCAGTTCTAGGAGATTGGTATAGCTCCAATTATTACCTTACCTTTTGTGCCCTCCTGGACATTTCTCCACACCTCCCTAGGGGGGCACACCTCACACTTTGGGGACCTCTGATCTACAAGTATCTAATGGGTGTATGCATCAACAGGGTGAGGGGGAGAGGCCTCGTCTGGGGTGTAGTTAGGAAGAGGGCCCGGACAGCCCTAGGGACTGTATCCTCCAGAACTGGATCGATGGCACCTAATCAGCCATTTCCACCTTTGGCTTCTCAGTGCTGCGATTCTTAGGGACACAGAGGACGAGACCCCAAGTCACAGAGCGAGCCAGCGGGGTTTGCTACTTACTGTATGGGTTTCTCCCCCGTGTGGATGCGTCTGTGGATGATCAAGTTGCTGCTGGTGCGGAAGGGGCGGGCGCAGTACTCACAGATGTAATCCCGTTTGTCTGCAGGGGGAAGGAGAGCGGGTTACTGGCTGCACTGGCCAGCGGGATGTAGGGCAGGACATTTTACCCAGGCGGAAGCAAAGGTAGGGACGAGAGAAGGGCAGTAGGTCCAGGGGTCAAAAAGCAGGGGGGTGGTAGAGCAGATATTGGTAGTGAGTCCAGGGCTGGAATGACAGTGGGACCTGCAGGTTGGGATTGAGGGGCACTGGCAGAATTGTGTGTATAGGGGGAGCTCAGGACCAGAACATCAGAGGAGTCTGTGGGTCCAGACTGAGATGCATTAGCAGCAGTGTGTGGGGCTCCAGGGGCTAGGATAACAGCGCCGCTTGCAGGTCATGACTTGGGGGGCTATGGATCAGGACTGAGGGACATCAGCAAAGGTGTAAAGGGGGAGGGGGCCCAACCCAGGGCTGCAATACCAGGGGGCCTATGGGTTGGGATTGAGATGCATTGGCAGACCTGTGAGATTATGGGGCTGGAATTGAGGGGCATTTGGCAGATGATTGTGTAGGAGCCCAGAGCTGGGACTGAAGGGGAGCTGTGGGGCTGGACTGAGGGGCCCTGGCAGAGGGCTGCGTGCGCGTGTGTGTGTGCGCGCGCGCGCAGGAGCCATGGACTGGGACTGAAGCCGGATGGAGGGGCCCTCAGAGAGCTGTGTGTGTGCTGAGTTGAGGGGGAGCCCAGCACTGTAGAAGGCAGGTGCTTTGAGGCTTTAGCCCCTGTGCTCAGGGCTCACTGACCGCTGTGCAGCTTCTCATGCTCCTTCAGGTGTTTCTTGAAGTTGAAGGATTTGCCGCAGCTGGGCTCGGAGCAGGTGAAGGTCTTCTGGTGCACGTGCTGGTATTTCCTGTGGTACTGCCATTTAGGGGTGAAGGGGAAGCAGAAGGTAGGGTCAGCTGCCGCCCAGAGACTCTGCAGTCCATCCTCCCTGGTTCATACCTAACTGAGCGCCCTCCCACAGAACTGGGAGTCAGAGGGAATGCTTGATTTGGCTTTGGGGCTGGACCAGCAGCCCCAATACAGGGGGGCTCACTGGTGCCACTTGGCTCTCTCTGTAGGATGGCAGACGGAAGCCATATCTCTATGGCCCAGTCCACCCCCAGCCTTTCTGTGGAGGCTGCAGCAAAGGCGGCCGATTGGATCATGTTCCAAAGTCGACTGCAATCAGTGGGAATCTTACTATGGATGTCGATCGGCTCTGGGTCAGGGCCTTAGCCCTGAAATAGAATCTTGTCCTGCTGGGAACTGAGGACACACGGACTCGTTTCACTGAATGGCCAGTCAGATGGGAGCGACTGGGGCATATATGACAGCTCCCATTTGGGCCAGGGATTGAAATGGGGATGTCCAGAATTAAACACATGAGTAGCTACAGCTTGAACTATGGTAAAACCACTGAAGACTCATATTCTCTGTGGATCAGGCACAGAGAGGGACCTGTAACATACGTTCATTGGTGGGTCACACTGAACTGATTGTCACGCCCACAGCTGGGCTGATACCAGGACCATAATGGTATTAGGCCATGTATCCCAAAGGGGACCAGGCAGTTCCTGGGGGTAGGTCAGGTGCCCCTCCCCCCAGGTCACTGTGTCACTCACGTTCAGGTACTGGCGGTTGGAGAAGATCTTGCCGCAGCCCTCGAAATCGCACAGGAGCATCTCGCGCTTGGTTGCTTTCCTGTAGAGAGGAGGAGGTGAGGATCTTGCAGGTTATTGATGGAGCCAGGATGCAGTCCAGCAGCCCCTCGGTTCTCAAACCCTCCCTCGTAGACCTTCTCTCTGTCCTCTCCTCTCCATCCCCCCGCTGCAGGGGCAAGAGCCGTGTCCTCTGCAGCCACCTCCCTGGATCTTTCCCTGCTCACCAGCTGCCTTCGTCACCTCTCCTCTGTGGCTTGTGACGTCTGGATAAAGCCCCCTTCATCTCCATGCCTCACTGGCTCTCCATCTCCTTTCCAACCTCTTTTCTCCCATCTGTGCCCATCTGCTCTGGTCTCTTGATTAGCTGTGTAAAGTATTGGGTGTGGGATGGTGGAGAGATTGGACAAAGCACACCACTAGAAATGGGGAAGGTGTGTGGGTGGGGGCACTAAGGGGTGGGTCACACGCCCTGTGGAAGATGCCAACTGATGGGTGCAGTGGGGATGCGAGAAATGCCAGGGAGTATCACTAGGCTGTGAGCGTATGAAGGGACAGAGATGGGTGGTTGCAAGGGGGAATGGGCAGGAGACCAAATGGCAAGAGGACTGCCCATCACTGGGGCCATTGAAAAGTATGTTAGGTAATGGGCTTTGAGAAGCAGCCCCTGTTGGGTGGCTCTGGGGCTAATGGGGCTTTTCCTCCTGTCATAACTATAAAGGGAAGGGAACAGCCCTCCTGTGTACAATATTATAAAATCCCTCATGGTCAGAGACACCAAAATCCTTTTACCTGTAAAGGATTAAGAAGCTCAGGAAACCTGGCTGACACCTGACCCAAAGGACCAATAAGGGGACAAGATACTTTCAAATCTTGGTGCGGGGGAAGTCTTTTATTTGTGCTCTTTGTTTTGGAGGTTGTTTACTCTTGGGACTAAGAGGGACCAGACATCAATCCAGGCTCTCCAAATCTTTCTGAACCAGTCTCTCATATTTCAAATTTGTAAGTAACAGCCAGGCCAGGCGTGTTAGTCTTATTTTTGTTTTCTCAACTTGTAAATGTTCCTTTTTGCTGAGAGGATTTTACCTCTGTTTGCTGTAACTTTGAATCTAAGGCTAGAGGCAGTTCCTCTGGGCTATATGAATCTGATTACCCTGTAAAGTTATTTTCCATCCTGATTTTAGAGATGATTTTTACCTTTCTTTCTTTAATTAAAAGCTTTCTTTTTAAGAACCTGATTGATTTTTTCTTGTTTTAAGATCCAAGGGGATTGGATCTGGACTCACCAGGAATTGGTGGGGGAAAGGAGGGGGGATGGTTAAATTCTCCTTGTGTTAAGATCCAAGGGATTGGATCGGTGTTCACCAGGAACTTGGTGAAAATGTCTCTCAAGGCTACCCAGGGAGGGGAAGGTTTTGGAGGAAAGGGGCTGTTCCAGACTGAGGAATCTGGATGGTGGCAGCGAAACCAGATCTAAGCCAGTAGTTAAGCTTAGAACTGTTTATGCAGGTCCCCACGTCTGTACCCTAAAGTTCAGAGTGAGGGAGGAACCTTGACACCTCCCCTCTAAGTCTAATTGCAATGGCGCTGCCACCCCCACCAAGAGGCCAATCCAGACAGAGAGGGAGATCCTGCCCCTCTCCAACTACTCCCCTTCTCAGGAGGCACCACCAGTCGCTCAGTGGAGTGGGGAGTCCAGCTATGGGGAGCAGGGATACGAGGGACTGGTCTGCAGCCCAGCTCTGCTACCATAAGGGCTCTAGGGCAGGGCAGCCAGCAGTCATGGCCAGGGTTCCAGGCCAGGGTCCTACCTGATTCTCTTGGGGATGATCAGGGCCACATCCTTGTTGCTCGGCTGTCCTCGCTTCTTGCGGCTGCAAAGGAAGAAACACACTGATTGGGTGCTCCCAGAGAGGGGCGTGTCTTTCCTCCTCCTTTCTCCCCATGCTGTCTCCCTTTCCCCTGGCCTGTGTTTTCCTTTTCTTTACACCCTTCCCCATCTCCACCACGCACATTTCCCTCATCCCCTCACTGCGAGAAGGCTTAGGAGATGAAGGCTGCCTGGCCTTCTCTGGGGCAGGGATCTCCAGCTACCAGCCTCTCACAGAAAGGACATCTGGTGCCTGGTCTCATGTAGGTGGCAGAATCCAAGGGTGCCCAATAGCCCCTTCTCAGGACTCATGTGGCCTCGGCACAGGAAGACGAAGGGTCCCAAGTCCTTTTTCTAGCAAGCACCAGATGAGGGTTGGAAAGGGATCCAGAGCATTCGGCCAGCTCAATGCCCTCCAGAGAGACAGCAGGAGTCTTTCCCCCTTCGTTCACCTCAGACACCCAAGTCCTCCCTATGAGATCAGGCTTCTTGCCAAAGCTCCAGATTGCCCCAAATGAGAGCATCTCTGGGCACCCGGGGAAGTCCGGTCAATCCTGCCACAGAGCCTGCGGCCCTGAGTGACAGGGTTTCATTCCAAGCACCTCTGCATCTGAGAGTGCAGGACGGCTCTGGTCTGCCCTGGATCTCAAGGACCCAACGCAAACCCTGGTCAAAGGAGAATTCAGGGTGGTCACCCTAAGATTGCTCTGATATCTTCCTGGACCTCCAAGTCTCACTAACACCTACATGGACATAGCGACGCCTCCCAGGCACTGGGAAGAGCTCAAGTTTGGCCTAGCACTACAAATTTCATGTCTTGAAGGTCAGGATGGTGTAGAGGCCAGTGCTCAGATCCTCAAAGATCTTTAAATGCTTAAGTCCCATTGAAATCAATGGGAGACAGGCACCTAAATATCTTGGAGGATGTTTCCCTGGACCGCTAGGCTTGGTACACACCTCTATCTTTCTGATAAAGGGTACAGAAAGGATAAAGGGTACAGAAATCCTGCTGAAAGGATACAGGACTTTTTCTCCAGCTCACCCCAGGCTGCTGGAGTCACTAGGGTTCAAAAGTTGAAGCTTTACACAGTAGAACCTAAAAGTTACGAACACCTCGGGAACGGAGATTGTACGTAACTCTGAAATGTTCGTAACTCTGAACAAAATGTTATGGTTCTTTCAGAAGTTTACTAGTGAACACTGGTTTAATGCAACTTTGAAACTTTACTATGGAGAAGAAAAATGCTGCTTTCCATTTATTTTTTTAATGGTTTATGTTTAACACAGTACTGTCCTGTATTTCCTTTTTTTTGGCTCTACTGTGGCCTGATTGCATACTTTCAGTTCCAAATGAGGTGACTGGTCAGTTCATAACTCTGGTGTTTATAACTTTGAGGTTCTACTGTAACTATAAAAACACAAAGTCAACATCATATCACAATATATAAATTGTTTTAAATCAAACTCTAAAATGTTCTTAGGCAGCATTTTTCATGCTTTACCTTTCTGTAAATTTTCAATGGATGTATTTTTTTTTATTAGTTTGTGTGTATGTATGATAAAATGGATGTTTATTGACATTGAACAATAAAAATCTAATCTTTCCAAGCCTAAATATACAGCAGGCGTGCTAGATGCAGCTGAGCTCAATGCTTTCCTGCCCCGTGAAAGGCTCCAAGACTCACCAGATAGCGAGCTAGCAGAGGACAACTTGCAAAATGTTACAATTGTTGGGTTTCTGTGCTCATAGTAACAGCACGTTTCCATATAAGTAACCTCAGTTTGCCTGGCATACAAAAACTATTACACACCGCAAGAGCCTATCTGTGTATGTCTAACATGGCAAGGAAAAAGAAATTGTACAACACTATATTTAGAAATAGCATGTGTTCATACAGTTAATAGACTACATTGGAAAATAGTTGCACAAGAGGGAAGAGTTAAGGTTACATGTGCATTCTTTAACATTTGCCTGACTTCTGAGCACTCTTGGTCATGGATTTCTACAGGAGAGGAGCACAGTCTGCTCTCCTGAATTTCAACTAGAATCTCAAGTGCTCAGGGCTTCTGAAATTAGTCTTAGTGATTAGTTTTTCAAGAGGACTCAGCAGCTCCCAAGCCCCTGATGAACATTTTGAACATTTGGCCATAACTGTGCAACCAGTACCATTCTCCTAATGGCTTTTTTGGTATCAAATTTCCCCATTTTTAATTAAAGTAAAAAGATGAACAAAACAATAAGACCGAAGGAGAAAGCATCACTCTACAATTTCAAAGCTCCGACGGTTTGTAATAGAGATGTAAACAATTTAAGACCTACAATGCAGTGTGGACGTATTTGGTCAGACACCCCTTGAATGCGGTCATCCTAGGGTTCCTAGGCACTACGGTAATACAAATAAGAATGAAATGATAATAAGACTTGACTAGGTCAGTAGAACCAAGCTGCTCTTGAATAAGTCCATCGTTTGCATGATAAAAGTAAAGAGCATTAAAAACCTTTAGAAAAATCCACTTTGTTCATTAAATAAGAGGAAAAATGATTTTATTTCTGTATTGTTTGACAGTTATCTTAAATACCTACTCCTCACCGCACAAAATAATTACAGGTGGCCATCATTTATAGTGTGAATAAATATAATTATCCTATGTTACAAACATGATTAAATTGTATTATTTACCAACAATAAAAAGTCTTTAAACACACTGTATTGCAAAAAGGTATAATACAGTTAAGAAAAAAGGATACAGTTGTAATCACATTAATCTAATATTGTTAAACAAGGAGAACGTTTGGTCACATACATTTAAGTTTGATCTAATTTAAAATGTTTTGTCTGCATTATCAACCTTCCAATGTAAATCTTGCAGCCAATTCACTTTTGTTGTTGTTGGTCAGTGATGGAATGCCCTGAAAAGAAAAAGAAGTTAGAAAATAGCTAAATTGCCATTTTGGTGAAGAAAATGCATGTTACAAGTCACTGACGATCTGCCATTTTCATGATAGAAGATGTAGGCTATGCAGCTTACTTTGCAAGTGCAAGTTGATGCTGCTCAACACTTTGCAATACTGTATATTGCACACATGTATTGTCATCAGATTGGGATGACGGTACTTACAGAAGGAGATGAGAGTTGTCTGCAAAGGAACACACACTACAGTATGCGATGTGCTCTTGATGCTTTCTCTTACTCCTCTGATTTTTTTTTTTCCTGTCTCGATCTCCCTAGCTGCTGGTATCATATTGGCTACAGCAAAAACCACACATCAATGTGTAACTTACTTGATCCTTTATTTCCTTTAAACCTGAAAGGGACACCATCAACAAGTTCAGTCAATCTTTAAAATGAGTGACAAGTTCAGGTGCTCTACATTTGATTTCAATGGGAGTCTGAGATCTCTCCTACTTAGCTAGGCACGTTTGAAAATCCCACTACACACTTACACACCTTTGAAAATTTGGCCCTAAATGACTATTAACAGAGTGCTCTCAAATGCACATAGTAAAGAAACTGAAGGAAAAAGAAAAATGTATACGGAAATAATCTTTTTATTTCCAGTGACTTTAGAGATTACTTGTAGGTAGAAAGTTTTCAGACACAAGCATGATTTTTGAGTAGATGGTGTCCCTCTAATGGTAAAATTAAAATGCTGCAGGGAGAGGAAGGGGGAGCACAAATTAAATATATAATTTACCATTATTTCCTGCTGTGCTTCGATTAATGCCTCCAGAACTTGTTCTCTGCTGGTAGCAAATTGTTACTTGGTTTCACAGCCCCTGTAAAACAGACATTAATAGACTTTCAGTACAGAATTGAAGTCACAAAAACATCTAGAAAAGAAAAAGGCAGAAGAGCCTTGACTGTGCATGTTAATACTTACTTGGTATGTGTTTGGGTGTATATTCTGGGGCTTCTTTCTGCCATAATCCCCACAAAAAAATATCACCGTGAAGAGATAGTTGAAGATGGAAGACTGTTCACACTTAATTCAGCTAATTCCAAAGGAAATGCTTTTACACCTCCCTATGTAATAAAAACATTAGAAAGTCTGGAAAGACAGAGTTAGGGTCTATAATTAATTCCCTAGTGTTATGTAAGGCCGCAGTTCAACAAGAGACTTAAGCATATGCTTCTTTTTAAGCATATGAGTAAGCTCATTGACTTCTATGGGACTATCCATGTGTTTAAACACAGGCACCATTATCAGCCCTTGTGATTTTATTGAGCGTCTCATGATATTTGGTGTTTTTCTTAAAGCCCCAGCTCCTGGAGTCAAGTGATCACAGGACAATTTTAGCTTTTATTTAGATAAAATGTAAGTTTCTAGCCCTCACGCTTGGGGGAAAAAAACATTGAAAATGTGTCCTGAGTGTGACCTAAAGGCTCAGAAACCAGAAGACAAATTTAAAGAACCTATAATTTATTATTAGAAAAATCCAAAACAATCCAAAACAAAAAAAACCCCAAATCAAATACTCATGATTTTTGAGATGTGACTCATTACTTCTGTACACTTGAGATCAGCAGTACTGACTTTTAAATACCTTGGTGACTTGGAGCCTAACCATTCACTAAGGACCTGACCCAATTCCCAGTGATTTATTGTGAGTCATTCCTCTCACCTCAATGAAGGTTGCATTAGGCTCAGTCACCCAAAGCAATTTCAAACACCCACCCAATCTTAACCTGGTTTCCTTGGCTCTTCAGAGATTAACTCAACTATCAACATCAGAAGCTAGTATTAAAACAAACACATCTCAGCAATGAGCAAATTTTCAGCATCATTTATCTAGAAATTCAATAACAGAGGGCTCTTCAATCTAACAGACAAAGGTATAACAAGATCCAAAAGCTGGAAATTGAAGCTAGACAAATTCAAATTGTTAATAAGGCACATTTTTAACAATGAGGGTAATTAACCCTTGGAACAACTTGCCAAGGGTTGTGGTGTATTCTCCATCACTGGCAATCTTTAAATCAAGATTGGATGTTTTTCTAAAAGATCTGCTGTAGTGCACACAAGAATTAATTCAGGGAAGTCCAATGGCCAGCATTATGCAAGAGGTCAGACTAGGTGATCACAATGGTCCCTTCTGGCCTTATAATCTAAGAAACAAGATGCTAATGCATGCATCATTTTCTGCATAAAAGTATTACCAATTCACATTAGCAGCTTCAGTGCAGAGAACCAGATACTTCACTGCTGAATATTTATTATCATTCTGTGATAAAACCCTGTGAAAACTACAGCATTAGTTTACTCCTGGGGGAATTCTGAGTCACTGCACAAGTGCAGAATTAATACGCCCCACAGATATTTTTTCCCCCTGTAGAATAATTGATTCTGACTGGGAGGTGAAGGGAAGCTGCAATTACACCTTTCACCCACCAGGGACTGATGTGACATCAGAAGAGAGGGCAGCTAATACATGGGTCAGAGCAACTAGCCACGGAGGGGGAGGGGACAGAGGCTGCCTTTTTCACAGTGCCCTGCCAGGTGAGGAGACACAGGATATGGAGTGGGGCAGAGCGGGGCACACGGTGCTGCTGGGGGGGGTGTCACACAGACTGAGGTTCTGAAGGGATAGTGGGGGGGACAGACTGGGGTGGGAGCACAGGAGCTAGTGGGGTGACAACTTTGAGCCCATGGACAAATAGGAGTGGGGGAGCAGGGCCACATGGAGACCAGGGGGAGGGAGGGGCGAAAAGAGTGTGCAGGGACACAAGGGGTCAACAGTGTGCCCTTGTTGCCAAGAAGGCTAATGGCATTTTGGGTTGTATAAGTAGGGGCATTTCCAGCAGATCGAGGGATGTGATCATTCCCCTCTACTCAGCACTGGTGAGGCCTCATTTGGAGTACTGTGTCCAGTTTTGGGCCCCACACTACAAGAAGGATGTGGATAAATTGGAGAGAGTCCAGCGGAGGGCAACAAAAATGATTAGGGGGCTGGAGCACATGACTTATGAGGAGAGGCTGAGGGAACTGGGATTGTTTAGTCTGCAGAAGAGAAGAATGAGGGGGGATTTGATAGCTGCTTTCAACTACCTGAAAGGGGGTTCCAAAGAAGATGGATCTAGACTGTTCTCAGTGGTAGAAGATGACAGAACAAGGAGTAATGGTCTCAAGTTGCAGAGGGGGAGGTTTAGGTTGGACATTAGGAAAAACTTTTTCACTAGTAGGGTGGTGAAGAACTGGAATGGGTTACCTAGGGAGGTAGTGGAATCTCATTCCTTAGAGATTTTTAAGGTCAGGCTTGCCAAAGCCCTGGCTGGGATGATTTAGTTGGGTTGGTCCTGCTTTGAGCAAGGGGTTGGACTAGATGATCTCCTGAGGTCCCTTCCAACCCTGAGATTCTAAGGGGTCATTTGCAGATGTGCCTGACTGAATGGGAGAGTCATGGGGAGAGGTTCCCCAACAATTCCCTCCTCCTCCCTTCCTCCCCCCGCCCAAAAAACCTGTTTCATACTTCTCCCACCCACATCCAGCAACCCTACAGGTTCACTCCCAGGCTTGTATTATTTTGACAAATAAAATATGTAGAATTTTAAAATATTGTGCACAGAATTTTTAAGATTTTGGTGCAAAATTCCCCCAGGAGTAACTCCCTACACACTGAAGCCCTATTTAGCCATTCATCTCTCCCCTGACGAGCAGGATACTGCAGTACACTACAGCCACTTTGTACCATTTGCGTAACACAGAGAGGCCATGTTCTGGCCCCACATGGCCAGAGGAGAAATCCCTTTGTGCCAGTGGAACTCTCCCCAGGCAGAGATGGCTCCTGTGGAACCATCCCTGCACTCTCTGGTGCTGTGCGGGGAGCTCTGATATATCAATCCTCCATTGATGTTTGGGATCTTATGCCAGTGGTATAAAGTTAGAGCAGTTGAGGAGCAGAGGGCAGATGGTGCAGGATCAGGGAGCTGCAACTGGTTCCCTGACAGCTCCACCTGCATTGAATTGAGCTGTGACATGGGCAAACTTCAGCCCTACTATATTCTCCCTCTCTACCTAGACTCTAGTACCCTTGTCTCCTTCGTTGTCCCCTAGTTCCATCACTGGCTCCACTGCCATTGAAGTCAATGGAAAGAATCTCTATTAATGTCTCTGGGCTTTGCTCAGGTCCACACATGGCTCCCATCATAGCAGCTAAGCATCCTCCGCGAGCAGCACTGGCAAGATATACATGTGGTAGAAATTTCTGTCCGTTCCAGTTGAGGAATAAGGAGAGACGGACACAGCTAGTCAAGCAAGGAGCCCCAGGAGGGACAATCTGTTTATTTCAATTGCAATTGGGTTCGAGCTCACAAGTCAGCAAGAACAAAGAAAACACTTACACCAAAGTATTATATGCAGTTGACTATGATAATCTATCGCTCTATGATTGGCCAAAATTTGCTATCATTACCATACATAATTAGCAAGCTACATGTATCTGCCCCTCATGACCCCTTATTGTTCATCTACTCGGCCCCCCCCCCCCCACCCTTGCGTTAGTTTGCAAACCAAGCAGTTAGTTATCTATAGGATGCAGGCACAGAAAGTTCTATTGTCTGCGGGCTTGGAGTTTGGCTATATTTCCTCTCGAAAGAACTTCCTGAGTTAAGACTATCCATAACTGATGCTGCATTTTTCCCTTCTTTTTCCCATGTGTACGTGACAAATTTGCCCCCCTGGCAGTTGAGTAGAATAATTTTATTTCATACAGAAGCATTCTTCCATCAACCTGGCTGCATCTAATCAGGGGCTAGGTCAGCATAGCTATGGCGCTTAGGGGTGAGACATTTTTCACACCTCTGAGTGATGTAGCCATGTCGATCTACATTTTAAGTATCAGAGGGGTAGCCGTGTTAGTCTGGATCTGTAAAAGCAGCAAAGAGTCCTGTGGCACCTTATAGACTGAAGCCTGGTCTACACTAGGCGTTTAAACCGGTTTTAGGAGCGTAAAACCGATTTAACGCCACAACCGTCCACACTAGGAGGCACCATATATCGATTTTAATGGCTCTTTAAACCGGTTTCTGTACTCCTCCCTAACGAGAGGAGTAACGCTAGTATCGGTATTAACATATCGGATTAGGGTTAGTGTGGACGCTGATCGACGGTATTGGCCTCCGGGAGCTATCCCACAGTGCAGCAGTGACCGCTCTGGACCGCAATCTGAACTCGGATGCAGTGGTCAGGTAGACAGGAAAAGCCCCGCGAACTTTTGAATATTTCCTGTTTGCCCAGCGTGGAGCTCCGATCAGCACGGGTGGCGATGCAGTCCGAAATCAAAATAAAGAAAGAGCTCCAGCACGGACCATGCGGATGTGATCGCTGTAAGGGCAGGCAAATCCGTTCTATCAGCGCTCCGTTACAGAAGATGAAATTCAGAATCCTTTTTTAAAAATCTCCAGACAGACGCCATAGCAGGGACTCAGCGCACTGCAGCGTGACAAGCGTAACGGAAAGCCAAAGAATCAAATGGACGCTCATGGACTGGAGGACTGAAGCTATCCCACAGTTCCTGCAGCCTCCGAAAAGTATTTGCATTCTTGGCTGAGCTCCAAATGCTTCTAGGGTCAAACACAGTGTCCGCGGTGGGTCAGGGCATAGCTTGGCAATCTACTCACCCCCCACACCCACCCCCAGAAGCGAAAGGGAAAACAATCCTCTGACTCTTTTACATGTCACCCTATCTTTACTGAATGCTGCAGCCGTCAACACCAACATCCTCACTCCCCCCCTGCCATGGGTGGCTGATGGTACAAAAGGACTGGTAACCGTCCTCGTCATCAGCCTATTGGCACATGGGGCTGACTAGCATCCGTCAGGTCGATCAAGGGCGCCTGGCCCTAATTTTTTCTGGTGGATGGTGGATGGTGCAGTATGGCTGGTAACCATCGTCATCATAGCAACAGGGGGCTGAGCTCCATCAGCCCCCACCCTTCATGTGTAAAGAACAGATTCAGTTGCCCCTGGACTAGCAGAGGGATGCTGGGCTTCTCTCCTACACACTGCTTAATGTCCTGTCTGGACTATCATAGCAGCTGGAGGCTGCCTTCCACTCATTTCTCACTAACAAGTCACCATGTCTTTTTATTCCTGCATTCTTTATTACTTCATCACACAAGTGGGGGGACAATGCTACGGTAGCCCAGAAAGGCTGGGGGAAGAACGAAATCAACAGGTGGGGTTGTTACAGGAGCACCCCCTGTGAATAGCATACAGATCATAGTTTCTGCAGGATCTGACACAGAGCAGCTGTGCTCTCTGGTTCTATGATACAGTGGTTATCTAGTACACTTGCCTATATTCTAGGCAGGACTGATTCTATTTTTAGATACCAAAAAGGAGGGATTGACTCAGGGAGTCATTCCCAATTTTGGCTTTTGCGCCCCTGGCTAAGAGCAGCCAGGGGCACTTATGACAGCAGCAAATGGTACAAAAGGACTGGTAGCCATGATCATCTTAGTTCCAATTTATGGAAGGGTTTGGATGGTGCAGTATGGCTGGTAACCATCTCTGCTGTCATGCAAAAGCAAAAGCATGCTTCTGTGTAGCGCTGCTGAATCGCCTCTGTGAGCGGCATCTAATACACATACGGTGAGAGTCACAAAAGGCAAAACAAGCTCCATGATTGCCATGCTATGGCATCTGCCAGGGCAATCCAGGGGAAAAAGGCGCGAAATGCTTGTCTGCCGTTGCTTTCCCAGAGGAAGGAGTGACTAACGACATTTACCCAGAACCACCCGCGACAATGATTTTTGCCCCATCAGGCACTGGGATCTCAACCCGGAAGTTCCAAGGGGCGGGGGAGGATGCAGGAACTATGGGATAGCTAGGGAATAGCTACCCACAGTGCAACGCTCCAGAAGCCGACGCTAGCCTCGGACCGCGGACGCACACCACCGAATTAATGGGCTTAGTGTGGCCGCGCGCAATCGATTTTATAAAATCTGTTTTACAAAACCGGTTTATGCAAATTCGGAATAGTCCCGTAGTGTAGACGTACCCTGACAGACATATTGGAGCATGAGCTTTTGTGGGTGAATACCCACTTCGTTGGATGCATGTAATGGAAATTTCCAGGGGGAGGTATAAATATGCAGGCAAGAAGCAGGCTAGAGATAATGAGGTTAGTTCAATCAGGGAGGATGAGGCCCTCTTCTAGCAGTTGAGGTGTGAAAACCAAAGGAGGTTGATTTTCACACCTCAACTGCTAGAAGAGGGCCTCATCCTCCCTGATTGAACTAATCTTGTTATCTCTAGCCTGCTTCTTGCTTGCATATATATACCTGCCCCTGGAAATTTCCACTACATGCATCTGACGAAGTGGGTATTCACCCACGAAAGCTCATGCTCCAATAGAATCTCAGGGTTGGAAGGGACCTCAGGAGGTCATCTAGTCCAACCCCCTGCTCAAAGCAGGACCAAACCCAACTAAATCATCCCAGCCAGGGCTTTGTCAAGCCTGACCTTAAAAACCTCTAAGGAAGGAGATTCCACTACCTCCCTAGGTAACCCATTCCAGTTCTTCACCACCCTACTAGTGAAAAAGTTTTTCCTAATATCCAACCTAAACCTCCCCCTCTGCAACTTGAGACCATTACTCCTTGTTCTGTCATCTTCTACCACTGAGAACAGTCTAGATCCATCCTCTTTGGAACCCCCTTTCAGGTAGTTGAAAGCAGCTATCAAATCCCCCCTCATTCTTCTCTTCTGCAGACTAAACAATCCCAGTTCCCTCAGCCTCTCCTCATAAGTCATGTGCTCCAGCCCCCTAATCATTTTTGTTGCCCTCCGCTGGACTTTCTCCAATTTATCCACATCCTTCTTGTAGTGTGGGGCCCAAAACTGGACACAGTACTCCAAATGAGGCCTCACCAGTGCTGAGTAGAGGGGGATGATCACATCCCTTGATCTGCTGGAAATGCCCCTACTTATACAACCCAAAATGCCATTAGCCTTCTTGGCAACAAGGGCACACTGTTGACTCATATTCAGCTTTTCGTCCACCGTAACCCCTAGGTCCTTTTCTGCAGAACTGCTACCCAGCCATTCGGTCCCTAGTCTGTAGCAGTGCATGGGATTCTTCCGTCCTAAGTGCAGGACTCTGCACTTGTCCTTGTTGAACCTCATCATATTTCTTTTGGCCCAATCCTCTAATACATCTGTTAGTCTATAAGGGGCCACAGGACTCTTTGCTGCTTTTACATTTTAAGTGTAGAGCAGGCCTGAGACACCCAGTGTGGTGTGGAAGACAGCTCTGCGCTGGGAATTGGCTGCGGTTTGGTCTGGCTGCTATTGCCAGGGGTCTGTAGTTACAGAGCACAGGGCAGCCCCATGCACGCCCTCAGGCCTCTAGGTTAACCAGCATTCGAAAGCTCTGGGGTTGGGAAATGCAGTCACTTCTCAGGTGGGCCCAGAGCCGCTTGGATGATTGAGCTGAGATAGACAAACTGACCTCAATCCCTTCCTTCTCACTCACCCACTTCTCGCCTTCCTGTCTCCTCTCCCTATGTGCTCAGGCTCCCACTCCTCACCTGTACTGGCCCTCTGCCTCTTCCCCCCTCACCTGGATTGCACCGCCTGCTCCTCAGAGGGGCTGCCATTGGCTGGGCTCGTCTCAGTAGGCAGCTGCGCACCCTCCACGGGTCTCTTGCGGCTCTTGGTCTGGCTTTGCTCTCTTTTCAGCTCGGAGTCACTGGATGGACCAGATGGACACAAGAACTGGTTACAACCTGGGAGAGGGGGCTCTCTAATGGCAGGCGAAGCTAGACATGGGAAACAGAGGGAAAGCAACCCAATGCCACCAAGGGAGAGGCACACAGGCTAAAAGCATCTCTTCCAAGCCAGCGCTAAAGGAATCAATGTATTATTCCACGTTCACGTCAAGTTAGAGCTGAGAGTTTAATCACATAACACTCAGGGTTAGATTTGTCAGAGCAGCTTTCCCTCTGCAGAGTATGTTTCTCTCTCGTTCCCGGGATCAGGACAAATGGGTCTCTCGTTCCCAGGATCAGGACTAAGTTGCAAGGAAGCTTGGGAGGAAGGATGGGATTGTGGTTAAGGCACAAGACTGGGTGGCAGAACACCTGGGTTCTGTTCCTAGCTCTGAAACAGACTCACTGTGTGGGTGAAATAAGGGGCCTTTGTCTATCAGATCCCCCTTGTGGCAAGATGGGGAGCTACACCAACTTGGCTCCACCCCCTGATGCTCTCACACACAAGTCCTTGTTACAACCTGACTTCTCCTCAGCAGTCTCTGGCTCCTTCAGGGTGATGGGGAGTCAGAAGTTCCATGGCTCTAGTAGGCGTCAGTCAGCCCTAGGTCTCCTGTGTTTAGAACCTTCTTATCATAGAATCATAGAATCTCAGGGTTGGAAGGGACCTCAGGAGGTCATCTAGTCCAACCCCCTGCTCAAAGCAGGACCAAACCCAACTAAATCATCCCAGCCAGGGCTTTGTCAAGCCTGACCTTAAAAACCTCTAAGGAAGGAGATTCCACCACCTCCCTAGGTAACCCATTCCAGTTCTTCACCACCCTACTAGTGAAAAAGTTTTTCCTAATGTCCAACCTAAACCTCCCCCTCTGCAACTTGAGACCATTACTCCTTGTTCTGTCATCTTCTACCACTGAGAACAGTCTAGATCCATCCTCTTTGGAACCCCCTTTCAGGTAGTTGAAAGCAGCTATCAAATCCCCCCTCATTCTTCTCTTCTGCAGACTAAACAATCCCAGTTCCCTCAGCCTCTCCTCATAAGTCATGTGCTCCAGCCCCCTAATCATTTTTGTTGCCCTCCGCTGGACTCTCTCCAATTTGTCCACATCCTTCTTGTAGTGTGGGGCCCAAAACTGGACACAGTACTCCAAATGAGGCCTCACCAGTGCTGAGTACAGGGGAATGATCACATCCCTCGATCTGCTGGAAATGCCCCTACTTATACAACCCAAAATGCCATTACCCTTCTTGGCAACAAGGGCACACTGTTGACTCATATTCAGCTTTTCGTCCACCGTAACCCCTAAGTCCTTTTCTGCAGAACTGCTGCCCAGCCATTCGGTCCCTAGTCTGTAGCAGTGCATGGGATTCTTCCGTCCTAAGTGCAGGACTCTGCACTTGTCCTTGTTGAACCTCATCATATTTCTTTTGGCCCAATCCTCTAATTTGTCTAGGTCCCTCTGTATCCTATCCCTACCCTCCAGCGTATCAACCACTCCTCCCAGTTTAGTGTAATCTGCAAACTTGCTAAGGGTGCAGTCCACACCATCCTCCAGATCGTTAATGAAGATATTGAATAAAACTGGCCCCAGCCCCTGGCTGGAGTACGCAGGGAGCCCAGGGCAGCCCAACTCATCAGGTTCAGCTGAGGGCCCGTTTGGATCAGCCAGAACCACTCTTTGTCAGCCCCTTGCTGCTGCTCCCTCCTGCCTCTCCCCCTCTGTAGGTTGCCCCACGTCTCTCTCTTTGGATTGTTAGCCGTTCACCAGCCTGCTAGAGGACAGCTCTCTAGCAGCTGCCTTTCTTCTCAGGAACTCCCCTTCTAACTGAGGTCTTTAATATTTTTTTATCATGCCCAGGTTCTTCCCTGCCTAATTAACTGCTTCTCATTATCCTTAGGTGAACCTGAGCTGCCTCATTCCCCATTGTGGAGCCTGTAAGAGGTGGACTGGGCCCCTGAGCCTTCAAAGGGCCATTTACCCTCTGACCACGCAGTGGGCAAATCCCTTCCTCTCCTCTTATCAATAATTAAAATAAGGTCCCTATCCTGGGGAATTTACAATTCCAGGGCCAGATTCTGATCTCACTCACACAACTGAGAATGAGGAGCATATGCTCTCAGCAGTGGTGTTTATGAGCATCCCAGGGTACCACAGCTGAGTGTGAAATTAGAGTGAGGCTTTAATTATGCCAGCAAAGAGTTGGCAACCACAAATCAGGGAGGGGGTGGGAAAGGGCAGGGATCCAGGAAAAGCTACGGAGAGAGATACCTTGTTTTGTACGCGCCCTGTGGGTTCCTGTGTTAATTGTTAATGTACGAAAGAGTCACGGAAAGAGAAGGGACAGAAGAGCCGGGCTGTGGCATTACGTCAGAAAGAACCTACACAGACTCTTCGTAAAGTGCCAGACTTTGGTCCAGCCTGGCAGCCCTTCAGAGAGCAGTGCAGCCAGCTGCCTCCCAGCCCAGCTCTAGCTTCCCTTACCTGTCCAGTGACGTGTGGTAATTCTCATCTCGCAGGTCGTCGGTGTAAGTGAGGTCATCTTCCTTGGTGAAGTCTTCATCCTCGTCCTCTTCCTTTTTGGGCTCAGGCACCTCCTCTGGTTTATCCTCCAATCCTGGTGCACTGCAAGAATCAAATGTCAAGAGAGGGGTCTGGACAAAGCCTATCTCCCTGAGCCATGGCTCTGAGGGGAAGTCTCTGAGGGCTCTGTGGCTCCTGATCCCACCATCTCTCCTCACAGCCTGATGGCAATCCTGTCTACATGTCCCTGTCAGTCACTGGCCTCTCTGCTGAAGCTGTTCCCAACAGGGCTGATGAGTAATAATAGGGATGGGGCAAGACTGCCCCACTGGGAACTGGCTTGATAATTTCACACCAGACATTGTCAGATGGGAGTGACTCTGGGTCATAGCAGTCCTGGGGATACAGGGCAGTTCCTCTCTAGTCCTGGGAGCACACGCGCAGGGGATAGGTAAGCACCAGGGACAGATGATGAGGAGAAGAGCCTCCGTCACTCACCTCTCCAGCTCTATCCCTTCTGTGCCAGCCTCTGCCTCTGCCAGGGGAGCTGTGGGGAGAGAAACTAGATGCAGTCAGTTGAAGGGTGAGATGGAACCATGAAGCTGAGATCTGCAGAGAAGGGACAGGGAAGGAGGGAAGGAACAACCGCAATGGTGGAAGAGAGGGGGCAGGGAGGGTTTGGGAGGAGAGAGGAACGCAGAATGAGAAGGCCCCAAGGAAGGGAACTAAATCCTCATTCAGGGTATAAACCAACCACTAACTGTCCAGAGAAAGGGGGCTAGGAGAAACTATAAACAAGTTGTTCCATAATTGTCCAATAGGGAGTTTCTTGCCACCCCTATGAAGCACCTGATACTGGTCACTGAGGGATAAAGGGCTAGATGGACTCCCCCCTTTCCTCGGAGTCCTAGGGATCTGAGACCCACGGCTCTTCCCCTCACTCCAGCCGGGAGATCACGTCGGGTTTGGGAATGAGAAATCCTGCTGAGGGGGGAAGAACATGGTGGGATGGGGGTGAATGAATGGCTTGTGGAATGATTGTTACAAAGAAAGTTCCATGACATAACCCGGCCCCTCCCCTACGCTGTGGGGATGTGGCATCAGAAGACAGACATGGGAGACCCTTTGGAAGAGTCAGACATGCTTTGCCCCCTGGAGAAGATGCTCAAACAGCACTAATATCAAACCACTTAGGCCAGATACCGAGCTGTAGCGGGGAATGAAACTTTCAACAAAAAAGACTTCTTTTCAGAAAATGAGATTTGGTTGAAAATTATTTCATTTGCAAAACAGTTTAGCTTTCAATTCCATTTTTAGAAAGTATTTTGAAATTGTAATTCTTTTTTGGGGGGGGGAGAACAATTTTTTTTTAAATTGTCAGTTTTTTAAAAAAATTGTCAGTTTAGAAATTGTGTGGAATTGCCACCTTCTGCCAGAGTTCTACTTTGTCCCGCCTGTCCTTTTCCACCCAAACAATGGGGGAGGAAAGTCAAAGAGTGAGAGAAATTAATAGCAAAGCGTTACTCTGAAGGGTTAAGCACTGAACGTGATATTTGTGGAGAGAAACTTCTAATACCCAAGGGAACAAGGAATCCCTTACCCAGCGAGGTCACGCTCTTGTAATTCTCCTGCATGACGTCCCTGTAGAGGGCTCTCTGACCAGGGTCCAGCACAGCCCACTCCTCCTCCGTGAAATACACAGCCACCTCCTCGAAGGTCACCGCCCCCTGAAACAACCACAGTCCCCACTCAGGACCTGTTCCCCAGCCATAATCCCACCTGCCCCAGACTGTTCTAGTTTCCTGTGTACTTTCAGTAAGGCTTATAATACCCATAATCTGCAAGTTAGAACCTCGTCCCTACTGCTCCCATGTACTGCTCAATGGCTCACTCACTGCTAGGTCTAACATCTCCCCACGCATCATTCAGGCCTCTGGCCATTCCCTCTGCCATAGGCGCTGACTTATTTTTCCCAGTGAGTGCTTCGCCCAAGGCCCCGTCCCCACAACGCTCCGTCCTCACTCTGTCTCTTCCCGCCCCCTCCCACAACTTCCCCACCTGCCCTTTGCTCGCTCCTCTCAGTCCCCTTCCCGCCGCTCCTGGCTCCTCTCCGTCCTCCCTGAGCCTGGCCAGCCCGGGGGCCCTGCTAAACAGCTGATCGGCAACCAACCCGGGTCTGCCCAAATGCTGTGGCTGGTGTGTGCTGAGAACCCCCTATTTTTTTTCCATGGGTCCTTAAGTGCTGGAGCACCCACAGAGTTGGCGTCTATGCCTCTGATACCTAATGCATCTTCAGTGTCCCAGGATGAAGGTCACTTGTTAGTATGTGAAACTGAGGTGGTTCCCACTGGGTTCACAGGGACTGAACCAACAAATCTATGGAAGCTCCTTAGCTGGAATTCCTCCAATTGCAGGTTCCAACAGGTCCGAGATGGAGCCCTCCTGCTCTTTATTCTCACCCAGCCAAATGAAACCTGAACCTTTAGCATCTGGCTCAATCCACAAGGTTAACTTCTCTCTTTGGTTCCTTCTATTCTGTCAAGGGACCATGTCACCCTGTCATGCTGTTTTATGCAAGTTTTGCTGGTTTATTTTTGAGAATCTCACCGCCTCCTCTCCCCCCAAGCTATGGACTAGAGGTGGCCTGAAATATAACAATGAACAGCCGCGTTCTTTGCTTTATAGCAATGACTCTCAACCTTTCCAGATGACTGTGCCCCTTTCAGGAGTCTGATTTGTCCTGTGTATCCCCAAGTTTCACCTCACTTAAAAACAACTTGCTTACAAAATCAGACACAAAAATACAAAAGCGCCATAGCCACTATTATGGATAAATTGCTGACATTCTCATTTACCATCTAATTATAAAATAAACCAATTACAATATTTATATTCCACTTACATTTCAGTGTATAGTTTATACTGCTCTGTACACAAGTCATTGTTGATATGAAATCTCAGTTTGTACTGACTTTGCTAGTGCTTTTTATGTAGCCTGATGTAAAACTAGGCAAATATTAGAGGAGTTGATGTACCCCCTAGAAGACCTCTGTGTATCCTCAGGGGGACACGTACTTCTGGTTGAGAACCACTGCTTTACAGTAGCTTGAGACTCGAGCGGCGGAGTTCAGATCTAGATCTGAAGAACTGAACTTGCCCAAAGGGAAACAGATTTAGAAAACCCAGCATGTTTCTTTTTTGCCTTCCCAAACATGGGGCAGGAAGGAGACCCTGCCCCTTCCGTGGCCCTGGCTCTTCCCCCAAGGCCCCATCCCCCAGCCAGGCCAGCAGCTGGAGACCAGCCGGGAGCCCTGGCAGCTCTGAGGAGCTGTGGACCCTCCACCTGCCCAGGGTGGGGGAGCTCAAGAGCAGCCCCAGGCCAGTGTCCCCGCCCAGGGCAGGTGCAGTTCCCCACAGCTGCACACATGGCTCTTACCCTAACCCGGTTCCGGCTGGGGCCTCGGAGCCGCAGCTTGGCCATGGTAAGAGCCGTGCAGGCCGCTGTGAGGAGCTGTAGACCCTCCACCTGCCCTGGGCTCCAGCTGCCAGCCTGGCTGGGGAGCAGGGCCTCGGGGGGAAGAAGGCGGCCAGGGGTGGGGCCCATGGCAAAAAGTGGATGGGTGATGGCCCCCCGGCTCCCCCTATTCCAGCAACCCTGCCCCACAGCATCATATCAGGGCGGTGTGGGGGGCGACATTTTATCCTTTGATTTCCCATCAGATCTGTCTCTCCCATCTTCCCTTCTCAGCCCCACGCCTGGCTCTGCTCCCTCACAATTTCCCCCCCTCGTGCCGTATCAGCTACCTGAGCAGGCTGGGTCGACTCCCCTTGCCCCAGGCAGGCTTCAGCCAGCGCAGCCGCCTCCTCGCTGCTGCGGGGCTCCCTCGCCGTCACCCAGGCCCGCACGTCCGCCCGCAGCGCCCCCAGGAACTGCTCCCGCACGATGACGTCCACAATCTGCTCCTTGGTGCGCTCCCCGGGCCGCAGCCAGAGCCGAGCAGCCCGGCTGAGCCGGGCTAGCATCTCCCTGGGAGCTTCTCCGGGCTGGGCAGCGCCTGAGCGGAACTGCAACCGATGGGCTTCCTCGCTGGCCTGCTCTGAAACGGCCGCCTTGCCCTCGGCACGGCCCCTGGTGGGGCCTGTCCGCATGGAGCCGCAGGTCTCAGGTGCCTCCCTGGGGAACGAAGGAACCTCGTCCCCGTGAGGCCAGTCACGGGACGGCACCACTTGTTCAAGGCCAGCAGTGTCTGCTCCTTCCTGAGACCGGTGAGGTGTCTGCGCCGTCCTCAATGGAGAATCTTCCCCCTCTGAGCATCTCAGCCAGGACTGGGATGGCCTCCGCGGGGACAAGGGCCAGCCAGGACTCTGCTCCTCAGCCTCGCTCTCCTCCCTCTTGGGACGCTGGATGGGGATCCCACAACGCCCTTCCCCCAGGGCACGGGGTTCGCCCCGCATCCCAGCTGTGCCAATCGCCCATTGCGCCTGGTTCTGCTGGGAAAACGCTGGGGTTGAAAAACTTGGACTAGCTCCACACAGAGTCTGTTCCTGCAGCTGAGCTAATGGGGCTGTCGCCTTAGCGCGGGTGCTGCAGATTCATCACACTTTTATATCCCGAGGTTCAACCCTCACAACCCACCCAGCGTGGGGAGGGGAGGGTTCTGGTAGCCCCCGCAGCAAGACTCATAAGCATAGGTGCCGACCCACAGTGGGCAGAGTGGGGATAGGCTTCAGTGGAGGGGGCAGAGCACTCCCAGAGAAAAATAGAAGTCAGCACCTATTCTTGCTCATAAGCCAGACAGAGGGGGAAGATGGGAATACCACAGCACCCCTACTAGCTTTCTTCCCAGTGGGCCTGTTCCATAAACCAGGCTCCAGGTCACGCAAGTCCCAGCCACAGATCTGTCACCCTCTGCTGCCTGCTCACCCCCATCTTCTTCACCCCCCTGTGTTTTCTGCCCCTCTTCCTCCAGGGGACCCCATACATTCCAGAAACCCCCCTACCTGAGCTGGTTCCACAGCAGCCATTTCTCAATCCGGACGTTATTCTGCAGCCTGTCAGGGCGAGAAGGGAGGTTTCAAAAGGGCCTTGGCACCATTTCACGCCCCGATTCCCTCCTGGCTCCTTCCCTGCAGACAGATGCCCTAGACATGGGGCAGTCAATACGCGGCCGGCTGGCCAGACCCGGCCTGCCAGACGCTTTTGAAGGGGACCCCAACGTCTTTTTTATGTATTGACTGTTATTGTTGCTATTTTTTTTATGTGATTCTCTCGGGAGTCTGGACCTTGATGAAGAATTTTGCACCGGGACAAAAAATAACCGACTCCCCCTGAGTCTATGCCCCGCTTTATTACAACACAGACCCGGCCTCTCCCTCCAGGAGTCAGCGCATTTCTACCCACAGTCTGAACCAAACCCCAGAAAGGAGCAGAACCAAAGGAGCCGCTCTGGGGGATCCCCTGACACTGTCCCCGGGGCAGCGCATCCCCCCAGCAGCGCGGGCACCAGGCAGAGGCAGGAACTGGCTTTTCCTCTCCCTGCTCCTCCCCTTCTCCCCAGGAAAGTCCATGTGCCCCGGGGTGCTGCAGGGAATGGGGCTGGGCAGGGCTGGGAGCCGGGACCTCCCTCCCCACTGATCGCTCCTGCTGCCCCTGCCAGGCTCTGCCCCTGTCTCCCTCCCGCCCCCTCCCCTCGGGCTGGGAGACTCGGTCCCTGGCCCGGCCCGGGGCGGTCGCTCCCCGGGGCGGTCGCTCCCCGGAGCTGGCTCGGCTCCTGCAGGCGCTCAGGGGGGCAGAGCTGGGGAGGGGGGGAGATCAGGGCGGGCAGCAGCTCTGGGACTCGCAGACCCCCGCCCCCCCCCGGGAGCAGAGCTGGGGCGAGGAGGGGCCGGTGCTGCAGAGTCACTTTCCTGCCCGGCCCCGGCCCTTCCCCCGGGTCTCTCCCCTCACCTGCAGGCTCCGGCTCAGGGGCTGGTGCGGGCAGAGCGGGGTTAACGCAGGTCGCTCCGCTCACAATAGAGCTGCAGCGGCTGCATCTGACCCAGGAAGCTCAACCCCCGGTCTGCTGAGCAGAGAGAGCAGAGCCCTAGGAGCTTCCCCTCCCTGAGCAATACCCAGAGCCCCCTGGTGGGGAAAAGCGAAGGAAACCTCCCCCACTGTGCACCCCAGCAGTGCGGACAGAAACCTGCCTCGGGGGGGATCCTTTTCTCTTCCTTGAAAAGAGAAACTTCCAAAGCAAAGGAACCAGAACAGAGCCCAAGCCAGGGTGTCTGAGACCTTCTCCTAGCGCTCTGTGCTTAGAAAACATTCACCAGCAAACCTGGACTGAAGACCTGGATTTACTCCAGATCAGCTCCAGTATGAATGCCACCATTTGCCCCAGTAGGCACCCAGACACTATGGTGATGGACGTCGCATGAGACCCCTATGGAAAAATAAACAAAAAACAGTATTGAAAGACTAAACTACAGTGAACTACAGCCACTTTACTTCTGGAGGAGCTTAATGTATTACTTTATGTGCATTTATTACCTTTCACATCTTTAGTCAATTCATAATAAAGCTTGTCTACACAGGGAAATTAATTTGGATTAAAGCAGGGTATGAATTTAAAGTCCAATAGCTAGACCTGAGTCCTGCACTTAGGACGGAAGAATCCCATGCACTGCTACAGACTAGGGACCGAATGGCTGGGCAGCAGTTCTGCAGAAAAGGACCTAGGGGTTACGGTGGACGAAAAGCTGAATATGAGTCAACAGTGTGCCCTTGTTGCCAAGAAGGCTAATGGCATTTTGGGTTGTATAAGTAGGGGCATTTCCAGCAGATCGAGGGATGTGATCATTCCCCTCTATTCAGCACTGGTGAGGCCTCATTTGGAGTACTGTGTCCAGTTTTGGGCCCCACACTACAAGAAGAATGTGGATAAATTGGAGAGAGTCCAGCAGAGGGCAACCAAAATGATTAGGGGGCTGGAGCACATGACTTATGAGGAGAGGCTGAGGGAACTGGGATTGTTTAGTCTGCAGAAGAGAAGAATGAGGGGGATTTGATAGCTGCTTTCAACTACCTGAAAGGGGGTTCCAAAGAGGATGGATCTAGACTGTTCTCAGTGGTAGAAGATGACAGAACAAGGAGTAATGATCTCAAGTTGCAGAGGGGGAGGTTTAGGTTGGACATTAGGAAAAACTTTTTCACTAGTAGGGTGGTGAAGAACTGGAATGGGTTACCTAGGGAGGTGGTGGAATCTCCTTCCTTAGAGGTTTTTAAGGTCAGGCTTGACAAAGCCCTGGCTGGGATGATTTAGTTGGGTTTGGTCCTGCTTTGAGCAGGGGGTTGGACTAGATGACCTCCTGAGGTCCCTTCCAACCCTGAGATTCTATGATTGTATGAATTCTCTATGTGAATTTTCATATTCCAGAATAAAAGTGTTTCATTCCAAATTACCATAACCCACTTGTGGGGCCAGAAAGCCACCTTCATTAATACTTCCTCTGTATACTTGTGGATTAAGCTAATTAAGTGAATTAAACTAATTTGGAATAAAGCACTCTTATTCCAGAATCAGAACATCCACACAGGAAGTTAAATTAGGAAAAGTTATTCCAGAATAACTCCTCATGTAGACAAGCTCTGAGACTCGAACCCAAGAGTCCTGTAGAGGACCCATATACACAGCAAAACAATTGTTGCTGAACTAGTCACAGGGAAAACAATCCCTTAGCCCTAGATATCTGGCAGGGGTGATGTGATTAGTTGCCATGATTAATTCCTGAGTATTAACTCCATTATGTGCAGACACAAAGCACCTTCAGGGCTGACTTGGCTGCCAGCTGATCCCAGACTGTTAGAACCTGTATGGTAGATGAGGTCTAACAACCTGATTTTCAGAAGTAACTACAGATTTTGGGAGTTCCAGCTTGAGACACCTGGGGCCTGAGTTTTCAGAAGTACTGAGAACCTGCAGCTTCCAGTGACAGAGATTAGTGCTCATGTAACTCTGTGTGGTTCTTTGTCCCCATCTAGTGGCTAGGAACAGGGCCGGTGCAACCATTTAGGTGACCTAGGCGGTCACCTAGGACGCTGGGATTTGGGGGGGGGGGGCGGTGCCATTTTCTTCAGCAGCGACTGCGGCAGCCGGATCTTCAGCCGCCCCGGTTGCCACCAGCATTTAGGCGGAGGGAGCTGGGGCAGGGGAGTGCGGAGAGGGCCACCTGCAGCAAGTAAGGGGAGGGCGACATGAAGGGAACTCCCTGCCCCAGCTCACCCCTGCCCCACCTCCTCGAGCACGCTGTGGCTGCTTCACTTCTCCCGCCTTCCAGGCTTGTGGCGCTGTTAGCCAAAAGGGCTCGTTTCCCCCTGGAGCTTACCTAATTACACCAAGGAGGCACGGAGACAGGAAGACAAGTACCACACCCTTTATTGATCGGTCAGCTGAGCGGGTGTTCCTCTCGGCTAGTGCCAGAGAAAGAGACACACCTTTCATGGCCAAGCGGCCTACCTTTATAGCCGGTAACAAACAACTTAGCCTACGTTTGTCTACGTCATTTGGTTGACCTATAGACCCTGTACATGTATCTATTAGGGGATAATTGGGTACGCAGGATACATATATCATTTTGTGGGGGTTACAAGAGACATACAGCTGTTGAGGATACATTTGTCATTCTGAAGGGGACACAAGATACATCCGTTGACCCTTTGTACTAGATACTTTGGATGCATACATGTGAACGCAGCTGCATACACTTGGGGAGCCAACATATACTTGGGGAGCCAAACAAAACTGATAAGCGAAATAGCTGACTTAGGTAGATACACGGCCTTCAGTCTAATGAGTTCTGTAAGCTTTCCAACACAGTTTGGACAAGCATAACATAACTTTGGTTTACTCAGGCCTAATACAAAAAGGCTTCATTAGCACTATGATTTTCCAACAACTCCCCCCTTTGAGAATACTCACCAAACCTTTTGGCTGAGTTTTCTCACACTTTGAGGCCAAAAAGCAATGAAGCTCTGCAGAAATATTTACAACTGCTCTTTTAAGCTTAGTCACCCCCAACCCAGGAATGAATGCATGGACAAAAGAGTGGAACCTTGTTCATTTAACAATGAAGGGATCGGGGCACTGACTATAACTCAGGTAGGTATACCCAGTGGTTTAATTTCCCAGATGTCTCGGTGAATAATTTAATCCCATATGCATCCTCCCCATGGATCCGGCAGGATTCGGTATGTGGGAGCCACACCCACCCCAACCGGTCCATATGCTTGGAAGGAGCACTGTAAATGTACACACTTCCACCCAGAAAGTGTCCAAGTATGTCTTCATGACCACAGATCAGATGGTACTCCTGATATGTCTGTAAGGGCAGTGGGTCAAGTCTGGTGCTCAAGATCACTTCAAATGGCCATCAGCTGGTCATCGAGGAAATCCTGAAATTTTAAACATACTAGATCCCACTGCAATGCCTTCCCAGCCTCAGTGATATTCAATACCATCTCTGTCAGTAACTTCTGGGTTATAGAACTAAGGGTGGAAATGACATGTAACTCACCAACTTCAGCCTATACTTGGGTTAGCTGAACTTCAGAAATAAGGCTAGTGGCCCTTTCTAGTCGGCCCAATTTCTTATTATGTTCTTGGCCTTTAAGAATATTCCAAATGGCTGCTACACTATTGGCCCCAGCCCACAGGGATCTGCCCAATTTCTTCTTTTTCCAGAGGAAATAACCCAGGCTCTTTGTTGTGCTAATCTAATGGCAGTCCCCTGTGAGCAATCTGGGTATGTAAAAGTGATCTGAAAACTGGATAAAGGCAATGTCATTTAAAATCCAATTAGGGAGGGCAATACATACTAAAGGATTTATCCAAAACACAGGGCGCAGCCTGTAGAATAAACCCCAAAATTCAATTAATACCACATTTCCAAACAGGATCCCACAAGTTTCTTCCTGCCAGTGTAGAATTTTTGTTTCTTTACCAGGGTCAGTTCTCAATGTCCTTTTTAGTCAGGAATTCCTGGACTTTGGCAATGTCAGTGGAGTGAGCGTTCCTTCTCCTTTCCCAAAACAATTGTAGTTTAGCATTCTACAGGGGAGAGATTATCAGCACATCACCCTGTAATGGTTTTTGATTCTTCTAGAAAAGTTCAAAGGCACAGTAGGTCTGTCAGCGGACAAGGGAGAGGTTAGCTAGCACGTCACCTTGTCCTTTTTCCCTGCTGTCCAGAAGGCACAGTGGAGCTAGAAGAAGGAATAGGCTAATCGTCAGTAGGAGAATTCTCCTGATGTAGAGGGGTCTTTTTGCAGTGAGAATCATGGGTCCAAGCAATCAGTCTTTGGCACATCACAGCGGTGTTGGTAATCAGCAGGACTCAATAAGGGCCTTTCCAGTGTGGAGCCAAAGCAGTCTTCGTTGGTGGACCTGTACATTGATCCGGTCTCCAGGTTCCATGGAGTGGCAGGGCTGCTAGGGTCTTCGGGTAGTGCGTCTTTACCTGTGTAAAAAGGAAACCTAACACATTGCATTAGTGTCTTTGCAGATTTTACAGCTGGTTGGGCATATTCAAGCCCCCCTTTTCTGGTTGTTAGCCAAGTGTCCTTGAACGAAGTCAGTGGTTTGTTTTTTTTTGTTTTTTTTGTTTTTTTTTGGACTGAGCTTGCTAATTAAAGTTTTTCTCAGTTAACTCGTTCTTTTTCCTTTTCCCCTTTTTGGCTTCTTTTTTTTTTTTTTTTTAACCTACAAAGGAAACTTTTACTTTTTTTACTTATACACCTTTTGTTAACAATGAACACATACACATTGCTGTTATACAGTACATTAGTCTTATTATTTAATGTATGCCACATATACCCTTCTACTAACATAACCTTATTACAGAGCTTTGGAACAACAAGCCAGGACAAGCACACCCACTTTGATGAGTTTATTTAATACAACCTCTAGTTCAATAGCTTCCCACCATCCCCAGCCCTCTGGCTAGAAGTTTGAGGTAGCCAGAAGGATGCCATGCACAATATGGGGAGTGGGTTAACTTTTCATGTCCTCGCTTCCAAAGACTGTTAGTATGCAAATTTTAACAACAATTTTCAATTAAAAGATTTGGCCAATGTAGTTTCTTTCTCTTACTTAAGAAAATATATTAGACTTTAATAGATCACATTTTTCTGATGTATCCAAACACTTTGTATTTTAAGTTGAACAAAACAAATATCTGCATTTCAATTCAAGCCTTCTGCTTTATTTCAAACCAGACCATCCCATGAAAATATTAATCACAACAATTTGGCTACAAGACAAACACCACAAGACAGAACATAGAACACAAAACTTAATTTTTACTCTGCCAGTAAATCACGATACGTTGAATGCTGTTCAGCTGGCATTAGTTTTCTTTGATTATCTGAAAGACCAAAACAGAGGTCTACCCCTTCTGGGCAGTCAATTATTGCTTAAAATATACAAATACCCTTGTTGATTTCAGGCAAAACAAGGGAATTACCCCATATTGTCTTATATGTGTTTCATAGACAGCCCAGATTTCAGTGGCCTCTACCTTATCAGTTAGATAATTTGCATTAATACAGATGCTTTCTGGCTTGCTTTTTACTTTTAACTCCTGCTTTTAAACACTGAAAGAAAACATCACCACTTATAGTGCCTTAGAGCCTAATAAATTTTCATTTACATAGCACTGTATACATTCTTCAGCTAATTCAACAAAATTGTTCATAGCCAAATGATTGCAATCTAATAATTTCTTTGCCTGAATTTATTTACAAACATTTAAAAAAAAACACCAAGAACTTTTCTCTTTAGCATTTTTACAAAGTTCAACTACTATTCCCTCCAGCAACTACAGAGTTAACTTTTCACTCTCCTTCAAATCACTTGCTCTTTCCTTATATCACTTGCTTGGCTCCCAACAGCCACTTACCAATTCAAATCGCCATTCCAAATATCCTCCTGAGTATTTGAAATCCCCATGCTTACACTCACTTACTTCTTCCTTCCACGAGACCCTCAAAAGTTTCCAACCTGTTCTCCAAGCTCTCTGTCTGTTGCCTGCCCGCCTGGGCCCGATCCTTTTTTTTTTTTTTTTTTTTTTTTTTTTTGCGCGCTGAACCGTTTCTTTCATGGGCTTCTGCCCCCACCCTTCTGGTTTTTTTTTTCCTAAAACATTTTATTCACAAGACGACCCGAGTCCTCCCTCGTGAGGCTTGCCACCTGGGCAAAACGCATGGCCCACTGGCGTTAACTATTTAATTGCCTCTTGTAGCAAACACACTGCTGTTACGGCGTATGCTGAGCACAAATGGTTACATTTTAACAAGTCCCTAAAGGACTGGTACTTGCTTAGCCAGGGCTTCCTTTTATAACTGGAAGTCCTGTCTCAAGGCCTGCAACTTGGCCTGGCGCAGGTTTGAGTTGCTGCCTGGTTCATGATCTATGCTCTTAATTGCTTAATTCCAGTTATCAAATACACATTTTTTTTCCTTTTCTCCAACTACTCTATTGCCCAGTCCTGCTACGACTGGGGGTAGATTCACCTGCCACCCTTCCTGGTCAACCAGGGTGGAGAGAGGAATGCTAAACCCTTCTCCAGTTCTCAGACTTACTGCAGCTGAGAATGGGCACACCTTTAATTATGCAATCCTCAACATATAACACCAACAGAACCAAATAAAACAAACATAAAACAACAAGGGTAAAACAAACAGATGGTGTAAATTCTACAGGGTTCCCCCATTCTCTATTGCTCACCAAACTGTGACAAATTTCTGTTACCAATTTATGCCTCATGTCAGGTGATCAAACTGACACTGCAGGACGTTGCAGGAGGATAGAGAAAATACACCATATAACCAAATTTTAAAGCTTCATTAAAATGATAAAACAACAATGGAGAGTGTTGGGAATGCTTCCACATCACTCATAAAAAATACGAATGCCCCATACTTACACATATCCAGACTGGCCACGTCTGTATATAACATTCAGAAAAGGGGAATAGGTGGACGGGAGATTATCCTGTATACAGCTTGTTCAGAATTTCCAACATGCTTCCGCTCTTGGGAAGGCTGTTCTTTTACACCCTGGAATCTCCTGCGGTGTCTCTTTCAGAGATTCTAGTCCAGGTCAGCTACCTCTGGCTTCTCCAGTGTCACCAAGCCACACCAGCACCGGCATCCGTCACAAAGTCAGACTGTTGGATCTCACCAAACAGTTAAGCTTTGCAAATGTAATCTCAGTTCTGTAACTTGTACTGCCTTTGGTTTGCTTGACCTTGAGCATAAAACAACTTTCTCTTTTTATCTCTGGGCGAAGCTGAGTTTTAAATTAACCCGTTTCTAGACAAATTGCTCACACTGTGTCAGAGGCTTTTCTTTGGTGATTAAAAGCTCCTCTGAGATATATGATCTTATCTAGATTAAAGGTACCTTTTAATGGGCATTGTTTAGATGGATCTTCACGCGTATAAAGATTCCAATTCTCTAAATACCTGCAGGTTTTAGAACCATAATGTACGTACATATAATATGCTGGGGTACCCTTAGGGGGTGAGGTGGAATGTTTAGACTGTCCCTTACCCACACGGAAAAGAAGGGGGGGGGGAGAGAAGATGGGTTCACACGCTCCTAGACCCGGTTACAGTTTTGGCTTCCAGCATACCAATAGAACAAGAAACAAAAGTACCCCTACCAAAAAGAAAAGCCAGCCCTGGGGCTGCTCTAAGTCCCAGTAATTGTTCAGCACGGCCCACGGACTCGTGGAGTTAATGGAATTATTCATTAGCCGTGTCTGAACCTAGGTACCTTAACCAGAAAGCTTTTACCCACACACCTTCCTATTTGTGGGTTCCTTTACCATTAGGGGCCCAAGGTCCCAACCCACACTTCGGGGGCGTTAATCCTCAAACCCAGGAGGTAACGCACTTACCACGCCCGGAGTGGCCACGTCTGGCAGGTGGACTCCCCTCTTCTGGTACTGTCTTGCCTCCGTGTCGGCTGGAGTTCTCTGTGGAGGGGGCGTAGCCGTCCCGGCCGATTGCGACGACCCGGAGCTTGAGCAAACCAATAGCTCAAGGTGGCCACTCTCCTGAGTCGTCCTCGGCCGCCGGTCAGCGCCCCCAACAGGGAGAGAAGTCCCGGCGGAGTCGCCATTTGTTAGCCAAAAGGGCTCGTTTCCCCCTGGAGCTTACCTAATTACACCAAGGAGGCACGGAGACAGGAAGACAAGTACCACACCCTTTATTGATCGGTCAGCTGAGCGGGTGTTCCTCTCGGCTAGTGCCAGAGAAAGAGACACACCTTTCATGGCCAAGCGGCCTACCTTTATAGCCGGTAACAAACAACTTAGCCTACGTTTGTCTACGTCATTTGGTTGACCTATAGACCCTGTACATGTATCTATTAGGGGATAATTGGGTACGCAGGATACATATATCATTTTGTGGGGGTTACAAGAGACATACAGCTGTTGAGGATACATTTGTCATTCTGAAGGGGACACAAGATACATCCGTTGACCCTTTGTACTAGATACTTTGGATGCATACATGTGAACGCAGCTGCATACACTTGGGGAGCCAACATATACTTGGGGAGCCAAACAAAACTGATAAGCGAAATAGCTGACTTAGGTAGATACACGGCCTTCAGTCTAATGAGTTCTGTAAGCTTTCCAACACAGTTTGGACAAGCATAACATAACTTTGGTTTACTCAGGCCTAATACAAAAAGGCTTCATTAGCACTATGATTTTCCAACAGCGCCAATCAGCTTAGGTGCTGCAAGCCTGGGAGGCGGGAGAAGTGAGCAGCCACGGCGTGCTTGGGGTGCTCGTGCTTGTGCACGGAGCAGGGGTGAGCTGGGGTGGAGGGGTGCCTCAGGGCGGAGAGTGGGGGTGGGGACCTGCTGCAAGGGGGGCACCTCAGGGCGTAGGGGGAGAGCTGCCGTGGGGGGGGGGGGGCTCAGGGCAGAGGCGTGGGGGAGGGCGCAAAGTGGAAGTTTCGCTTAGGGCATGAAATATCCTTGTACTGGCTAGGACACCGAGAATATTTACTGGAGCAGGACTTTAACCTGAATCTCCTACATCCTAGGAAAGTGCCCTAAGCGTCAGTCTCTCTCACGTGCTTTCTCTGGCCCAATGCATATTTAATATGAAATAGAATTGCTCCAGCAGAAGAGATTTGAAAAACCACCCTGGAGTAGCTAGTCAGTAGGGCACACAGCAGGGATGGGGGAAATCTGGGCTCAAATCCCCGAGCTAGTGGCTATAATGGGGGCTGTCTTCCTGGTTTTTCACAAGGATAGGCATCTAACTCCAGGGTAGGGTGACCAGACAGCAAGTGTGAAAAATCGGGACAGGGGGTGGGGGGTAATAGGAGCCTATATAAGAAAAAGACCCAAAAATCAGGACTGTCCCTATAAAATCGAGACAGCTGGTCATCCTAATCCAGGGTATGATTTATGGCTGAGAATCTAGAGTTGGTGGAAGGGCCCGTCTCTGGTCCATCAGTCAGGTGCCTAAGGCCCAGATCAATAAGGTTAGGTGCCTACATACCTCTGAGGATCTGAGCCCTCAGCCATATCCCATTCCTCTGCATCTCATTTCGGGCTAGTTTAGGCAACTCCTTGCTCAGCAAGCTGGCTTCTGAACAGCCCTTTCCTAGGGGCCTAACTCTCCCCGCACAATGTATGGGGAGCCTGGGATGTAACTTGGGGCTGAGAATCTCACTAGGTATTAGGGCACCTAGGAGTTCGGTACTGTAACACCTAAGTACTCTTACGACACTAGCGCCCAGTCCATTAGCACAGGCAGGAGCTACTCATGATTTTAGTTCAAGGGGTCGAACCTCACGGAGGGCCTGACAAGGGCATTGTTACACTCAGCCCCTTGGAGGATTAGGCCCTTGTGTTTCTTACGGTGGGCACCCGGAAACTGGAAGTTGCTTGTGGAAAGTGTGGGGATAAGAACCTGGAGAGGAGTGAAGAAGAAAAAGTAGAAATAAAGGCTGATCCAGGCATTAGAGCAGTAGCATTGGAGCTCTGGGTTCACTTCCCTCTCCCATCATGTACTCCCTGTGTCACTCTAGGCATGTCAGTTAGGCCCCGTTCAGTGGAAGCTAGGAACTCAGGCTTTGGCTACACTTACACTTCAAGCGCTGCCACGGTAGCGCTGCCGCGGCAGCGCTTTGAAGCGCTAAGTGTAGTCAAAGCGCCAGCTTTCTCCCAGCACTGTCTGTACTCCACCTCCCTGTGGGGAATAACGGACAGCGCTGGGAGCCGTGCTCCCAGCGCTGGGGCTTTGACCACACTGGCGCTTTGCAGCGCCGCAATTAGCAGCGCTGGAGAGGGTGTGTTTTCACACCCTGCTGCAGCGCTGCAAATTTGTAAGTGTAGCCAAGCCCTCAGATACTATGGTAACAAGGGCCAGATAACTATGATAGAGGGACTTGGGAGATCTAGGTTCAATTCCTAGCTAGGCAAGTAACTTAATCTCACTGTTATTATGGATGCAATTTTTGTCACGGTGATCATCCCTGTCACAGAACCCATGCATTTTACCACTGGTTTCAACTTGACTGTGAAAAGAGGGAAGTTATTTTCTTACTATAAAGTTAAGCAGTGTTTGAAAAAGAAAGTATTGTGGAAATAAATCAATCAATAAAATTCCATAGCTTCATTTTCCAAAGAAAAGAAAACTTAAGGCTTGTCGACCGGATCAAGCTTGGTGCAGCCAGCTGACCCTGTGCACCCTGCGGACATGCATTAGCGGTTTGTTAATGTGCTTTGATCTAGTCCCCTTTGATAATATTGATGATTATTTATTTATCACAGCTCTGTAACCGTTAAAAGGAGGCTTGGAATGATTCAGTTTCTATCTGGAAATGTTGGCAAACATCTATTTTGCTGTACACACACAAATCCACGAATCAACATTTCTATCTATAATAATCAAAATTTACAGATAGGTAAAGTAAGAAAAATGCTGCTTGAGAACTTATGAGAGTCAAATTCCAGTGAGTTAGACTTTTGAATTAGGTTTGTTATAAATGCGCTAGCAAATTAATAGTAAAAGCAGGTGTGATTTGTTGATATAAGGATATTTACTTGGTCTATCTTGACATGCGATCGTCAGGTAAGAGTTAAAATTTAGCCAACAGCTAAGACAGAAACCACAGATCAAGCAGGAATGCTTCAGAAGCCCAAGGACACTGACAACTGCAAACACTTGATAAACTTATATGGTCAAATGTCTGCCCAGTAACTTGGCTTGTAGGGCTGGTCTACACTGGGGGGGGTCGATCTAAGATACGCCACTTCAGCTACGTGAATAGCGTAGCTGAAGTCGAAGTATCTTAAATCAATTTACCTCTCATCCTCACGGCGCGGGATCGACGTCCACGGCTCCCCGTCGACTCCCCTACCGCTGTTCGCACTGGTGGAGTTCCGGAGTCGACGGGAGCGCGTTCGGGGATCGATATATCACGTCTAGATGAAACGCGATATATCGATCCCCAAGAAATCGATCACTACCCGCCAATATGGCGGGCAGTCTAGACGTACCCTTAGAACAGAACAAATCCTCCCTTCATGGCCCTCCGGATATTTGTAAATACTCACCCCTACCCCACCACTTTGCCTTAAGGTATTAATGAATAATTGATGTAATCAAAACAGTTTGATGCATATGTTCTGTTCCTGTCACTGTGTTGGCACTGCTACCAAAAATCTCCGATCAATGGTGCTGGGACACACCATCACCTAGAGTGGAGCACCCACAGGGACAGCACTCGAAGAAGAAACAATGTTTGTCTCTGTAAGAACAAGATAAATGCAAATGAGGTGCTAAGAGAAAGGTATATAATTGGTCACTGTAGCACTACACTTCTGAAGATGTTTATCAGTCTTCCTGGTACCATGAATAAACCCCCTTCAGTATTGTCTGTGCCTGCCTGATTCTTGGGGAAAGCAGTTCAAACCTTTGCAACCAAGAAGACACAGAAACCACCACTTTGATTATTCCAACAGATAAAAATGCCAGTGTTTACTATGCAGACAAGAAAAGTTACATTTGCTATTCAGGTGTTTGAAAGTTAAGTGTTACTTAACATTTTTGAACAAGGCATTTTAAGTTGTTAGTTCTCCTTTATTGGAGTAGGTAGCAGAGCAGTACCATGAGAGAAGTAAGAACAGGAAGAAGCCAGAACTGAGACCTTTCAAGGTTTTGGCCCAAGTGAGGGGGTATGGGGGTGTCATTTGAGCTCCCTGCCTCAGGTGCCAAAATGTTGTGGGCTGGCCCTGCTCCAGTGTCAGAGAACTAGATCAAAGTGCATAGCAGGTACATGTAAATGTTTCCATAGACAAACCCTGTTTGTTTAGCAGAAACATTTTACTGTTAATAAATGCACATTTATGTTCTCAATCAGCTGTTATTACACAAATTTTTGTTGCCATAGCTTGAAATTATCTATTTTTCACCATGACTGTGCTCTGAATAAGGCATAATTTTACTGTGACAAAATCCTATCCATAACCATTATTACCACCCCGTGTCTCAGTTACCAATCTGTCCTTACTTCACAGGGTGCATGCAAGGATAAAATCCATGGATGATTGTCAGGCGTCCAGTGTGAGGGCTGTATAAGCCCAAAGACAGGTAAGCACAGGCCCAGTTCTGCTGGCATAAACCCCATTGACATCAGGCAGGTGCATCCTGCGGAAGACTTAGGGTATGTCTACACTAAAAACGCTACAGCAACACAGCTGCAGCGCTGTAGTATAGACACTAAGTACAGTGAAGGAAGAGGTTCTTCCATCACTATAGAACATCCACTTCTTCGAGAGGCACTGGCTAGGTCAGTGGACAAATTCTTCTGTCAATATAGTGCTGTCTATGCCGGGGCTTAGGTGAGCTTAACTTTGTTTCTCAGGGTGAATTTTTCACATCCATGAGCAATGTACGTAAGTCAACCTAGCTTTCTAGCGTAGACCAGCCCTCACTGAGGAATGGTTTCCTTTCCATGACATGAACAGGCCCTGAGTGCTAATGTATGGCTCTCTCTCGGGGGGGGAGGGGGAAGTGACTCTGTCCACAGACAGCCCACTCCAAGCTCGTCGTCTCCGAGGACTAGAAGACCATGCACAGAGGAAACACAAGGCACAGCCTGCCTGAGATCCCCAAGAGATTTGACTCATACTTGTGTTCTGGGCTCCAAGGTGGAGGTAGGTGATTGGTACGGCTGGGCCAGAGGGGTGGCCAGGGAGACAGTGACGGGGAATGGGGAATTCAGTTTCAAGCCAGAGGAGGGATCTGGACAGTGGGGCTGTACCAAGGACAGTACTGGGCTCTCAGCTCCCCGCACACCCCTCTGGCCTTGAATGAGAGCCCAGGGGAGATCAGGTGCATCTGGACTATGAGTGAGGGGAGGTGACATTTTACAACGCAGACACCGAGGTCAGATCTTCAACTTTCAAGCTTCGTTTGGTGGGAAAATCTTCCCTTTCCTCTGGCTCACATCTCCAGGGACTGGTATCTTGTTGAGAAGAGGGGTCAGAGTTTTCCTTGATTCCACATAACGAAAACCTGCTTACTATGCAAGGCAGTTATCCCATTGGGAGTTAGGCGTCTAAGCACCTTGGAGGAGCTGGGCCTCCATCACCTGAAATCATCTCCCGTAACATAAGTGAAGAGGATCCAGGAAGAAAACAAAAGGGTCTTGTGGTTAACAGAAGGCAAACGGTGAGATCTGGTTTCAGTTCCTGGCTCAGTCACACACTCTCTGTATATAAGAACATAAGAACAGCCATACTGGGTCAGACCAAAGGTCCATCTATCCCAGTATCCTGTCTTCCGACAGTGGCCAATGCCAGGTGCTTCAGAGAGAATAAAACGAACAGGCAATCACCAAGTGACCTATCCCGTCACCCATTCCCAGCTTCTGGCAAACAGAGGTTAGGGACACCATCCCTAGCCATCCTAACTAATAGTCATTGGCGGGACTTATCCTCCATTACCTTATCTAGTTCTTCTTTGGCCCTGTTATAGTCTTGGCCTTTACAACATTCTCTGGCAAAGAGTTTCACAGGTCGACTGTGCGTTGGGTGAAGAAATACTTCCTTTTGTTTGTTTTGAGAGGGGACGACCACATCTGCATGCAGTATTCAAGATGTGGGTGAACCATGGATTTATAGAGAGGCAATATGATATTTTCTGCCTTATTATCTAACTCTTTCCTAATGCGCAATCTTTAAGCAAGTCCCCTGGGATAAAGTTTTCAAACATACCTAAGACTCAGACCTCAGAGGTATTTAGGCTCCTAACTCGCATGATTTCAATGGAAGTTAGGAGCCTAAATACCTTTGACGATCTGGGTCTAAGTGACTTAGGAGACACTGATGTTCAGCCGGACCAGATTGGCACCTAACTCCCATTGAAATCCACAGACTTTAGGAGTCTAAATACCCTTGAAGATCTTGCCCTTAATCTTTTTGTGATACGATCTCCCATGTAAAAAGAGGGGATCAGAATCCTTACAGTCTGTTTGGTCTATTTACACTGGGAGCTCTTCAGGGTAGAGACCTTCTCACAGTGCATGCAGGCAGCTCTCAACACAATGGGCTCACAATCTCCGTTAGGACACCAAGATTCTGCTCTAATACAAAGACCATGACACTAGCAGGCTTTTCCGCAGCTGGACGGGGGATGGGTGCACATCCTGCAGTCACTGGAGCTGCACCAATCTGGGAGATGGGGTGGGAAACGGCAGCAGGAGCTGTGGCCATTAGGATGAAGGCAGGCTCACCTACCCTCACCCCTGCCCCACCCACGCTGGCAGAACCAGCAGCGCCATGAGAGAAGATGCTCTCCCTGCCCCAGGCATTACACAAAATAATTCTTTATTGAGGATTTGTCCAAAACCCCAAGCCGAGGGTAGCAAAACTGAGGCCTTTTCCTGGGGAGGGCGAACCTCAGGATCTTTCTTCAGAGCTCCCCTGCCCCAGAGAAGGTGAGACCCTTTGCCTGGTGTCTCAGTCCTCTTGGCCCACAGAGAGTCTGCGCTCTACTGACTGGTGTGGGGAAACTGTGCATGGCTGCGGGGGTTTGCCTCCCTGTCCCCATACTCTCAGTGCCTGGGCAGGATTTCAGATCTGCCGCTACCGTCTCCTGCCATGGTTCAGTCATTATCCCCACCCCTCTGCTAAGTGCTTTATGTCGCACCCTCAGCAGAGTCCAGCTGGAAGGCAGGATCCTGCTGGGATCATCTCTGCCAACATCCCCTGTGGCTCAGCCCCCAAGCGCTGGTCAGACCCGGATCCCGCTCGGTGTGGCCCGTTACTCGGCAGAGGCTGTGATGGGGGACACCGGCCTTTCTGCCTTCTCCATCTTGGAATGGCTCAGTGCAGGGATCTCCAGCTGCTCTGTGACAAGTGGGCATGGCCCATCCGGGTGGTCCTCGGTTGGTGTCTCCTCAGTGAGGGTGGGGGGCGGGGATGGCGCGTCCTGGTGGGCAGGTTCTGGCATTTCCGGCGTGGGCTGGGCCGGGCCGGCAGCCACCTCGGGATGGCTCTTGCTCTTGTGCGCAGTGACGTTGTCCTTCTTCTCAAACTTCTTGCCACAGATGTCGCAGGAAAACTGGTAGAAGGAGTCGGCATCATGCTTCTTCATGTGCCAGTTGAGGGAGGCCTTCTGACGGCAGGTGAAGCCGCAGATCTCACACCTGTGGGTGGGGAAGGGGATCAAGAGGAGAGTGTGGAGAAAGCAGGGCAGGGAATCAGAGAGAGAGAAAGCTCAGAGAGGGATGCACAGAGGATACAGGAACACAGGAATTGCCAGGTTGGATCAGATTCAAGGCCCATCTGGCCCCTTATCCTGTCTCTGACAGAGCTCAGCACAAGACGCTTCAGAAGAAGGTGTAAGAATCTCACAGTGGCTAATGTGGGCTAATCTGGCCCACAGGTTAGGTCTGGTCCCGGACTCTAATAGTTAGAGAACTGGCTTAAAACCTAATCTCTCTTCCAAAATTGTTGTTGTTCATTATGGTCATTCTCAATATTTTTGTTTCCACATAAATGTCCAATCCCCGTTTGGAATCTCACTAAATCTTTGGCCTCAGCAACTTCCTGTGGCAATGAGTTCAACGGGCTAATTCAGTACCCCCCAAACTTTTGAGGATCGTGCCCTCCCTTACCTCTGTCCGTCCACCACGTCCTCCCTGGAGCCCGGGTTGGAGTGGTGCCATGGGTTGGGAAGGGGGGAAGTGGCATGGACAGCAGAAGGGGGCCAAGGCTGGGGGTGGGGCTGGGAGCGGGGCTATGGCCAAGGGTCGAGGTTGGGGACAGCTGTGGGAGCGGACCCACAGCTGAGCTGCGGTGGGGCGGCTAGCACCCAGGCCTGCAGCCAGGTGCGGCTCTGTTCCCGGCCTCGCCCCCAGCCTTGGCCCTGGGCTGGGAACAGAGCTGCAGCCAGGGACTGAGGCTGGGGACGGATGCGGGGCGGGTAGCAGCGCTGTATTGAGGCTGGGGATGGGGCCAGACGCGGGGCTGGGAGCTGGGGATGGGACCGAAGCAGAGCTGGGGGCAGGAGTTGGAGCTGGCCTGGGCCACGCTGTGCCCTCCTGGACATTTCTCCACGCCTCCCTAGGGGGGCACACCCCACACTTTGGGGACCTCTGATCTACAAGTATCTAATGGGTGTATACATCAAAAGGGTGAGGGGGAGAGGCCTTGTCTGGGGTGTAGTTAGGAAGAGGGCCCGGACAGCCCTAGGGACTGTATCTTCCACAACTGGATCGATGGCACCTAATCAGCCATTTCCACCTTTGGATTCTCAGTGCTGCGATTCTTAGGGACACAGAGGAAGAAAACCCCAAGTCACAGAGCGAGCCAGCGGGGTTTGCTACTTACTGTATGGGTTTCTCCCCCGTGTGGATGCGTCTGTGGATGATCAAGTTGCTGCTGGTGCGGAAGGGGCGGGCACAGTACTCACAGATATAATCCCGTTTGTCTGCAGGGGGAAGGAGAGCGGGTTACTGGCTGCACTGGCCAGCGGGATGTAGGGCAGGGCATTTTACCCAGGCGGAAGCAAAGGTAGGGACGAGAAAAGGGCAGTAGGTCCAGGGGTCGAAAAGCAGGGGGGTGGTAGAGCAGATATTGGTAGTGAGTCCAGGGCTGGAATGACAGTGGGACCTGCAGGTTGGGATTGAGTGGCCCTGGCGGGGGGTGGGAGAGAGAGAGAGAGAGTGTGTGTGTAAGGAGCCCAGGGCTGGGACTGAAGGGGAGCTGTGGGGCTGGATTGAGCGACACTGGCAGGGGTTTGTGTGTGTGTAGGAGCCACAGACTGGGACAGAAGCCCTGCAGATCCAGATGGAGGGGCCCTCAGAGAGCTGTGTGTGTGCTGAGTTGAGGGGGAGCCCAGCACTGTAGAAGGCAGGTGCTTTGAGGCTTTAGCCCCTGTGCTCAGGCTCACTGACCGCTGTGCAGCTTCTCGTGCTCCTTCAGGTGTTTCTTGAAGTTGAAGGACTTGCCGCAGCTGGGCTCGGAGCAGGTGAAGGTCTTCTGGTGCACGTGCTGGTATTTCCTGTGGTGCTGCCGTTTAGAGGTGAAGGGGAAGCAGAGGGTAGGGTCAGCTGCCGCCCAGAGACCCTGCAGTCCGTCCTCCCTGGTTCATACCTAACTGAGCGCCCTCCCACAGAACTGGGAGTCAGAGGGAATGCTTGATTTGGCTTTGGGGCTGGAACAGCAGCCCCAGTACAGGGGGGCTCCCTGGTGCCACTTGGCTCTCTCTGTAGGATGACAGAGGGAAGCCATATCTCTATGGCCCAGTCCACCCCCAGCCTCTCTGTGGAGACTGCAGCAAAGGCGGCCGATTGGATCATGTTCCAAAATTGACTGCAATCAGTGGGAATCTTGCCATGGGTGTCGATCAGCTTTGGGTCAGGGCCTTAGCCCTGATATAGAATCTTGTCCTGCTGGGAACTGAGGACACATGGACTTGTTTCATTGAACGGCCAGTCAGATGGGAGCGACTGGGGCATATGTGAAAGCTCCCATTTGGGCCAGGGATTGAAATGGGGATGTCCTGAATTAAATGCATGCGTAGCTACAGCTTGAACTATGGTAAAACCATAGAAGACTCATATTCTCTGTGGATCAGGCACAGAGAGGGCCCTGTAACATACGTTCATCGGTGGGTCACACTGAACTGATTGTCACACCCACAGCTGGGCTGATACCAGGACCATAATGGTATTAGGCCATGTATCCCAAAGGGGACCAGGCAGTTCCTGGGGGTAGGTCAGGTGCCCCTCCCCCCAGGTCACTGTGTCACTCACGTTCAGGTACTGGCGGTTGGAGAAGATCTTGCCGCAGCCCTCGAAATCGCACAGGAGCATCTCGCGCTTGGTTGCTTTCCTGCAGAGAGGAGGAGGTGAGAATCTTGCAGGTTATTGATGGAGCCAGGATGCAGTCCAGCAGCCCCTCGGTTCTCAAACCCTCCCTCGTAGACCTTCTCTCTGTCCTCTCCTCTCCATCCCCCCGCTGCAGGGGCAAGAGCTGTGTCCTCTGCAGCCATCTCCATGGATCTTTCCCTGCTCACCAGCTGCCTTCGTCACCTCTCCTCTGTGGCTTGTGACGTCTGGATAAAGCCCCCTTCATCTCCCTGCCTCACTAGCTCTCCATCTCCTTTCCAACCTCTTTTCTCCCATCTGTGCCCATCTGCTCTGGTCTCTCGATTAGCTGTGTAAAGTATTGGGTGTGGGATGGTGGAGAGATTGGACAAAGCACACCACTAGAAATGGGGAAGGTGTGCGGGTGAGGGCGCTAAGGGGTGGGTCACACGCCCTGTGGATGATGCCAACTGATGGGAGCGGTGGGGATGTGAGTAATGCCAGGGAGTATCACTAGGCTGTGAGCGTATGAAGGGACAGAGAGGGGTGGTTGCAAGGGGGAATGGATGGGATACCAAACGGCAAGAGGATTGCCCATCACTGGGGCCATTGAAAAGTACGGTAGGTTAACAGGCTGTGGGAAGCAGCCCCTGGTGTGTGGCTCTGGGGCTAATGAGGCTTTTGCTCCCCTCTAAGTCCAACTGGAATGGCGCTGCCACCCGCACCAAGAGACCAATCCAGACAGAGAGGGAGATCCCGCCCCGCCCCAAATACTCCCCTTCGCAGGAGGCACCACCAGTCGCTCAGTGGAGTGGGGAGTCCAGCCGAGGGGAGCAAGGATACGAGGGACTGGTCTGCAGCCCAGCTCTGCTACCATAAGGGCTCTAGGGCAGGGCAGCCAGCAGTCATGACCAGGGTCCTACCTGATTCTCTTGGGGCCGATCTGGGCCAAATCCTTGTTGCTCGGCTGTCCTCGCTTCTTGCGGCTGCAAAGGAAGAAACACACTGATTGGGTGCTCCCCTCCTCTTCTCCCCATGCTGTCTCCCTTTCCCCTGGCCTGCGTTTTCCTTTTCTGTACACCCTTCCCCATCTCCACCACGCACATTTCCCTCATCCCCTCACTGCGAGAAGGCATAGGAGATGAAGGCTGCCTGGCCTTCTCTGGGGCAGGGATCTCCAGCTACCAGCCTCTCACAGAAAGGGCATCTGGTGCCTGGTCTCATGTAGGTGGCAGAATCCAAGGGTGCCCAATAGCCCCTTCTCAGGACTCATGTGGCCTCGGCCCAGGAAGACGAAGGGTCCCACGTCTTTTTTCTAGCAAGCACCAGATGAGGGTTGGAAAGGGATCCAGAGCATTCAGCCAGCTCAATGCCCTCCAGAGAGACAGCAGGAGTCTTTCCCCCTTTGTTCACCTCAGACACCCAAGTCCTCCCTATGAGATCAGGCTTCTTGCTCCATATTGCCCCAAATGAGAGCATCCCTGGGCACCCGAGGAAGTCCGGTCAATCCTGCCAAAAAGCCACAGAGCCTGTGGCCCTGAGTGACAGGGTTTCATTCCAAGCACCTCTGAATCCAAGAGTGCAGGATGGCTCTGGTCTGCCCTGGATCTCAAGGACGCAAAGCAAACCCTAGTCAAAGGAGAATTCAGGGTGGTCACCCTAAGATTGCTCTGATATCTTCCTGGACCTCCAAGTCTCACTAACACCTACATGGACATAGCGACGCCTCTCAGGCACTAGGAAGAGCTCAAGTTTGGCCTAGCACTACAAATTTCATGTCTTGAAGGTCAGGATGGTGTAGAGGCCAGTGCTCAGATCCTCAAAGATCTTTAAATGCTTAAGTCCCATTGAAATCAATGGGAGACAGGCACCTAAATATATTGGAGGATGTTTCCCTGGACTGCTAGGCTTGGTACACACCCCCATATGTCTGATAAAGGGTACCGCTGCGAAAGGATACAGGACTTTTTCTCCAGCTGACCCCAGGCTGCTGGAGTTACTAGGGTTCAAAAGTTGAAGCTTTATACAGTAGAACCTAAAAGTTACAAGCACCTCGGGAACGGAGATTGTACGTAACTCTGAAATGTTTGTAACTCTGAACAAAACGTTATGGTTCTTTCAAAAGTTTACAGGTGAACATTGGATTAATGCAGCTTTGAAACTTTACTATGCAGAAGAAAAATGCTGCTTTCCATTTATTTTTTTAACGGTTTATGTTTAACACAGTACTGTTCTGTATTTCCTTTTTTCCCCCCTCTACTGCGGCCTGATTGCATACTTCTGGTTCCAAATGAGGTGACTGGTCAGTTCATAACTCTGGTGTTCATAACTTTCAGATTCTACTGTAACTATAAAAACACAAAGTCAACATCATGTCACAATATATAAATTGCTTTAAATTAAACTCTAAAATGTTCTCAGGCAGCATTTTTCGTACTTCGCCTTTCTGTTAATTTTCATTGGATTTTTTGTTGTTGGTTTGTGTGCATGTATGATTAAATGGAAATTTATTGATACTGAACAATATAAATCTAATTTTTCCAAGCCTAAATATACAGCAGATACAGTGCTAGATACAGCTAAGCTTGATGCTTTCCTGCCCCATGAGAGGCTCCAAGATTTACCAGATAGCAAGCTAGCAGAGGACAACTTGCACAATGTTACAATCACTGGGTTTCTGTTGTCATAGTGATAGCACATTTCCATATAAGTAACCTGTTTGTCTGGCATACAAAAACTATTACATACTGCAAGATCCTACATGTGTGTGTGTGTAACATGGCAAGAAAAAAAAATTGTACAACACTATATTTAGAAATAACATGTGTTCATACAGTTAGGAGACTACATTGGAAAATAGTTGCACAAGAGGGCAGAGTTAAGGTCACATGTGCAGCCTTTAACATTTGCCTGACTTGTGAGCACTCTTGGTCATGGATTTCCAGAGGTGATGAGCACAGCCTGCTCCCCTGAATTTCAACTAGAATCTCAAGTGCTCAGTGCTTCTGAAAATTAGACCGTAGTGGTCAGTTTTTCAAGAGGACTCAGTAACTCCCGAGCCCGATGAACATTTTGAACACTGGCCATAATCGTGCAACCAGTACCATTCTCCTAATGGCTTTTTTTGGTATCAAATTTCCCAATTTTTAATTAAAGTAAAAAGATGAACAAAACAATAAGACCGAAGGAGAAAGCATCACTCTACAATTTCAAAGGTCTGATGGTTTGTAATAGAGATATAAACAGAAAATTTAAGACCAGAATGCAGTGTGGACCTATTTGGTAAGATACCCCCTGAATGCGGTCATCCTAGGGTTCCAAGGCACTATGGTAATATAAATAATAATGAAATGATAATAAGACTTGACTAGGTCAGTAGAACTAAGCTGCTCTTGAATAAGTCCATCGTTTGTATGATAAAAATAAAGAGCATTAAAAACCTTTAGAAAAATCCACTCTGGTCATTAAATAAGAGGGAAAATGATTTTATTTCTGTACTGTTTGACAGTTATTTTAAATACCTACTCCTCACCGCACAAAATAACTACAGGTTGGCGTCATTTCTAGTGTGAATAAATATCCTATGTTACAAACATGATTAAATTTTATTATTTACCAACAATAAAAAGTCTTTAAACACACTGTATTGCAAAAAGGTATAATACAATTAAGAAAACAGGATACAGTCGTAATTACATTAATCTAATATTTTTAAACATAGAGAAAGTTTGGTCACATACACCTAAGTTTCAGAGTGGTAGCCTAACACAGTCTGCATCAGCAAAAAGAATGAGTAGTACTTGTGGCACCTTAGAGACTAACATTTATTTGAGCATAAGCTTTCGTGGGCTAAAACCCACTTCATCAGATGCATGAAGTGGAAAATACAGTAGGAAGGTATATATACACATCGAGAACATGAAAAAATGGGTGTTGCCATACTAAATATAAAGAGACTAATCAATTAAGGTGGGCTATTATCAGCAGGAGAAAAAAACCTTTTGTAGTGATAATCAGGATGGCCCATTTCCAACAGTTGACAAGAAGGTGTGAGTAACAGTGGGGGGAGGGGGGAATTAGCATGGGGAAATAGTTATTATCTTGTGTAATGACCCATCCACTACCAGTCTTTATTCATGCCTAATATAATGGTGTCCAGTTTGCAAATTAATTCCAATTCTGCAGTTTCTCACTGGAGTCTGGTTTTGAAGTTTTTTTGTTGGAGTATTGCGACTCTGAGGTCTGTTATTGAGTGACCAGGGAGGCAGAAGTGTTCTCCGACTGGTATTTGAATGTTATAATTCTTGACGTCTGATTTGTATCCATTTATTTTTTTGTGTAGAGACTGTCCGGTTTGGCCAATGTACATGGCAGAGGGGCATTTCTGGCACATGATGGCATAGATCACATTGCTCGCTGTGCAGGTGAACGAGCATCTGATAGTGTAGCTGATGTGATTAGGTCCTATGATGGTGCCACACTATCAGCTCGTTCACCTGCACATCTACCAATGTGATCTATGTCATCATGTCCCAGCAATGCCCCTCTGCCATGTACATTGGCCAAACCGGACAGTCTCTACGCAAAAGAATAAATGGACACAAATCAAATGTCTGTGTATTTGTATCTTCCCACTGTATTTTCCACTGCATGCATCCGATGAAGTGGGTTTTGGCCCACCAAAGTTTATACTCAGATAAATTTGTTAGTCTCTAAGGTGCCACAAGTACTCCTCTTTCTTTAAACATTTAAGTTTGATCTAATTTAAAATGTTCTGTCTGCATTATCCACCTTCCAATGTTAATCTTGCAGCCACTTCACTTTTGTTGTTGTTGGTCTGTGATGGAATGCCCTGAAAAGAAAAAGAAGTTAGAAAATAGCTAAATTGCCATTTTGGTGAAGAAAATACATGTTAAAAGTAACTGACGATCTGCCATTTTCATGATGTAAGATGTAGGCTATGCAGCTTACTTTGCAAGTTCAAGTTGATGCTGCTCAACACTTTGCAATACAGTATATTGCACACATGTATTGTCATCAGATTGGGATAACGGTACTTACAGAAGGAGATGAGAGTCGTCTGCGAAGGAACACACACTACAGTATGCGATGTGCTCTTGATGTTCTTTTTCTTGCTCCTTTGATTTTTTTTTTTCCTGTCTCCATCTCCTTAGCTGCTGATATCATAATGGCTACAGAAAAAAGCCACACATCAATGTGTAAGTTATTTGATCCTTTATTTCCTTTAAACCTTAAAGGGACACCATCAACAAGTTCAGTCAATCTTTAAAATGAGTGACAAGTTCAGGTGCTCTACATTTGATTTCAATGGGAGTCTGAGATCTATCCTACTTAGTTAGGCACGTTTGAAAATCCCACTACACACCTTTGAAAATTTGGCCCTAAATGACTAGTAACAGAGTGCCCTCAAATGCACAAAGTACAGAAACTGAAGGAAAAAGAAAAATGTATACAGAAATAATCTTTTTATTTCCAGTGATTTTAGAGATTACTTGTAAGTAGAAAGTTTTCAGACACAAGCATGATTTTTGAGTAGATGGTGTCCCTCTAATGGTAAAATTAAAATGCTGCAAGGAGAGGAAGGGGGAGCACAAATTAAATATATAATTTACCATTATTTCCTGCTGTGCTTCGATAAATGCCTCCAGAACTTGTTCTCTACTGATAGCAAATTGTTACTTAGTTTCAGCAGCCTCTGTAAAACAGACATTAACAGACTTTCAGTATAGAACTGAATTCACAAAAACATCTAGAAATGAAAAAGGCAGAAGAGCCTTGACTGTGCATGTTAATACTTACTTGGTATGTGTTTGGGTGCATATTTTGGGGCTTCTTTCTCCCATAACCCCCACAAAAAAATATCATCGTGAAGAGATAGTTGAGGATGGAAGACTGTTCACACTTAATTCAGCTAATTCCAAAGGAAATGCTTTTACACCTCCCTATGTAATAAAAACATTAGAAAGTCTGGAAAGACAGAGTTAGGGTCTATAATTAATTCCCTGGTGTTATGTAAGGCTGCAGTTCAACAAGAGACTGAAGCATATGCTTCTTTTTAAGCATATGAGTAAGCCCATTGACTTCTATGGGACTATCCATGTGTTTAAACACAGGCACCATTATCAGCCCGTGTGATTTTATTGAGAGTCTCGTGATATCTGGTATTTTTCTTAAAGCCTCGGCTTTAAGAAAAGTGAGCCCATGACAATTTTAGCTTTTATTTAGATAAAATGTAAGTTTCTAGCCCTCATGCTTGGGAAAAAAAACAATGAAAATGTGTCCTGAGTGTGACCTAAAGGCTCAGAAACCAGAAGACAAATTTAAAGAACCTATAATTTATTATTAGAAAAATCCAGAACAATCCAAAACAAAACAAAAACCCAAATCAAATACTCATGATTTTTCAGATGTGACTCATTACTTCTGTACACTTGAGATCAGCAGTACTGGCTTTTAAATACCTTGGTGACTTGGAGCCTAATCATTCACTAAGGACCTGACCCAATTCCCAGTGATTTATTGTGAGTCATTCCTCACCTCAGTGAAGGTTGCATTAGGTTCAGTCACCCAAAGCAATTTCCAACATCCACCCAATCTTAATTTGGTTTCCTTGGCTCTTCAGAGATTAACTCAACTATCAACATCAGAAGCTAGTATTAAAACCAACATATCTTCTCAGCAACGAGCAGATTTTCAGCATCACTTATCTAGACATTTAATAACAGAGGGCTCTTCAATCTAACAAAATCCAAAAAGTGGAAATTAAAGCTAGACAAAGTCAGATTATTAATAAGGCACATTTTTAACAATGAGGGTAATTAACCCTTGGAACAACTTGCCAAGGGTTGTCGTGTATTCTCCATCACTGGCAATCTTTAAATCAAGATTGGATGTTTTTCTAAAAGCTCTGCTGTAGTGCACACAAGAATTAATTCAGGGAAGTCCTGAATTATGGCCAGAATTATGCAAGAGGTCAGACTAGATGACCACAATGGTCCCTTCTGGCTTTATAATCTAAGAAACAAGATGCTAATGCATACATCATTTTCTGCATAAAAGTATTACAGATTCACACTAGCAGCTTCAGTGAAGAGAACCAGACACTTCACTGCTAAATATTTATTATCATTCTCTGATAAAACCCTATGAAAACTACAGCATTAGTTTACTCTTGGGGGAATTCTGAGCCACTGCGCAAGTGCAGAATTAATGCCCCCTGCAGATATCCCCCCCCCACCCCCGGTAGAATAATTGATTCTGATTGGGAGGCGAAGGGAAGCTGCAATTACACCTTTCATCCATCAGGGGCTGATGTGATGCCAGAAGAGAGGGCAACTAGCTCACGTGTCAGAGCAACTAGCCACGGAGGGGGAGGGGACAGAGGCTGACTTTTTCACAGTGCCCTGCCAGGTGAGGAGGCACAGGATATGGAGTGGGGCAGAGCGGGGCACACGGTGCTGCTGGGGGGTGTCACACAGATTGAGGTTCTGAAGGGATAGTGGGGGGGACAGACTGGGGTGGGAGCACAGGAGATAGTGCGGTAACAACTTTGAGCCCAGGGCCGAATAGAAGTGAAGGTGCAGGGTCACATGGAGATGGCAGGGGGGAGAGAGAAGGGTGCAGGGACACATGGGGACATGTGCAGAAATGCATGGCTGAATGGGGAGTGGGAATGCAGGGACATATGGGAACAGAGGCAGATGTGCCTGACTGAATGGGAGAGGCATGGGGGGAGGCGCCCCAACAATTCCGCACCCCCCAAAAAAACCTGTTCCATACTTCTCCCACCCACATCCAGCAACCCTACAGGTTCACTCCCAGGCTCCTTCCCAGCAATTACTTCTCTCTCCCTCAGCTCCTTCATTAACCCTGACAGCCCCAAGCCTTTGGGCTGCTTCTCAAGGGTGTGGGAAATACATTTCTATATTGTAGTTTAAATGAATTATTATCAAAGTTCTGTATTAATATGCCCGGTAAATAATGTATTTGTCAAAAAACATTTCCTGAATCTCTTTGCTGCTGTTGTCTGTATTGTTACTGACGTACTTGCTGACAGGTATTTGAAATAAATTACCAAAATAATTGAAACTGGCGTGATTATATTGTATTATTTTGAAAAATAAAATATACAGAATTTTAAAATATCGTGCACAGAATTTGAAATATTTTGCCGCAAAATTCCCCCAGGATTAACTACTGAAGCCCTATTTAGCCATTCGTCTCTTCCCTGGCGAGCAGGATACTGCAGTACATTATAGCCACTTGTACCACTTGGGTAACACAAAGAGGCCATGTTCTGGCCCCACATGGCCAGAGGAGAAATCCCTTTGTGCCAGTGGAACTCTCCCCAGGCAGAGATGGCTCCTGTGGAACCCTCCCTGCACTCTCTGGTGCTGTGCAGGGAGCTCTGATATATCAATCCTCCATTGATGTTTGGGATCTTATGCCAGTGGTATAAGTTAGAGCAGTTGAGGAGCAGAGGGCAGATGGTGCAGGATCAGGGAGCTGCAACTGGTTCCCTGACAGCTCCATCTGCATTGAATTGAGCTGTGACGTGCGCAAACTTCAGCCCTACTATTTTCTCCCTCTCTACCTAGACTCTAGTACGTTTGTCTCCTTCACTGTCCCCTAGTTCCATCACTGGCTCCACTGCTATTGAAGTCAATGGAAAGAATCTCTATTAATGTCAATGGGTTTTGCTCAGGTCCTCACATGGCTACATCATAGCGGCGAAGCATCCTCCATGAGCAGCACTGGCTAGATATACAGAAGCATTCTTCCATCAACCTGGATGCATCTAATCAGGGGCTAGGTTGGCATAGCTATGGCGCTTAGGGGTGAGACATTTTTCACACCCGAGTGATGTAGTCATGTCGATCTACATTTTAAGTGTAGAGCAGGCCTGAGACACCCAGTGTGGTGTGGAAGACAGCTCTGCGCTGGGAACTGGCTGCGGTTTGGTCTGGCTGCTATTGCCAGGGGTCTGTAGTTACAGAGCACAGGGCAGCCCCACGCACGCCCTCAGGCCTCTAGGTTAGCCAGCATTCGAAAGCTCTGGGGTTGGGAAATGCAGTCACTTCTCAGGTGGGCCCAGAGCCGCTTGGATGATTGAACTGAGACAGACAAACTGATCTCAATCCCTTCCTTCTCACTCACCCACTTCTCGCCTTCCTGTCTCCTCTCCCTATGTGCTCAGGCTCCCCCTCCTCACCTGTATTGGCCCTCTGCCTGTCTTCCCCTCTCACCTGGATTGCACCGCCTGCTCCTCAGAGGGGCTGCCGTTGGCTGGACTCGTCTCAGTAGGCAGCTGCACACCCTTCACGGGTCTCTTGCGGCTCTTGGTCTGGCTTTGCGCTCTTTTCAGCTCGGAGTCACTGGATGGACCAGATGGACACAAGAACTGGTTACAACCTGGGAGAGGGGGCTCTCTAATGGCAGGCGAAGCTAGACATGGGAACCAGAGGGAAAGCAACCCAATGCCACCAAGGGAGAGGCATACAGACTAAAAGCATCTCTTCCAAGCCAGCGCTAAAGGAATCAATGTATTATTCCACGTTCACGTCAAGTTAGAGCTGAGAGTTTAGTCACATAACACTCAGGGTTAGATTTGTCAGAGCAGCTTTCCCTCTGCAGAGTATGTTTCTCTCTCGTTCCCGGGATCAGGACAAATGGGTCTCTCGTTCCCAGGATCAGGACAAAGTCGCAAGGAAGCTTGGGAGGAAGGATGGGATTGTGGTTAAGGCACAAGACTGGGTGGCAAAATACCTGGGTTCTGTTCCTAGCTCTGAAACTGACTCACTGTGTAGGTGAAATAAGGGGCCTTTGTCTATCAGTTCCCCCTTGTGGCAAGATGGGGAGCTACACCAACTTGGCTCCACCCCGATGCTCTCACACCCAACTCTGTGTCTGTCAAGTCCTTGTTACAATCTGACTTTTCCTGGCCAGATCCTCAGCAGCCTCTGGCTCCTTCAGGGTGATGGGGAGTCAGAAGTTCCATGGCTCTAGTAGGCGTTAGTCAGCCCTAGGTCTCCTGCGTTTAGAACTTTCTTCTGGAGTACGCAGGGGAGTCCAGTCCAGCCCAACTCACCGGGTTCAGCTCAGGGCCCGTTTGGATCAGCCAGAACCACTCTTTGTCAGCCCCTTGCTGCTCCCTCCTGCCTCTCCCCCTCTGTAGGCTTGCCCCACGTCTCTCTCTTTGGATTGTTAGCCGTTCACCAGCCTGCTAGAGGGCAGCTCTCTAGCGGCTGCCTTTCTTCTCAGGAACTCCCCTTCTAATTGAGGTCCTTAATTTTTTTTTTTTATCATGCCCAGGTGCTTCCCTGCCTAATTAACTGCCTCTCAGTATCCTTGGGTGAACCTGAGCTGCCTCATTCCCCATTGTGGAGCCTGTAAGAGTGAGGCTGGGGCCCTGAGCCTTCAAAGAGCCATTTACCCTCTGACCATGCAGTGGGCAAATCCCTTCCCCTCCTCTTACCAGTAATGAAAATAAGGTCCATACCCTGGGGAATTTACAATTCCAGGGCCAGATTCTGATCTCACTCACACAACCGAGAATTGGGAGCATATGCTCTCAGCAGTGGTGTTTATGAGCATCCCAGGGTACCACAGCTGCGTGTGAAATCTGAGTGAGGCCTTAATTATGCCAGCAAAGTGTTGGCAACCACAAAGTAGGGAGGGGGTGGGAAAGGGCAGGGATTCAGGAAAAGCTACGGAGAGAGACACCTTGTTCTGTACATGACCTTTTGGTTCCTAGGTTAATTGTTAACATACGGAAGGTGAAGGGACAGAAGAGCCGGGCTGTGACATTATGTCAGAAAGAACCTACACAGACTCTTCGTAAAGTGCCAGACTTCGGTCCAGCCTGGCAGCCCTTCAGAGAGCAGTGCAGCCAGCTCCCTCCCAGCCCAGCTCTAGCTTCCCTTACCTGTCCAGTGAGGGGTGGTAATTCTCATCGCGCAGGTCGTCAGTGTAAGTGAGGTCATCTTCTTCAGTGAAGTCTTCATCCTCGTCCTCTTCCTCTTTGGGCTCAGGCACCTCCTCTGGTTTATCCTCCAATCCTGGTGCACTGCAAGAATCAAATGTCAAGAGAGCGGGTTGGCGCCATGGCTCTGAGGGGAAGTCTCTGAGGGCTCTGTGGCTCCTGATCCCACCCTCTCTCCTCATAGCCTGATGGCTATCCTGTCTACATGTCCCTGTCAGTCACTGGCCTCTCTGCTGAAGTTACTCACAACAGGGCTGATGCATTATAATAGGGATGGGGCAAGACTGCCCCACTGGGAACTGGCTTGAGAACTCAGCAGTTATTTTCACACCGGACATTGTCAGATAGGAGTGACTCTGTGTCATCGCAGTCCTGGGGATACAGGACAGCTCCTCTCTAGTCCCAGGAGTACATGAGCAGGGGATAGGTAAGCACCAGGGGCAGATGATGAGGAGAAGAGCCACCATCACTCACCTCTTCGGCTCTACCCCTTCTGTGCCAGCCTCTGCCTCTACCAGGGGAGCTGTAGGGAGAGAAACTAGGTGCAGTCAGTTGAAGGGTGAGATGGAACCATGAAGCTGAGATCTGCAGAGAAGGGAAGGGGAAGGAAGGCGCAACCGCAATGGTTGGGGAGAGAGTGCAGGGAGGGTTTGGGAGGAGTGAGGAATACAGAGTGAAAAGGCCTCGAGGAAGGGAACTAAATCCTCATTCAGGGTATAAACCAACCACTAACAGGCCAGAGGAAGGGGGCTAGGAAGAAACTATAAACAAGTTGTTCCATAATTGTCCAATAGGGAGTTTATTGCCCCTTCTATGAAGCACCTGATACTGGTCACTGAAGGATAAAGGGCTAGACAGATATGGTCTGATCTGTTCTGGCAGTTTCTGTGTTCCAGCTCTTGTTCTTTCACAGCTGGAGGACACTCACAGCCACCCCTCTCCTCGGGATCTCCAGGCTGGACCACTGCCCCATGCCTAACATGGGGCTGCATTTGAAAGTTTCACAGAAGGCAGGATACACCTGCCAACTAGGTCAGCAGTGTGAACAGCACAGGATGCCTGCTCTGGTTCCCAATTCGCTCCCAGGACAGATGTGGATCTGAAAAGTTCTCCATGGAACTTGGGTCCTTGTCACTAAAAAGACCTGTCTCTCTCCCCATGAATAGCAGGGACACGCTGGGTACTTTCAATAAGGCCACGTCCTCACTTCAAGCATCACCGAGCCAGTGACCTGTGTGGTTACAACACAGTTAAAAGACACAGCAAAGAGGAGACCTACCCACATTCCTGGAACTTAATGAAAGCCTTGAGGGGCCCTGGGACTCAGTGACCCGCCCTTGTTCCTGTAACTGATTTAAATCTCTGAACCATCCAAGGCTTCAGCCTGGTTTTAGGGGAGATGCTTAGTCCTCAAGCTGCAGTTTGATGGAGTCTGGGATGCACATGATGGGAACATTTGGGTGTTGCCGTCTGGCAAGGGGGGTCCCCTTCCTCTTCAACTCATTTCTCCTCTTGACTCGAAAGGGCCTGAATCTGCAGACAGTCAGGGCCTGGTGTCAGGCTCCTGTACTGTCCAGGGCTGGGGGCGAATGTAGGGGGATAGGGACTAGTTTAGAAGAGGGTGGTTATTATTACGGGATCCCTATCATTACTGTGGATGGAACTAAGACTCATGGGTTACTCGTTTGCTTAACAGTCCAGCTGATCCCCTTTAGAGAGGGAGGAGGTGGTATGGGGTGGAGGAAGGGCTATTTGAACTTGTATTTCCAATGTACATGGGGAGCTGGCTAGCCTGTACTCTGGGCTGGGAGTGCCATGGGGGATCTGGAGTCAACAAGGACACAAGAAATCAAGGGCTAGTGGAGAGAGGGAGGAGGAATCCCAGTTTTGGCTGGACTGGAGGAGACGGCTGTGGGGCCCTGGGAAAGGGAAGGCTGGTCAGCTGCATCCATCGTGCCACCCCATGCTTGCATGGGGGTCCGGGATCGGGGGGGTCCTGCTCACTTCCTCACCTGCATCAGTGTCAGTGCTCTCTGCTCCTTGCTCTCCGCCGGGGTCCATGCTGCTTGTGGATGATGGAGCTGCTATTCTCTCCACCACCCCACTATCCCCAAGGGGGTTGGTCTCCACCTTAACTATCATCCCAGAGGAGTCCTGGGCAAGCGCTGCCCTACGGAGTGAGCGCCTGCGGCTGGTCACTGGGGAAGGTGGTAGGATGGGCCCTGAGCTGGCCCCTCTGTCCTTCTTGCGCCGGGAGGCAGCTTTGCCGGGCTGTGAACTACCTCCTGGTGGGGCACAGCCCTGCTCTTCCGGTGCAGGGGGGCCCCAGGAGAAGGTGTGTCCAGCCATGCACTCCCACACTAGATTCCCTGGGGTCCCCTTGTCGCCTGGTGAGGGGGTCTTCACATTGGGGATCAAGCTGCACTCCTGGCTGTGAACATGAGACAGGACAACCAGGCGCTGCAGGGCATCCGTGGGGAGGGCGCTGGGATCTGAGCCACCCTGCCCTGGGGGAGAGAGAGGGAAACCACATGTAAACCACAGTGTACCTCAAGCACCATATAACCTATCCACCCCTGCCTATAACCCAAGCACCCACAGGGGACACTGCACCATCCCAACATTTACCTCAACCTCTCCATATAATCCTACCCCTCTGGGGGAGCCACAGCACCCTCCCCTCCTCCCCATAACCCAACTTCCTGGTCATGTGACTCTAAGCACCCCTGTATTCATACACTGTACACTACTGGAATAGCCTTTGTATAACATATGCCTTATGAGGGATCATTTGAAAACTAATAACTCATTGATCATTAATATTCTTGCATGATGTATGGACGCAATGCGCGTTAAGAGTTATGGATATAGACTAGAACTGTGAGTAAAGTATGTTTAAATGAGACCAGCAGCCAGGCTGTCGGGGAGAGACAATGAAGGTCCATTTACATATCAAATACCCAAAGCTATCAAGCTAACAAGTGGGGGAAGAGACAGCATGGGGTCTATGTCCCAACAAGGCAGAGAAGCTTGGTCCAGCTTTTACTTTTCAAAAAAAATATTGCCAAGTTTACTGGTCTACAAAGATAGGGGTAGGAGTCTTTGACCCTCAAGTGATAAACAATTGAATCAACTGGATTGTATACAATATTACTGTTTTATAAAAGTGCATAGAGTGAGGTCTTTTCTGAAAGCCAGTAACACACTGGTAAACTGGTAATATCATTATGAAATGTATGTATAAACACAATATGAGAAAATATGGATACTTAATGATATCATGCTTTAAAGTGTGTGGTCAAACAGGGAGAAACAGGCCCCCACCCAGACAGGAGCCAAGGTAGCTATCTGTTTCTAGTACAATTAAGCAAGGTGTGACCAAAAACAATGGAAGCCCTATTTACATAGAAATCATCAGGGGAAGTCCACAGAACAGAAAGAACAGCATGAGGTCACTCTGCCTCTTGAGACAAAGTCATTGAACTTTGGAAGATGTAAGCAAAGAGAGAAGCCATGTCTGGCATCCATCATTAGACAGACGCAAGGGAACAGAACTCTCACAAGCTGAGAAAGATGTGCCCTTCAACCAAGGGAAGGGTTGAAGTCTCTGGAAACTGAGTATAGGCAAGAAACCTGCTTAGGCAAAAATCTTTCACCTAGGGAGACAAGGAAAGCCAACATCTTGTATTTCTGTGGAAGGCCTGACCGAGGGAAAGTGAACCACAGCTGTGAAGAAGGAAGCTTGGTGACAAAAATATTTTGAACAAAGCCTGTACCTCGCTGGATTCAGTTTTAGACTTTTCAATCTGTGTTTTCACTTTTATTTGCTTGTTTCCCTTTCTAACTTTATGCCTTTCACTTGGTATCACTTAACCTATGTCCTGCTAATAAACTTGTTTGATTTTTATCATAAACCAGCTCAGTTCTGTTTGCAGGGAAGGGTGTATTTATCCCGGTTAATAAACTGTGATAAACGTTTGTCTCTTCAAAGGAACAAGCTGACCATATTATTTCTCTGAACTGTCCAGGAGAGGGCTGGACATTGCAGAGCACATGGCTTTGGGAAAATTCAGGACTTGGAGAGTGTTGGGCTCAACTTGTTGGTTGTAACCAAGACTGGTGGAAGCCAGAATAGGGCTGTAGACTCGCTGCTGGGGTCAGAGCTGCTGAACCCAGGCTGTCTAGCACAGACACTCAGGGTGTAACCTACATACTTGTAGGCTGGCTGTGAGCATCCCAGGCTGTGGGCTGCAGCAGCAAAGCACTGTACAGGACCCAGGGTTGCAGGGCAAGCAGTGACACAACCCCTTACTGGTCTGGATCACACCCCAACACCCTTTGACAGTGGTGTAGTCGAAATAAGATTTATACACAGCTTGCTATGTTAACTGAGGTTTGCACTCCAAGCACTAGTAGAATAGTTTTAAGTATTTTTCAAGTGAAAAGGCTGGGGAGAGTCAAAGAAAGGTTAGTTTTATTGTTTTCTGTTTATTTCAGGGAAGGAAATAGAACAAAGGAAAGCATAAAGATGAGTCACAAGCAGAAAAGGCAGTAGGAGAAAAGAAGCAGATACGGAGCTCACCAAGGAGCAATCAAAAAAGCTGCACGCAAAGTGAGGTCTGTCAGCAGCTGATCAGAAGCAAACGGAGCCATAAGGAAGGATGGGGCACCTGCTTCAAACCAGGGGCCAGAGGGGATCCCTTTTTCTCCTACAGAGCATGCTTGTAGGGTGACTGTGAGCATCCCGGCTGCACCAGTGGGTACTCGACCCCGCTCTGACTCCACCCCTTCCCCAAAGTTCCTGCCCCAACTCCGCCCCCTCCCTGCCCCTATTCGATTCCTTCCCCAAATCCCTGCCTTGGCCCCGCCTCCTTACCTGAGCGTGCCCGCGTTCCCACTCCTCCCCTGTCCCTCCTGGAGCTTGTTACTCCACGAAACAGCTGTTTTGCGGCAGCAAGCGCTGGGAGATAGGCGGAAGAGCGGGGGCATGGGCGCGCTCGGGGAGAAGGAGGTGGTGAGGTGGGGAGGGGAGCTTGGCTGCTGGTGGGTGCAGAGCACCCACAAATTTTTCCCTGTGGGTGCTCCAGCCCCGGAGCACCCATGGAGTCAGCTCCTATGCTGAAAGGCACTGTAGGACACCCAGGGTTGCAGGGAAAGTGGGACACAACCTCTTACTAGTCTGGATTGCACTCTGAACTCCATGATAAGGGGCCACAGCACCACCCCCATATAACCCAATACCCCTGGAGGCCACAGCAATATCCCCCTAATTAACTCTAACCCCCTGTGATAGGATGTAAGGAGGGTTAAGGAGCAGATCTGGGCCCTGGAGGCTCCGCTCAGCTTCATCTGCTGGGTGTGCTCACAATGGACATGGAGCTTGAAAGGGCACTGTGCAGTCTGGGTGGTCAGTGCAAGGGAGCAGACCTTCCCTGGTAGCTTGTGCAGGGATACAGCAAGAGTTCCACAAGGCCTGAAGCAGACCTCAATGTGGAGCTGCAGGCCACCATCAGAGAGATAGCAGAGTGAGGGTGAGGAACCTCTGGATCCCTTACAGCTGAGTACGTGTTGCAAGTCAATAACCAGGCCCCCACTGGGCCTCAGGAGAGGCAAGGGGTACCGTCGAAGAAACCTAGGAAGCAGACTTAGTGATACCGTTGAACTACCAGCCCCAGGGCCCTGGGTCAGAACCAAGTGGAGCGGTGGGCCTAGGTTCCCCCACTGCCAACCCACAGACTTGAGCCACTAGATGCTACTACCAAACCACAGACTTGAGCCACAAGGGGGTATAGAGAGTTAGTGCCCCAAACACAACGCGACCCCCCTCATCACCACTGGGGCTGAAGCACAGTCAACCCCCACCATGTAATCCTTCTCCCTGATATGATTGTCACTAAAGGGGGGATCCCCCCACTGCATCTCCCTTTTTAGAAGGACACTCAAAGCTGCATACCCTTCCCCCCAAGGAGAAGTGTGTGCAGAGTCACAGAGACCCCATTTGGGCAGGAGAGGTGCCTACCTGCACTCAGCACGCAGCCCTGGGAAGTGTACCTGCAACAGACAGAGTGGGGACAGAAGGTGAGAGACTGAGTGAACAGCGAGGGGCAGGGAGGGAACCCTGAAAACACAGATCCTGCACCCCCTGGCTGAGCCATCCACCCAGAAAAGGGAACCTGCTCCATGACCTCCATCACTCCACTCCAAAATCTCAACCACCACACGGGACAGGCATCAAGATCAGATGCCAGTTAGGGTGCAATGGGGGAAATCAGGGGAAAGGACATACTGGAGCTTGTCAGGGAAATGGAGGGGGGGGCGGGCATGCTTGGGACAAGAGGAACCTGTGAGGATCTGGGAGGGATGCACAAGAGGCTCTGTGGCAAAATGGCGGCTGTGAGGAGGGTGAGGCCTGTTAGGGGAAGGTGGGCTGTGAAAGAAACCAAGGGTCTCCTATGTCCATTCTACAGAGCCCCCGCCACTTCCCCCTCCTCCCATAGGACCTCTCTCTCATACCCTGGCACCTGCTGTGGGACCAGTACTCCCATCCCTCCCTCTCCAGTCACTCCTCACCTGTCGATCAGGTACTTGGCCAGTTGGGAGTGCAAGGAGAAGCCCAGCTGCTCCTTGAGCTGGCACCACTGCTCCAGGTGGCCCCCGATGCGGATGCGGCACTTGCTGCGCCGGGCATCCAGCTCCTTGCGCTTCTGTTTGCGGATGCACTCAGAGGCCCGCTGGCGGACCTGCTGCCTCTGCTCCATCCTCCCACGAAGGACGCTGCCTGCCTGGGAGCAGGGAGAGAGAGGCTAGGATGTGAGCTGCAAACCCCTTGGGGCTACACCGAGGAAGTGGTGCTGAGATCCTGTCTGTGGTGCAGTGGGAGGCACACAGACAGATACAGGGGGCAGTGAGCCCAACTAGGGCATTACTGGGGGTGAGGAAAGCATCTGAGAACTCAACTAGTGAAGACTGTACCCATCAAAAGAAATAGTGTGTGGGGTGAGGGACCAAACAAGGTAAAGGGATGTCTCAGTAGAGATCTGTCAGTCAGGAGAAGGCAAGGGGAATATCCCAGGAAGAAATGGGTCTGAGGGGGGGGAAGGAAAGGGGACTATCACATCATTAGGGTGCAGGGGGATAAGGGGTGTGGGGGACAGGCCTCCCAGAAAGATTCTCAAAGGCCTCTTCCCTCTCCCGCTGTATTAGTTTGTCTAAAAATAATCAGTCTAATCAATAACACCCAACCCCTTCCCCACCAAAGGAGTAAATTGATCTATTCATTCATTGTGCAGTGCCCTTGACTTGCTGCTCCCACCAGTGCATCCCTGGGACCCCCTGTGCCCTGTGTTCTCACCACATAGGGGACAGTGGGACCCAATGCCCCACTCCAGCTTGCCCCAGTAAGATCCCCTGAACAGGGCCAGGCCCCACACCCATCCTGCACCAGTCACCACCTCAGCTGCCCAGGAACCATACAGCCCTAGAGCTGCCACCCCACACTGCCTGCCCTGCCCTCCCACCAAAGCCCCTCCTTAGCTCCGCCCACCACCCTTGTCCCTCCCACCATAGCTCCGCCCCTACTCCTTAGACCCACCTCTGCCCCTCCCACCACAGCCCCGCCCTTTCCCTCAACCCCACCTGTGACCAGAGTCCCTCCAACATTCATCAGCCCCATCCCTGCCCCTCCCCTTCTCAGACCCACCCCTGGCCCTCCCACCACAGCCCCTCCTCAGCTCCACCCACCATCCCCGTCCCTACCACCGTAGCTCCTCCCATTTTCCTCAACCCCGCCTCTGCCCCATCAGAGCCCTCTCCTCTATGGCCCCTCCCCCACGGCCCGGATCACCCTCCCCTTCCCTCAAGACGCGCTTCCAGCCGGGCGCCTCTGGCCAATTAGAGCGAGGCGCGCGGCAGCAGCGGCCGTTGTGCGGGGAGAGGTGGGTGCGCGCGCTAATCCCCCTTTGCTCGCCCCCTCCCCAACTGCCTCTTCCGTTTTTCCGCCCCGGTACCTTAAAGTGGGCCCGTCGGGGCAGAGCGCGGGATGGGGGCAGCAACGGGCCCCGCTCCATACCCCCGAGCTCGACCCGAAGTCTCCCACCCCTTTCCCCCAGCTCACCCCGAGGAGGGGAGGGCCCACCCTGGGGCCGTGTCCCCTTTAAGAGACAGACCCCTCCTCCCCCATCGCTTACACAGCGCTGGCTGAGACCGTGACAAGATGGCGGCGCACCCGCAACTCCACAAGCTCGGGAGGAGCGCGCATGCGCCGCGGATACCCTCCGGCCGATAGAGGGAGAGTTGGCCCGGTGCATCACGGAAAATGGAGTCCTGCGCGCAGGGTCTGACGGGATATAGAGTCTCCGGCTCACCGCCGAAGGACACCTCGGCTCTCACAGGGGCATCATGGGAGTTACAGCATTTATCCATGCTGGAGTTAGACGCTCTTGGCTTTTCCCTTGCCCTGATGCATGATGGGAGCTGTAGTCTTGTGCCCATTGTGCATGATGGCAGCTGTAGTCACCAGCCAGCCCCATGCATGAGGGCGCTCTAGTCTTGTGCCTGTGCTGCATGATGGGAACTGTAGTCCTCAGGCTCCCATTCAGCAAGGAACTTAAGCACTTGCCTGACTGGGAGCACAAGAGTATTCTTGATTGCAATGGTGCTGTGCAGGCATTTAAGTATACTCCTGGGGGAGTGCTGTATCACTGCTGCAGAATTCATGGCCCATGCAGATTTTTTTGCTTTCCCCACAGAAAAATGACCTGATAGGGAAGCTGCAAGAGTGGCTATGTGTCCTTCCGAAGTACTGCAGGCAGGGTGGTTCGGGCACCAGGAGCAGCTGGTAGAGACATAAATCACCTCCGGGAGGCTGAGCTGTGTTGTGTGTGAGAGAGACACGTACACCCTCACCCCATCCCCCTCTCATTCGCTGTTGCAGTATGCTCGATGTGCAAGGGCAGGGATTTGGGGGCGTTTCTGAGGAGGTAGGCATGGGGCAGGCTCTGTCTCCTCAGATGGAACAGAATGTAGCAGCCTGCCTGCTTAGTGAATTGTTCCCGTTGTCTTTGTGAATTCCCCCAGGAGTATAAAACAGGTGTAAACATTTTAAGGCTCCTTTACTTTGCCAGAGTGATGTAAAGGACAGTATGGCCTTATTTATAAATGCTTATGGTGCTTTAGTGATTAGAACTGGTCTAAATTTTTGGACTGAAAAAATTTCCTATCAGAATGTGCTCCATGAACTGTTTGCTACTGACCTTTCTGGAGATGGTTAGTAGCCAATATAAATTGAGTTTGATTCCCCAGCACTCACTTGATTTTCAGTTGCCTATTATGTAACACTGAGCATATGACTTTATGTATTTCTTGACTAATTACTAGAAGTAAAGGGTCAAATCTAGCTACATTACTATCAGACAAAGGGGTTTGGTGGTTTCCTCCTATGCTCCCCACTCCCATTCGCCATAAATTGTATTGTAGTTGAAATAAATTATCTATATTATTGAAACCAGCATGATTATACTGCATTATTTTGACAAATAAAACATGCAGAATTTGTAATTTTTTGGCAAAAATTCCCTCAGGAATATTAAGTACCTTCCTGAACTGAAGCCTTAAAGAGCCCAGAAATGCAGCTCAATGGCCCCATCATCCTCCGTTTGGGAGGATTTTCTGGTCTCAAAAACGAAACAAAACTATAGCCTGGTCTGTACCTAAAACATAAAGGGGCATTGCTACATCCGTCAAAAAACAAACAAAAAAGCATACCTCACTGCTGTACTTATATCTTTCCCCATAGCCCCTCTCTTCAGTGGAGCAAGAGGCTAGTTGTGGTGCTGGCTTGTGAAGGAAAAGAGGTCAGATTGCATCTTCGTTCTGCCATGGGCTTTCTGAGTGCCCTTGGTCAAGTCGCTTAGCTTTTCTGTGTCTTGGCTCCCCATCAGAAAGTGGGGATAATAGCACAGCCCTGCCTCACGGCAGTGTGGTGAGAATAGGTAGATGAAAGATTGTGAAGCGCTTGTAGGTTTACTGATGAAATGCCTCTCTAAGAAATAAACATTACGGTAACAAGGTCTTAGTTTCCATGTCCTTTTCAGGAGCCTGACCCTTTGACCTTCAGAGAAGCCTCAGTGAGGTCCCAGGAAGGGGTGGGGTGGTGCAGAAGAGACAGCTATCCCCCGCCCACTGCCACCAATTCTTCTGTACAGAGCAGGCAAGCATAAATGGCTCTCTCTGAGTATGTCTACTCTTGAATTGCAGATGTACCTTAGGCCTTGTCTAGACTAGAAAAATTCTACTGATGTAGCAAGCAAAAGCTGTGTAAACTAGGAGGGTCTGCCAGGACAGTTATGTTAGCAAACCTTTTCTAGTGTAGACAAAGCCTAAGGCTCCAATCCTGTAACTGGATGATACATTTTACGGCCAGGGACCATTATGATAATCTAGACTGTGAACAAACATGTATTGTTGTCTTTTGAGGGTAGTAGGATTGGCTTGGAACCCTGGTTGTTTGAGGGAGGTTTTGAGAGGAGAGGTCAGTTCAGGATGCTCTGGTTTTGGGAGATCAGGGGAGACTGAAGCTGGTGCCTCTGCCATTTCTTTTTGGGGAAGGGCATAGTTGATGGTGGAAAGGGGCATCTTGTGCGTTTCATAATTTCAAAGGCTTAAAGAAGGATCATTACTATGGGAAATTAAAATCATTTTATAATTGAGCTTCTCTAAGGGCCGCTGTGATTGGCTAAAAATCACACCTGAAAAGGACTGCCGGAGGGCATGATGTCACAGAACGGATGACATATCACACTTGGTTTTGCTGGGAAAGGATGTAGCTTTCCATTGGTTAGCATCTGATCAATCAGAAAGTGAGGTGTGGTGGGCTTTTTTTCCCTCTTCTGCCAAGGTTTTCAAAGGGCCAGGGCGCTGGCAAGGTTAGTTCATAGTTCTGCTTGATAAGATGAGCCAAGCCAAGGCAAGCCAGACTTCATCTGACCAGACTAGAAAGCTAAGAAAGTAACACAGGAAAAGAGAGGCCAGAAAGACCAGGCAAGCAAATTGCTTGACCACTGTCAGCTGGTGATATGAGTGAGAGTATGAATTCAGGTGAGACCTCCAAGCACTTCAAGGCCAAGGTGTCCTATTCATCCAGGACCGGGTTGCTGCTCCATGTTAGCCACATGGATAGGATGCTCTGCAGAGGAAACTTTGCAAAGGGTATTGGAGCCACAGCCTTGGTTTATGTGGCTGCAGTTCTTGAATACCTGATCTTCAACATTGTGGATAGGGCTGGCTCCATCACCAAACACCACAATAGGCATCAGATTTCCCCACGGCACCTGAAACTTGCTATCCGAAATGATTTTGAGCTCAACAAGCTGCTGGGTAGGGTCACCAACTATCAGCGCGGGGATGCAGCCAACAGCAAGTCTCTGCTTTTCCAGCCCAAAAAAAACAAGGACAGGAAATCCTCCAGAAGAAGGACTGTTCCACCTCCCATCCCTGCTGAGTGAGGACTGAGCAAAAGGGAAGGAATCGACTTGATTGCTAATCACTTTTCCAACCCAACAACTGTGATGTAATAAAAGAGGTTAAAGTGCCCTGTCTGACATTGTGAATTCCTTTTCTCTGTTGTTCATCTAAGGTTGTAAGGGGTAACTCAAGAATTTAGGAAGCTGCACAGATACTGTGATATGAAAGCCTTGATAGACAAAATATGAGCATTTAATAAAAATAGACATGCTCAGAATGGCTTAAGACCGTTAAAAGTGGTTATCATAGATTTATTATCTTGCAGGTATTTCTCCAATTGCCTGAACATTAGGTCCATTTTTCTAGGCCATGAAGCTGCTTTGGATCAAGTTCTTGGTGAAGACCGGGAGAACAAACTCCCCAGGGGAGCAGTAAATCCAGATACAAAAATAAGAGAGAGCCTGTGAGCTAATTTTTCAAAAGGGACCAGTGTTTTTCAGTGCTGTAGGTTTGGTTGCCCAGTTTGAGATATCCTAAACGAGCTTAAATTCCAGGAGAGTTCTGAGCACCCGATTCCTGAAAATCAGGTCTCTTTACAGTGTCCAAAGCTGGGCATCCAAAAATTGATGTACTCAGACTTACTGTCCATAAGAACAGCCATACTGGGTCAGACCAAAGATCCATCTAACCAAGTATCTTGTCTTCTGATAGTGACCATTGCCAGGTGCTTCAGAGGGATGAACAGAACAGGTAATGGTCAAGTGATCCATCCCCTGTTGCCCATTCCCAGCTTCTGAAAATTATATCTATGGGTCTGTTTTTCTCTCACTGGTGTAAAATTTGGTATAACTCCATCGTTTTCAAATGATTAGATAGCTGGGAGTTTGAAATAAAGAATGACCACCTTTATATTAGCAATCTGAGATGAGTAATAATCAGAGGCAACTCATGCCTGCCAAGAGTGGGGAGGTGGAGTGAGGGCAGCCGGCTTCAGTAGTGTTACTGAGCATGCCCGGTCCGTGTGAATATGCTCAGTCCAAGCCAAGCAGGAAATCAGAACGGGGGCGGGGGGGGAGAGAAGGGGAGCCTTGCCCCCCTCTCTCCCCCCACGCATCCCCTCTGGTAATAATGCTTCAAAAATAATGAAATGTAGCCGGTCATGGGGCTCCAATCCTGGTTGGGATCTCTAGATGCTACTATAATAATAATGATAAATAATTTAGTTATTAAAATGCATTTAAACTGAAAGATTATAATTACAGAAATATAATGATAAAGCTACAGGATAGAATGGTTTGTGTGGCAGTTTAAAAAAATTAAATTATTCTCACAATGATCACCATGACTACCCCAAAATAATTATAGAATAAATTATTATTAATATTATTTGTAAAGCACAGCCCTGTTGAGATGCTCAGCATACTGTGTAACCTAATGTTGGTAGTCCAACACTGACAATGATGACAATAAATAACTTTATAACTATATGGAAATACATTAAAACATAATATCCCTTCTCCCAATTTAAAATTTTAACCAGACTAGGGGTCCAGTGCTGATCCTGCAAAGGCTTACTACTAAGTACTTACTCCCATGAATTAATCCCTTGGAAGTCAATGGACCTTCTTGAAGTAGCAAGCGTGACAGTTATGGCAATATCTGGCAGTATCCTGGACAAACTTGATTGAATTAAGTTTTAAGTATTTTAGGAGTTCAGTGTATTAAGAAAACAAATGTTTCTGTGCTACTGTGGGATTGCATGGAACTTCTTTAGAAGGAAGATCAGATTAAAGCAATCTTGGGGAAGTGTTGTGAGCTTTGAATGACGTCGTTGACCAATGTAGCAGGCATAAGTGATATTTGGGACACTGCATGTGAAATGGAATTCCTAGGAAGTATATGGGAGAAGGGGATTGCAAACTTCCACGTACAGGTTCAGCCTTTGAAACTTTTTCCGGAGGGGGATGCGGGACCTTTTGTCTGCTGATCCTGTTACATGAGGACAGTCCAAAGACAAACTGTATGGCAGAGTAGCTGATTTAGGGTTATGTTTACACTTAAAATGCTACAGCAGCACAGCTGCAGTCCAGTAGTGCTTCAGTGTAGGTAGGCACTCACTACAAAAATGGGAGGGGTTCTCCTGTCACTGTAGTTAACCCACTTGCCAAGACGCAGTAGCTAGGTCAATGGAAGAATTCTTCCATTGACAGAATGCTGTCTAGACTGGGGGTTAGGATGGCATAGCCATATCTCCTCAGGGTTTCAAACTCATACCCCTGAGCGCTATTGCTGTGTTGAGGTAAATTTCCAGTGTGACCAGCCCTCACTTATGAGGGTGCTTGTTCTGAGCTAACAGCTGTTATGAACTCATGACCATAGAAACTCCCCTGGGTGGGTTTTGAAGGACAGTTCACCGGCTAGAGCCCTTTTTGGAATTGCAGTGAGCTCTGGTAAACTTATTAGCATGTTGTAGGTTCTATTGTTCTGAATAGGTTTTCTCTGTAATGCTTTTACCTTAAGAATAAATGTGCTTGCTTAGAAAGAGCTATGCAGTAGCTTCACTGTGGCAATTACACTGTTTACTGTCACTGAGAAGAAAAGTAAAGCAGGTCAGCTTAGTCAGCCTGACTTTGCTGAGAGCTATGCAGTCTGGAAATACCCTGGTCAGAAGGGAGCGAGATGTAGGTCTCCACTCAAAGAGGGCTGATGGCTTAGGAGCCAGGAGCCTAAGTGGACCACAAGGGGGAATACAGGTGCTGTTGCTCTGAACTATAACAGTAAGCACTCTGCATAGTAGCAAGTGACTGCAGGATCCAACTTTTTAAGAGGTAAAAGGGATACAGGGGAAAGTAATGAATAGGAGGAAAACTAAAAAGGTTCTGTGAATAACGTTCAAAATGAGGTTATTTCTAAAAATTGGGAGAGGTGGATTGAGAGCTAGTTCTGCGTGTTAGGAGCCAGCACTGCAATGGATAATCTCCAGCCAATCAAACACTTGGTGGTTAGCATCCCTGTCTGAGTTCACAGGACAAAGTCCCAGGGAGGAGTTATTAAACATGGCCAGAGTGTATACCAGTTAGACCTATTAAAAATCCTAGCATCTATGGTCAATATTGAACCACTCCATCAAAATCACTCCATCACTTTGCAGGCACGTACTGTGAAGAGGCAAGAAGATGACAATTTATCTCTGTCCTTCTGTTTTGATTTGAGGATTGCTTTTTAAGGAGTGGTTTGACTTCATGGCCTGAGCATGAAAGTTTTAGTTCATTGTAGGTGTTTGTAAAAATAGGTGTGTAGCGCCCCTCTCCACCTGGTTACCTCCTTTAATGCCAATCCGCTTACAGGTTTTGATGGACAGGTCTGGGTTCTTTTGGATCCCACCACTCACTCAGCAGGGTGTATCTTCTTTCTTTTTTTTCTATTAAATTATTTGGCGGTGCCTTCACCCCCCTCGCTCCTTCATGGCAGGGTCACCAGGGCAGCTTGGGCAGAAAATTCTGGCTACAGAGTAATCCCCACTTACTTGCCAGACGGTTGGAGACTTCCAAGAAATAACACAAACACATAAAAATATATTCAACACACAATTATATTAAACAGGAGATAAAATACAACATAACAGGGCGAAACACTATTTTTAGGGTCACCGGTGCCCACACTGAAAATACCCGTGACTTGATGTAGCAAATGTAAAATTAGTGTCCCGTTGGTACACGTACTTTGCTAGGGCCCTTGAGGACCTATAACCACAAAATTCTTCTCTGCAGTGTTTAGCAGTGTGGCTGACTGGGTTCAGTACAGCCCAAAGGACTGGTAAAGGAGGTGGTAAATCCCTCCACCGGTGTAATATGCAGCAGGTTATAAAATCCTCAAACCCTCACTCCCTGTCTTGAGGACACAGTTCAGGGAGTAGGGGGTCCCAAAAACAAATTCCCTGACTAACTAACTAAAAGATGGTGCACTCACAAACTCCATGAATGATCCTCAGGTTCGAAGATGACACTGGACCCCTCAGTCACTGCAAAGGGGCTGCTGTCCGCTGGCAGGTATCCTCCTCAAGCAGGAATCAGGCTGAGTCGGTCCCAAGGTTTCCGCTCACCACAAAGGGGTGCAGGGCTCAAGATGTAGGTTATACAACTACCCTAACACCCAACTGTAGCCTCCTAGCCCAGCCTCCAGTCACACACTCAGCAGGCAGCTTCCCTAGGGAGCTGGAGGGCGAACCTAGCCTGGCTGGGGAAATTTCCCAGCAAACGCTACCAATTGGGAATCATCAGTGGGGAAGGAAAACCCACCTGAGGGATTTGCTGGCAGGTTCCTTGAGGCCTGTTCTCAGGGGGAACCCTGCATGCAGGCCTGGGACTCACTAGCTCCCCACACAGCCAGTCTTTCCCTTGCTGTGGCTGGCTCCATTCTCTTAACACTGATTAAAAATAGTTTACCAACCAAAGCTAAGAAAATGCACTTCAAGCTACCATTGCCTCATGGGAATGGAAGATCAGTAAAGATTCTCACACAATCCTAAGATTCTGAACTATTGAGATGAAGGGTGTGTACGGGGAGATCTTGGCTGACTAGCAAAATACATGGACCACTGGCGATAATTGGAATATTAATTATCATACTTGTTGGTGCCATTAGGCATATCCCTAGATAACTCAGGAGGGTAGAAAACCACAGTATTAATGAAGCTTTTCTGTACCAGGCCTGAATGGACCAAAGCTATTTTATGCTTGTCCAAAGTGCTTCCATATTAAACTCTAATTGAACTCCCAGGCTAGTATTGAGAATGGAATGTGTAACAGCTTCTTATCAGTGTAAGACACCAGAAGATAGGGCCCCTTTTTACTATCTCCTGTTTAGTTTAGAAAGAGGGGAGGGGAGACAAGGTAATAAATTCAGAAGTAAACCAAGGTAACAGCCTTGAAAAGTTACGAGATGAATTGTCTGCTGTCAAGGATGATTTAATTGTTAACTATACACTGTATAGGAGTGGGGAGGAGACTAGTGGGGGGTAATGAGGATGCCTTGTTGAAATCATGTATAAGAAGACACACACAGCTTGTATCTGTGTGTGCAGGATTTGAGATGGTAAATATCTCCCTGGCACCTTACTTGAGCTCAAATAAACTTTTTCTGCATTCTCCACCCTGGTGTGATAATTAGTGCGACGCACACCGGGCAACGAACCACTGTTTGCTGCCTCAGGCCTTTTTGGGCCGGCAACAGTCTTGGCGTCCCTGGGTGGGCTCGAGGCAAAATTGTGCCTTGCCCGGACTCCTCCAATGGCCGGTGGACGACAGTCACAGCCGATGCCCAGCGCGCACCGGTGCTTTTACCGGGGGCCTCGGCAGAGACGCGTCAGGCTGACCTTGGAGGACACAACGGTGCAACGCGCTCAGATAGTGGAGAAGCAGCTGCGGGCGACGGTGAGGAACCGGTCCTGTGGAAAAGGGAGGAACAGTTCAGTGCTGTTAACCTTTTGTTTGCCTGTTAAGACCTGGGGACGCCCAGTGTCTTCCCATAGGTATGGGGCAGGGATAGAGTACAGGCAGGGCATGGTGTATGCCCCCAGAATGCATTCTAGCAAATTGGAAAGTGTTTGGTTTGGATCCAATGATTAAGGGTAAACTAAAAAGGTTCTGTACAGTAGACTGGCCTCAATATTAACTAGAGAGCCAGGAAAGGTGGCCACCAGAAGGATCACTTAATTACAACATGATCCTTCAATTACTTTTGTTTTGTTAGCAAATGGGTAGCTTTTGAAACTGTTTGTATAAAGAGCTCTTGTAAAAATCCCCCACCATATGCCCCAGAGCTGCACTGGGAGGAGGATTGTCCGTGGGAATAATGGTCTTGGTGTGTGTGTGTGTGTGTGTATACCAGTGTGAGTGTCTGTTACTGGAAGACGCCCAGATTAACCTGTGAAGCAAATGCTAATGATCAGGAGTAGTCTAACGCAAGCCCAGTAACTAGTGGATCTTTAGGAGATCCGACCCACGGTGGGCTGACTCAGCCTGGCATCGTCCGGCGAGGAAGCTGCCTGGGTCTAGGAATGTGTGAACCCATCTTCCCTCCCCCCCCCTGTAGGGAGAGATTCTTAGTTTATGAGCCGCTAGCGCGGACAGGGCCCCCCTCTTTGTGTGTGTAAGTGGAAAATGGGGGAAGGGACAGTCTAAATATTCTACCTCACCCCCTAAGGGTACCCCAGCATAGTACATGTACGTACATTATGGTCCTGAAACCTGCAGGTATTTAGAGAATTGGAATCTTTACACGCGTAAAAATCCATCTAAACAATGTCCATTAGAAGGTACCTTCAATCTAGATAAGATCATATATCTCAGAGGAGCTTTTAATTACCAAAGGAAAAGCCTCTGACACGGTGTGAGCAATTCGTCTAGGAATGGGTTAATTTGAAACTCTGCTAAGCCCAGAGATAAAGAGAGAGCTGCTCTGTGTATTAGGTCAGACTATGTTAAGTACAAAGAAAAATTGCTTTTAGCCTCAGCTGGCTGTGGGAAAATATAGACAGAGGTAAATTAAAGGTAATATAAGTTACAGAACTGAGATTGCATTTGCAAAGCTTAACTGTTCAGTGAGATTTAACAGTCTTTGCAATCCCAGAGCTGGTATGGCTTGGTGACCTGAACTGGAATCTCTGAAAGAGACACTGCAGGAGATTCCAGGGTGTAAAAGAACAGCTCTCCCAAGAGTGGAAGCATGTTGGAAATACTGGATAAGCTGTATACAGAATAATCTCCTGTCCACCTATTCCCCTTCTCTGAATGTTATATACAGACGTGGTCGTCTGGATATGTGTGAGTATTAAAGTGGCTTAAGGCTTGGGGAAGCTTTGGGGTTTGGTTATATGGTGTGTTTTGTCCTCCCCCAACGTCCTGCAGTAGATAAATTGGTAACAGATTTGTCACAGTTTGGTGAGTAATTGAGAATGGGGGAGCCCTATAGAATTTACACCATCTATTTGTTTTACCTTTGTTATGTTGTGTTTCTTTTGTTTGGAACTGTTGGTGTTATATGTTGAGGATTGCATGATTAAAGGTGAGCCTACTCTCAGCTGCAGTAAGTCTGAGAACTAGAAAGGGGTTCTACCCCCAGTTGCAGCAGGACTGGGCAATAGAGTAGTTGGAGAAAAAGAACAAATATGTACTTGATAACTAGAATTGAGCAATTAAGAGCATAGATCATGACCCAGACAGCAACTCAAACCTGCGCTCAGGGCAAGTTGCAGGCTTTGAGACAGGATTTCTAGTTAGAAAAGGAAGCCCTGGTTAAGCAAGTACCAGTCCTTCAGGGACTTGCCAAAATTTAACTATTTGTGCTCAGCATACACCGTAATAGTAGTGTGTTTGCTACAAGGGGAGATTAAATAATTAAACACCAGTGGGTCATGTGTTTTGCCCAGGTGGCAAGCCTCACAAGGGAAGACTCGGGTAGTCTTGTGAGTTAAAATGTTTTAGGGAAAAAGACCAGAAGGGTGGGGGCTAGTTGAGAAGCCAACCCCCCCTTAGTTAAAACTGGCAGTGGAGCAAATTGGTGTCTAGGGAAAGAATGGTTCCGCTAGAAAAGAAGGATCGGGCCCAGGCAGGCAGACAACAGACGGAGAGATTGGAAAACGGGTTGGAAACTTTTGAGGGTCTAGTGGAAGAAAGGAGTAAATAGGTATAAACATGGGGATTTCAAATATCCAGGAGGATACTTGGAATAGTGATTTAAGTTGAGAAAAGTGGTTGTTGGAGAAAACAAGTGAGTGATTTAAGGCAGTGTGAAAAGTTAACTCCGTAGTTGCTGGAGGGAACAGCAGTTGAACTTTGTAAAAATGCTAAAGAGAAAAATTCTTGGTGTCTTTGAAATGTTTGTAAATAAATTCAGGCAAAGAAATTATTAGATTGCAATCATTTGGTTATGACCCATTTAGTTGAATTATCTAAAAAATGTTTATATAGTGCTATGTAATTGAAATCTTATTAGGTTCTAAAGGCACTATAAGTGATGATGTTTTCTTTCAGTGTTTAAAAGCAGGAGTTAAAAGTACAAAGCAAGTCAGGAAGCATCTGTATTGATGCAAGTTATCTAACTGATAAAGTAGAAGTCACTGAGACCTAAGCTGCCTATGAAACATATATATAAAAATATGGGGTAATTCCCCTGTTTTGCCTGAAATCAACTAAGGTATTTGTATATTTTCAGTGATGATTGATTGCCCAGAAAGGGTAGACTTCTGTTTTTGTCTTTCAGATAATCAGAGAAAACTGATGCTAGCTGAACAGCATTCAACATACCATGCCTTTGATGGCACAGTAAAAATTATGTTTTGTTTTATGTTCTGTCTTGTGGTGTCTGTCTGGTGGCCAAAATTGTTTTGTTTATGGGATGGTCTGGATTGGAATACAGATACTTGTTTTGTTCAACTTGGAATACAAAGTGCTTGGATAAATTGGGAAAAATGTGATATACTAAAGTCTAATACATCTCCTTAAGTAAGAGAAAGAGAAACTTTATTGGCCAAATCTTTTAATTGAAAATTGTTAATAAAACTTGCATACTAATAGTTTTTGGAAGCAAGGACATGGAAAGTTAACCCACTCCCCATATTATATTTGGATCCTTCTGGCTATCTCAGATTTCTAGCCAGAGGGCTGGGGATGGTGGGAAACTATTGGACTAGAGGCTCTATGAAATAAACTCGTTAAAGTGGGTGTGCTTGTCCTAACTTGTTGTCCCAAAGCTCTGGAAAAAGTTATTTTAGTGAAAGGATAGATGTGACAAACTTTAAATAATAAGACTAATGTACTGTATAAAGGCAATGTATATGTGTTCATTGTTAGAAAAAGATGTATAAGTGAAGGCTAAGTTTCCTTTGTAGGTTAAAAGAAGCCAAACAGAAAAAAGGAAGAAGAACAAGTTAACTGAGGAAAAATAGCTAACATGCTGAGTTTAAAGATAGGGCATTAGCCCCATTTCAGGACACTGCTCTCAGCTAAGACTTAGCTAACAACCAAGACAAGGGGGGGGGGGGCTTAAATGTTCCCACACAGCTGTAAAGTCTGCAAATCGCTGACAGGCACTAATGAAATGTGTTAGGTTTCTTTTTTTCACAGGTAAAGACAAACTACACAAAGACCCTAGGAGGCCTGCCACTTCTTGGAACCAGGAAACTGGATTAATGTAAAGCTCCACCAGCGAAAGACTGCTTTGGCTCTATGCTGGAAAGACCCTTATTAAGTCCTGGTGACCACCAACAGCGTTGTGCAGTGTCAGAATCTAGGATTTCCTGACCAAAAAGGACATAAAGGACTGACCCTGGTGTAGAAACCAAGAATTATACACTGGCAGGAAGAAATTTGTGGGACCCCTGTTTGAGACTGTGGTATTGATTAGATTTTGGGGTTTATTTTACAGGCTGCGCCCTGTGTTTTGGATAAATCCTTCAGCATGTATTGCTCACAAGGGGCTGCCATAAGATTAGCACAACAGAAAGCCTGGGTTGTTTCCTCTGCAAGTCGAGGAAATTGATCAGATCTCTGTGGACTCAGGCCAATAATATAGCAACCATTTGAAATATTCTTACAAGCTGGGAACATGATAAGAAATTGGGCCAACTAGAAGGGGCCACTAGCCTTATTTTTAGAGCTCAGCTATCCCAAGGACAGGCTGGAGTTGGTGGCTTACATGTCATTTCCACCCTCAGTTCTATGACCCAGAAGTTGCTGACAGAGATGGTATTGAGAATCACTGAGACTGGGAAGGTATTGCAGTGGGATCTGGTATATTTAGATGGATCTTGAGCACCAGACTTGGCCCACTGCCCTTACAGACTATCAGGAACCATCTGATCTGTGGTCAGGGGGATGACATACTTGGACACTTTCTGGATGGAAGTATGGACATTCACAGTGCTCCTTCCAGGCATGTGGACCGGTTAGGGTGGGTGTGGGCTTCCACATACCGAATCCTACCGGGTCCATAGGGAGGATGAATGTGGAACTGAATACCCCAGCTCCCTAGAGTTTAATTGTTTTTTTTGTCTTCAAAGTATGAGAAAACTCAGCCAAATGTTTGTTGAGTATTCTCAAAGGGGGGGATTGTTGGTGCCATTAGGCATATCCCTAGATAACTCAGGAGGGTAGAAAACCACAGTATTAATGAAGCTTTTCTGTACCAGGCCTGAATGGACCAAAGTTATTTTATGCTTGTCCAAAGTGCTTCCATATTAAACTCTAATTGAACTCCCAGGCTAGTATTGAGAATGGAATGTGTAACAGCTTCTTATCAGTGTAAGACACCAGAAGATAGGGCCCCTTTTTACTATCTCCTGTTTAGTTTAGAAAGAGGGGAGGGGAGACAAGGTAATAAATTCAGAAGTAAACCAAGGTAACAGCCTTGAAAAGTTACGAGATGAATTGTCTGCTGTCAAGGATGATTTAATTGTTAACTATACACTGTATAGGAGTGGGGAGGAGACTAGTGGGGGGTAATGAGGATGCCTTGTTGAAATCATGTATAAGAAGACACACACAGCTTGTATCTGTGTGTGCAGGACTTGAGATGGTAAATATCTCCCTGGCACCTTACTTGAGCTCAAATAAACTTTTTCTGCATTCTCCACCCTGGTGTGATAATTAGTGCGACGCACACCGGGCAACGAACCACTGTTTGCTGCCTCAGGCCTTTTTGGGCCGGCAACATACTGATTGCCAAAAGCAGCTAAATCAGTAGGTCTTAACAGGATAACTAAGCAAGCAGCCCGCAGGGATGGTGGGGGTGGAGGGCCTGAACATCTGTCCTTCCTGATAAGATCTCTGTCTAAAACACATACCTCAGCAATTTCAACAATCAGAGAGCTTATCTATATCTGCCCATTGGTGTTGACACCATGGGGCACTACTACCCCTGAAATGGATCTTTACTGACTCCAGGTGGAGCAGATTACTGTCATACCAGTGAAAAAGATCCACAGCAATTATTTTCAATATACAGCAGTTTATTGAGAAGGAATTACACAAGCGCTAAAGGGTTATATCAAGCACATAACTCCTATGTTAGACTTTAAGAGCAATACATTAAGAGCTATGCATTCCCCTTAACGAGCCTCTCTTTCACAAACACACACAAACAGGCCCTGCACTAGCTTCACACAGTTCCTGCTTGGCAAGCAGAGAAGGTGGTTACCAATTTTACAGACGGCTTCTTCTTTCCTGGTCTGTTCTTCTCAGCCCTCTGGTCTGTCTCAGATTCCCCAAAGCAAGGCCTCGGTTGCCTTGAGACCCCTCTGGTTCACAGTCCTACTCGAGCCCACGGAGGAGAGTTTTGACTACTCCATCTAGCAGCATTGCTTCTTTACGCGTCAATTAAGGAATCCCAACAGTAATTTAATTTGCTTGATTTTTATACTCTTTCCTCAAAGGAGTCATATGTCCTCAAAGGAGTCCTGGCTTAAAAGCATGCCCAGTAGGTGTGTGGTTACTAATTTTTACCTAATTAGTATTTTTAGAAGGGGCAGGAGGGATGATACTGAACGAAGATCACCCCACGTCTACTCACTTATCAATCATTCACTCTAGCTCTCTGTGTGACCTTCCTGCTGTAAGGTCATTATAACCAGGTTGACCTGTGCTCCATGCTGGAGCTTTATATATGTGATATTTATTTTTTCAGGTGCCCATGTTTGCTGACCAATAGGTTCAATATCGATTGTACACGCAGACTTTGCCAGTTCTTTATTAAATTTGCTTCTGCTTAAAGGATGCCCCTGCTCACAGGTTCCTTTGCAGCCATTCAGCCATGTTTAAGTTGTGGCAAGTTATGCTCTCATCATTCATTCAGTATGGCCACACCAGTTTGGCTCCATCCCAATAGTTGGAATGTGTTTGTCAGGGCCCTCAAGACGTGGACTCTGCAAAAAAAATCTGTCTATTTAATGGTTTGAGGAGACCTCTTGCTTAAACTTTGAAATTGTTTGCTTAACAAGTTTTTTTTATTGACATGTTATTGTTAGAGTAACCCAAATAAATAAGGAGAGAAAGTATGGTGATTTTTCAGGAACACTTCATGGACACATCATAGGGTCCCCACAAGGCAACTGAAAGACTGGCCAATTGGATGGCTGTTCTTGTACCACTTGAAGACCTCTCCAGACTTCAGTAATTATTGATTTTTGGAGTGTTTTACTAACCAGTTGCAAATGTGTGTAAATGCTTCAGACTAAATAAAGTAAAAGGGCTCTTGTAGTGTACTGTTTGGGCCAATCATCTATCAGTCGGACAGACGTGGCTCCATTGATTTATTTCCTGCCACCGCCTCACAAAGGCCTGGTCTACACTAGGACTTTAATTCGAATTTAGCAGCGTTAATTCGAATTAACTGCGCACCCGTCCACACCAGGAAGCCATTTAATTCGACCTAGAGGGCTCTTTAGTTCGAATTCAGTACTCCACCCCGACGAGGGGAGTAGCGCTAAATTCGACATGGCTATGTCGAATTAGGCTAGGTGTGGATGCAAATCGAACTTAGTAGCTCCGGGAGCTATCCCACACTGCACCACTCTGTTGACGCTCTGGACAGCAGTCCGAGCTTGGATGCTCTGACCAGCCACACAGGAAAATTTGAATTTTCCCGGGAAAATTTGAATTCCTTTTCCTGTCTGGACAGTTAGAATCTCATTTCGTGGTTGGACATCGGGGCGAGCTCAGCAGCACCGGCAGCAATGCAGAGCTATCCAGCAGAGGAGTTCATGTAATCTCTGAATAGAAAGAGGGACCCAGCATAGACTGACCGGGAACTCTTGGATCTGATCGGTGTGTGGGGCGAGGAGTCTGTGCTTTCGGAGCTGCGCTCCAAAAAACGGAATGCAAAGACCTACGAGAAGGTCTCCAAAGCCATGAGAGACAGAGGATACAGCCGGGATGCAACGCAGCGCCGGGTGAAAATCAAGGACCCCAGACAAGGCTACCAAAAAATCAAAGCGGCAAACGGACGCTACGGAGCCTGCCACCACTGCCCCACCAGTGACCATGGACTCTGACGATGGGACAGTGTCGACGGACAGTTCCTCGGCGATGTTCGCGGACGGGGAAGATGAGGAAGGGTTTGTGGAGGACGAGGCAGGCGACAGCGCTTACAACGCTGGTTTCCCCGACAGCCAGGATCTCTTCATCACCGTCACGGAGATCCCCTACTAACCCTCCCCGGCCATTAACCCGGATCCTGAATCAGGGGAAGGAGCAGTCGGTAAGTGCTTTAACCATGTAAACTTTTATTCTTAATATAACAGGAATCTGAAGTATGTGAAAAGGAGGTCTCTCTATATATGGGGATAGAACAGAAATCCTCCTGGGAGATCTCCACGAAGCTCTCCTGGAGGTAATCGAAAAGCCTCCGCAGGAGGTTCCTGGGGAGAGCTGCCTTATTGGGTGCTCCGTGGCAGCACACTTTTCCGCGCGAGGCTTTCAGGAGGTACTCAGGGAGCATTGCCTCCCCGAGCACGGCTGCATAGGGCCCTGGTTTGTGCTGGCTTTCACGCAGCATGCGCTCTCTATCTCCTTCAGTGACCGTCCTCAGGGTGATCTCGCTTGGAGACTCCTGCATCTAATTAGGGGAATTACTGTAATGTTACGCCTGGTCCAAAGTATTTTTAAAAAATCTCCGGACAGACGGCATAGCAGAGACTCAGCACGCTGCTGCGTGACGAGCGTAACGGAAAGCCAAAGAATCAAATGGACGCTCGTGGAGGGAGGGGGGACTGAGGACGCAAGGTATCCCACAGTTCCTGCTGTCTCCGAAAAGCATTTGCATTCTTGGCTGAGCTCCAAATGCTTCTAGGGTCAAACACAGTGTCCGCGGTGGGTCAGGGCATAGCTCGGCAATTTACGCACCCCCCTCCCCCAGAAGTGAAAGGGAAAACAATCCTCTGTTGACTCTTTTACATGTCACCGTATCTTTACTGAATGCTGCAGATAGATGCGATGCTGCAGCACTCAACACCAATATCCTTGCTCCCCCCCCCGTCATGGGTGGCTGACGGTACAATATGACTGATATCCATCGTCATCATCAGCCTATTGGCACATGGGGCAGTGCAAAAGGACTGGTAACCATGCCGACTAGCATCTGTCAGGTCCCCCAATGTCAGGTGCACCTAATTTTTCATGGTAGATGGTGCAGTATGGTTGATAACCGTCTTCATCATAGCAACAGGGGGCTGAGCTTCATCAGCCCCCACCCTTCATGTGTAAAGAAAAGATTCAATTGCCCCTGGACTAGCAGCAGGATGCTGGGCTCCTCTCCTCCACACTCCTTAATGTCCTATCTGGACATAGCAACTGGAGGCTGCCTTCCACTCATTTCTCACTAACAAGTCACTGTGTCTTATTCCTGCATTCTTTATTACTTCATCACACAAGTGGGGGGACAATGCTATGGTAGCCCAGGAAGGCTGGGGGAAGAATGGAATGAACAGGTGGGGTTGTTGCAGGAGCACCCCCTGTGAATAGCATACAGCTCATAATCTATGCAGGATCTGACACAGAGCAGCTGTGCTCTCTGGTTCTCTGATACAGTGGTTCTCTAGTACACTTGCCCATATTCTAGGCAGGACTGATTCTATTTTTAGATACCAAAAAGGAGGGATTGACTCAGGGAGTCATTCCCAATTTTGGCTTTTGCGCCCCTGGCTAAGAGCAGCCAGGGGCACTTATGACAGCAGCAAATGGTGCAGTGCAAAAGGACTGGTAACCATGACCATCTTATTACCAATTTATGGTATGGTAGATGGTACAGTATGGCTGGTAACCATCTCTGCTGTCATGCAAAAGCAAAAGCATGCTGCTGTGTAGCGCTGCTGGACCGCCTCTGTCAGCGGCATCTAGTACACATACGGTGACAGGCACAAATGGCAAAACAGGCTCCATGGTTTCCACGCTGTGGCGTCTGCCAGGGCAATCCAGGGAAAACGGGCTTGAAATGATTGTCTGCTGTAGCTTTCCCGGAGGAAGGGATGACTGACGACATTTACCCAGAACCACCCGTGAAAATGGTTTTTGCCCCATCAGGCACTGGGATCTCAACCCAGAATTCACAGAGACAGACTAGACTGTGTTCATTGTTCGCAAAAATGTATCTTTGCAAGGAATTCACTCCCTTTTTCCCATCACACAGCTTCGACTGTCTCCAGACCTGCCACAGCATCCCCCTCACAGAGGCTGGCAAAGATTAGGCGGCGAAAGAAAAAGACACGGGACGAGATGTTCGCTGAACTTATGGGGTGCTCCCGAGATGAGGCGGACCAGCAGAGCCAGTGGAGGGAGACCCTCTCTCTGTACCAGCGCTCACACAGCGAACGGGAGGAGAGGTGGCGTGAGGAAGACAAGCAGGCGACTCAAACGCTGCTTGGACTAATGAGGGAGCAAACGGACATGCTCCGGCGCCTTGTGCATGTTCTGCAGGACCTCAGGCAGGAGGACAGAGCCCCCTGCAGTGTATCTGCAACCGCCCTCCCCCGCCACAAAGTCCCATACCCCCCTCACCCAAAATAACCAGAAGGAGGGGCGCCAGAGGCCGTGAAAACTGTCACTGCACCCCAGCAGAGTGCTCAAGTACCCAAAAGCTCTCATACCCTAAATTTTGAGAAGTCCTTTCCTTCCCGCCTCACCCAAGCCCCCATCCCAGTTTCATCCCCTAATTGTCTAGTTGATAATAAAAAATACTTTTCTGTTAATTACTGTTTCCGTCATGTTCTTTTAGAGGAGACTGTGTTTGAAGGGGGGGAAGGGGGTTGGTAATTGGACAGGACAATCACCTTTACCAGGGTACAGACATGGGGGCAGGATCAGCAGCAGGTCACACACACACTGCAGTCAGTAGGCACCCTGGTCGGTATGGGAGGTGGTTTGCAGGTTCTGTGTGGGTGGGGGGGTACGTGACTTTGTAGCGGGGGAGGGGGGTTACAGATCTCATGCAATGGTCCCTGTCCTGGACCACAGAGCCACGCAGTGGAGGAATCTGTATCCGTCCTCCCCCGCCAAAAGGCCACATAGCCCACGCACACAGAGTCCCAAAAAGGAGGGATGGCAGGCTCCGTTGAAACATCCAGTCCGGCACTGCAGACCGCTCTGGGAGCAGGAGCCTGTCATTCCTCGAGTTTACAGGCGGTCTTTACATCACTGCACACCCTACCCAGCACAGTCCGTGTCCCAGTTTCAACCCTGTAACGCAAAGTCATCAATAAAGAAACCTTTGTAAAGTTACAGTGGAACATGTATTTTATTTTTAAACGTGTGTTGGAAGTTGGGGAAGCGGGGTGGGCGGGGTATGTAACTGCAGATGCTAGTCAACAGTAACTTGGTAAAGAAACGGGCAGGTTCAGCTTCTCTGTAAAGAAACTGAACAGTCACAGGTCACACTGCTCACTGCTCGCTGGTACTTGAAGAGCTCCTTGTCGCTGTGCAAGGCGCCTGCACAGAGCTTCACGAGCCAGGGCATTAGCGGGTAGGCTGGGTCCCCGACAATCACTATAGGCATCTGCACATCCCCAAGACTTATTTTGTGGTCCGGGAAGAAACTACCTTCCTGCAGGCGTCTAAACAGACCAGAGTTCCTGAAAACACGCACGTCATGAACTTTGCCTGGCCACCCGACGTTGATGTTGGTAAAATGTCCCCCATGGTCCACCAGTGCTCGCAGCACCATTGAAAAGTAGCCCTATTTCTCAGCAGCTGACTGTGGAAGAGGTGGACGATAAGGTGCGAGGAGTTGACAACAGCCATAACTGCAGCGGGATCCGTGCTCAAAGTGCTGTGGCGCCCGCGCTGTCACTGAGCAGAAAAGTGCACGAACAGATTGCCCGCAGGCGCTTTCAGGGAGGGAGGGAGGGAGGGCGTGATTGACGGTTCAATGATGACAGTTACCCAAAACCACCCTCGATACATTTTTCCCCCCAGCATGCATTGGGGGGAAATCCCAGAATTCCAATGGGCAGCGGGGAGTGCGGGAACTGTGGGATAGCTTCCCACAGTGCACCGCTTCCAAAGTCGACACTGGCCCCGTTACTGTGGACTCACACAGTCGAACTAGTGTATTTAGTGTGGATACACAACTTCGACTTCATAAGGTCGATTCCACAAATTCGAATTAAGTTGATTCGAAATAGTCTTGTAGTGTAGACATACCCCAAGAGTAATAGTTACCAAGAGCTTTGGGTTTTTAGAACCATGGTAACAGAGAGGCCATCATCCTTTTAGTAGTGAGTAAGAGTTATGTACCTTCTCAAGCTCTTCTGGTATTCCCTTCTTGTTATCAACAGCACCTGGCTTTGTTTGAGTTTAGGACGGTTGACTTTCATCCAGGAACTGCAACCCTGGATCTGACCAGAGCTCCATCTAGTCTGGGATCCTCTCCCTGACAGAGGCTAATACAAGAAATTTCAAATACCTACGGTAATTATGGTCTTTCTCGACTAGCCAATGAATCTGGGGTAAGGGTGTTAGGCACCCAACTCTCATTGAAAATCAGTGGGAACCTATGCACCTAACTCCTTTAGGTTCCTTTGAAAATCCCTGCCTGGGAAAACAAGGAAGAATGGAGTTGAGAAACAGCTTCCTGACAGATACTGCAGCCCCAGATATCTCACAGTCTCAACATCTGAGTTTTCTTTGTTTTAGAAATATGCGTAAATGTACGCAGAGAGCAATCAGGTGGGAACATTTTCTTCATCATTCAGACATTTATAGAGTTCTCCTCCTTCTGTGCTCCATTTGTGTACACAGCAAAAAAAGACCCATGGCAGTGAGTCTCAGAGCCTGGGTCAACTGACTTGAGCTCATGCTGCAGGGCTAAAAATAGCAATGTAGATAAACCGACTTGGGTTGGAGGCCAAGATCACAGACCCTCCTTCCTTGCTGGGTTTCGGAGACTGGGCTCCAGCCCAAGCCCGAATGTCTATACTGTTATTTTTAGCCCAAGTCAGCGGATCTGGGCTCTGAGACTTGCTGCTGTGGGCTATTTTTTTTTCTGTTATAGATGTACCAATGGATTCCAAAGCCAGAAGGGACCATTGGGATCATCTAGTGTGACCTCCTGTATAATACAGTCCACAGAACTGCCCCCAAATAATTCACCTTCCCTATGGTTCTGTCACCCTCCCTCACTGTGTCACAGCTCCAGTTTTGACTGTAACACCTTTGTGGCAAGGGAAAAGTCTTTTTGTGTTTCATGTGGCATGCTGGGCCCTCTTTTAGTTAACAGCATATAAGAATGTTCATAAGAATCCTAAAAAGCTGGCACAGTCCCTTAAGGGTTTGTTAAGGCAATTAGAGCCACAGGGAAAAAAATGTAAATGAATGAGTGAATCCATTGAAATAAATAATAAATGCAATGATAACATGATTAATAAACTGATAAGGGGCAGCAGGAGTCCTTTATAATCCCATAAAATCACCGTCATTCCAATTTTCTGACCAAGTGTCAACGAGCAGGTGGGGTATTACAATCCCTTTCGTTTCCAGGAGGGAGGGAATGGCTCACAGTCCCACATTGTGAGGCTCTGGAGTCAGTACACGCACCACCACTATGTGACGAGCCAGGGCATTGTCCCAGCCAGCCAATCACAGGGCTCGGAGGTTACCCCTCATTTGAATGCTGGTAATTATATAAGGGGGCCACTGAGGGGAGGCTCATGGCATTCGCAGATGGTGAGGTGAGGAAGTGAGACGGGGAGCAGAACAGCACAATGGTGGCCACTCAGAGAGGGAAGAAAAGAGGCCAGAGGAAAAGGAAGCCCCAGCGAAGGAAGGCCACATGGAGGAAGCCACAGATAAAGCAGAAGAAGCTGCCACTCAAGGGAGGGAGGAAGGTGAGGCACAAGCCTGCAGTGAGGCAGGTGAGGCGAGGCCAGGGGCTGAAGCGCCCATATGATTTGTATGTGTCTAAGATGCTAAAGCAGCTGCATCAGGACAAGGTGCCCATGTCAGCCAAGGCCAAGGGAGCGATGATTTCCTATGTGAGGAAGGTCTACAACAAGGTGTCCTCAGCAGCAGAGTGCCATAGGAAGAACAGCGGCTCCTGCACCATCGGCTCGAAAGAGCTACAATCTGCTCTGAGGCGGGTGATGCCAAAGAAAGTGGCCAAGCATTTGGCCACTTCCATCAACAGCAATTCTCCATAGGGAAATGCCCCTTCCCCTTCCCCCCATAGGCTGGTATAAGAGAAGAGAATAATACCGGGAGAAGGGAGAGGTACTAACTCCAGCCTGAGAGAGACCTCAAAGCCCATCTGATTAAAAATCTGACAATGCCTTAAAGATGCCCAGCAATCCTGCACTCTGATCCACACAGGGAGACCAACCTTCGATTTTTCCTACAAGAGACTCAGTTACAGAATATACTAAATGGGTGAAAATGAATTTCCATCGCTAATCAGAAGAGGCCACCCTACTGCTGCCTTGAGTGAGTGAGAGACACAGACCTCCATTGAGACTACTACTTCTGGACCAGATTGAGACCTGTTTTCACTGGAAAGCAGAGGCCTTTGTGCTTCAGACTGGATCAGTGACAAAGATTTGGGCAGAAAACACCCTCAAGCTGATGATGAAATGAGCAAGAGACTTTTCATCATAGTAGGTCCTGAACTATAAAGACTCAGAAGAGAGATTTGCCATCATGAGGAAGGAAAGGATTGCACTGGGGATTTTCCTAAGAGGAAAAGTGGTATCTTGTGATTATAATAAAGCAGGATTTTAAGCAGCACTTTTTATTGTAATGTGTATTGGGGAATAATGAGGAGGGTGAGCTGCGCTTCAGAATATAATGTGAAGTATCGTGAGCATAGGCACCAACTCCATGGGTGCTCTGGGGCAGGAGCACACATGGAAAAAAATAGTGGGTGACCAGCACACACTGGTGGGTCCCGCCAATCAGCTCTTCCTCCTCCCTACCACCACCTCCTGCCTGCTGATGATCAGATATTCAGTGGTGGGCAGGAGGTGCTGGGGAGGACGGGAAGAAGTGGGGGCAGGAAGAGGTGGAGTGAGGGTGGGGCACACTCGGGGGAGGGGGCAGAACAGGGTGGGAAGAGGGGGGGCAGGGGTGGGGGCGGGACCTTGGGGAAAGGGTGAAGCGGGGGTCAAGCACCCCCTGGGAGATCAGAAAGTCGGTGCCTGTTATTGTGCGTTCTTACTGTATTGAACAGAGGAGCATTTCATGAATCCCTTTCAGTCACTTTTCCTGATCCGTATCACAGATTGAAAGTAACTATCCAGTCCAGGATGGTAAAAAGGCCACCGCTGGGAACTGAGATAAATAATTTTTTTAATGAGATTTTAAACCATTCAGGGCTAGTCTGCACTACTGTGCTACATTGGTGCTGCTGCATTGCTGTACTGCATCTGGTCAAGATGCATTATGCCAACAGGAGAGCACTTTCCCATTTGCATAATTACTTCACCTCAATGAGAGGTGGAAGCGATGTTGGCAGGAGAGCATCTCCCGCTAACATCGCATGGTGTGGACAGCACTTGAAGTCAATGTTACTTGCATTGCTCGGGGGGTGGCTTTTTCTCACCCCTGAATGACCTAAGTTACATCGACTTAAGCGGTAGTGTAGATAAGCCCTAAGACGAAGAACGGACATACACCCTCTATAGAGGGAACACTCACAACACTCTCCAGTGCCTGAATATGAGTCAACAGTGTGCCCTTGTTGCCAAGAAGGCTAATGGCATTTTGGGTTGTATAAGTAGGGGCATTTCCAGCAGATCAAGGGATGTGATCATTCCCCTCTACTCAGCACTGGTGAGGCCTCATTTGGAGTATTGTGTCCAGTTTTGGGCCCCATACTACAAGAAGGATGTGGATAAATTGGAGAGAGTCCAGCGGAGGGCAACCAAAATGATTAGGGGGCTGGAGCACATGACTTATGAGGAGAGGCTGAGGGAACTGGGATTGTTTAGTGTGCAGAAGAGAAGAATGAGGGGGGATTTGATAACTGCTTTCAACTACCTGAAAGGGGGTTCCAAAGAGGATGGATCTAGACTGTTCTCAGTGGTAGAAGATGACAGAACAAGGAGTAATGGTCTCAAGTTGCAGAGGGGGAGGTTTAGGTTGGATATTAGGAAAAACTTTTTCACTAGGAGGGTGGTGAAGAACTGGAATGGGTTACCTAGGGAGGTAGTGGAATCTCCTTCCTTAGAGGTTTTTAAGGTCAGGCTTGACAAAGCCCTGGCTGGGATGATTTAGTTGGGTTTGGCCCTGCTTTGAGCAGGGGGTTGGATTAGATGACCTCCTGAGGTCCCTTCCAACCCTGAGATTCTATGATTCTATGATTCTATGAATATAAAAACGGCCATACTGGGTCAGACCAAAGGTCCATCTAGCTCAGTATCCTGTCTTCTGCCAGTGGCTAACGCCAGGTGCCCCAGAGGGAATGAACAGACCAGATAATCATCAAGTGATCCATCCCCTGTTGCCCATTCCCAGCTTCTGGCAATCAGAGGCTAGGGACACCATCCCTGACATCCTGGCTCATAGCCATTGATGGACCTAGCCTACATGAATTTATCTAGTTCTTTTTTGAACCCTGTTATAGCCTTGGTCTTCACAACATCTTCTGGCAAAGAGTTCCACAGGGTGACTGTGCATTGTGTGAAGAAATACTTCCTTTTGTTTATTTTAAACCTGTGCCCATTAATTTCATTGGGTAACCCCTAGTTCTTGTGTTATGAGAAAGAGTAAATAACACTTCCTTATTTATTTTCTGCACACCTGTCATGATTTTATAATATTTTATGTATAGTTGTGTCTTCTGAAGGATAGGTGGAGCCACGTGTCATCTGCATATTGCTGGCACTTGAGTCCATATGGTCTGACCAGTTAATCTACTGATTGCATATAGATATTGACTAAGGGTATGTCTACACTACCAGATTAGTTCGATTTAACTTAATTCGAATGTGTGGAATCGACCTTACAAAGTCGAATTTGTGTGTCCACACTAAGGACACTAATTCGACTTTGTGAGTCCACACTAACGGGGCAAGCGTCGACATTGGAAGCGGTGCACTGTGGGAAGCTATCCCGCAGTGCCCGCTGCCCATTTGAATTCTGGGATTTCCCCACAATGCATGCTGGGGGGAAAAATGTGTCGAGGGTGGTCTTGGGTAACTGTCATCATTCAACGTGCTTTCGGACGTCTCAAGGGGAGATGGAGAAGCTTACTGACTCGCTCGGATCTCAGCGAAAACAATATCCCCATTGTTATTGCAGCTTGCTGTGTGCTCCACAATCTCTGTGAGAGCAAGGGGGAGACCTTTATGGCGGGATGGGAGGTTGAGGCAAATCGCCTGGCTGCTGATTACGCTCAGCCAGACAGCCGTGCAATTAGAAGAGCCCAGCGGGAAGCGCTGTGCATCCGGGAGGCTTTGAAAGCTAGGTTCCTCAGGGAGCAGGGTAACCTGTGACTGTTCAGTTTCTTTACAGAGAAGCTGAACCTGCCCCTGCTTCAGTTATTGTTGACTTTCTTCTGCGGTTACATACCCCGTTCACCACGTTTCCCCCCTTCCAACACACGTTTAAAAATAAAGTTAATGGAACATTGTTAATTAACGTTTTCTTTATTAATGAATTCGCGTTAAAGGGTTGAAACAGGGACTCAGACTGTGGTGGGTAGGGTGTGCAGTGATGTTAACACTGCTTCTACACTCGAGGAATGATAGGCTCCTGCTCCAGAGCGGTCTGCAGTGCCGGACTGGTTGTTTCAACGGAGCCTGCCATCCCTCCTTTTCGGGACTCTGTGTGCAGGGGCTACGTGACCTTGTGGCGGGGGAGAACGGTTACAGATTCTCCTGCTGCGTGGCTCTGTGGTCCGGGACAAGAACCGCTGCATAAGTTCTGTAACCGCCCCCCCATGCCACAAAGTCACGTACCCCCCACCCACACAGAACATGGAAAACACCTCCCAGACCGACCAGGGTGCCTACTGACTGCACTGTGTGTGTGACCTGCTGTTGATCCTGCCCCCGTGTCTGTACCCTGGTAAAGGTGACTGTCCTATGCAATTAACAACCCCCTTCCCCCCACCCCATTCACAGACAGTCTTCTGTAGAAAAACTTGACGGAAATAGTAATTAACAGCAAACTACTTTTAATAATCAACTACACAGTTAGGGGATGAAACTGGGATTGGGGCTTCGGTAAGCCAGGAAGGGAAGGACTTCTCAGCATTTAGGGAATGAGAGCCTTCTTGTATTTGTGCACTCTGCAGGGGTGCAGTGACAGTTTTCACGGCCCCTGTCGCCCCTCCTTCTTGTTACTTTGGGTGAGGGGGGTTTGGGACTTTGTGGCGGGGGAGGGCGGTTGCAGATACAGTGCAGGGGGGCTCTGTCCTCCTGCCTGCGGTCCTGCAGAACATCCACAAGGCGCCGGAGCGTGTCAAATTTTCCCTGGGCATTTCCTGTGTGGCTGATCAGAACATTCAAGCTCGGACTGCTGTCCAGAGCGTCAACAGAGTGGTGCACTGTGGGATAGCTCCCAGAGCTACTAAGGTCGATTTCCGTCCACACATAGCCTAATTCGACATAGCCATGTCGAATTTAGCGCTACTCCCCTCGTCGGGGAGGAGTACAGAATTTGAACTAAAGAGCCCTCTAGGTCGAACTAATTAGCTTCCTGCTGTGGACGGGTGCACGGTTAAGTCGAATTAACGCTGCTAAATTCGACATAAACTCCTAGTGTAGACCAGGCCTAAGACTGGAAAACTGATCTTGTGGGAGTCCACAAGTGAGGGATCTAGTTTCCAATAACTACTCATTGGATGCATCCATCCAGGAAGGACATACGCCATTTTAGCTCATTCTGCCATAGCCCTGCCCCCTCTCTGCTGTGGGACAGCAGTGGTCCCAGCAGCCACCATCCACATGGTTAACAGTGGCGAGTGCTGCAGAGAGGTCCAGGAAGAGGAGAATGTGCCCTCTATCCACTGACAGCAAAACATCATCATCCATCAGTGCCATGAAAGTTGTCCAGTGTTCAAGGTAAGTTTTGAGCAACCATCTGCAAGATGAACAGCTGCCCAGCATGGTTAGTAGAAGCCAGCATTCGGATGGTTATTACTGATGGGAAATGATAATATCTCCCTTTCTAAGAGCAATTTTTCTGACACTACTATCTCTCCAACTTTGCTACCAAATGCAGTGCTCCCCACCATCTGTAGTCTTACTGAGTTCTACGGAGAACTCATGGTTATAAGTACTTCCCTTGGCTGTAAGTGTTTGAAGAACAGGGTTCTAAGAGAATCAGACATAATTCAAACAGACACAAGCATTTCAGTATGTTATAATGGAGATTCTTCATCACATTTTAAGCTATTTTTTCATGAAGGTTCAGAAAGTGACTTGTCTTTATTTTAGAGATGGAGATTTTCTGAGATTAGCACTTGTTCTATGTTTATATGTGTTTAGGGAGAGCTAAAAGGGAATATTTTATGTCACAAATAAATAGATTTGCAAGGCCTAAAATGCAGCACAGTTCCTCAGGGCTTTGTTAAGGCCATGGATGCCAAAAAATAAAATAAAATAACATATGTGTCAAATTCTTCCCTTAGTTATTCTGGATTTAAACCTCCAATAACTCCAAAGATTTCAGCTAAATTACTCTGAATTGACACTAAAGTAAGAGAGAATACCTTATCCCATCAAAAACAATGATGTTATTGTTAATAATAATGAATAACATTTAAACAAATATTTATTGCAAAAAATACTACTAAGTAATTGATAACATAATAAAAATACTAATAAAGTAATGCAATATAGTAAAATAAAATAAAACAGCATTATTAACACTTGTAATGCAATGCTAAACTGTAGTATATGTTCAGCCATTAGGTGGAATGGTGTGTAAAATACCTTATTTAAACTAACCTCAGCCATACCTAGCAGAGCATTAAAGGATGTGTAACTTTAGCGCCCTCATGGCCAAGATGGAGTCTGCTCTGCAGGCAGCTCTGGCCAAGAGAAGGCGCGCACAGGAATGCAGCAGGAAAAATCCCTTCCACCCCAGGGGCACGTGTTCCAAACCCCACAGAGTGAACACACCCACCCACAGGAAAAGTACAATGGATATAAGAAAGGGAAATATTTATTTACAGAGGGATGAGAGGAAAAAACAATGGAAAATATAGGGGGAGCAGTAAAACAGGGCTGCATTCAAACCAAGGCCCCACAGGCCCAGTGGTAGCACAGTTGGAAAGGGCAGACAATGAGCAATGTGTCTGCACACAGAGTTCAGGAGTCCTGATCAAAGTTCCAGTCCAGTGGTGAGTCTTGGGTGCTCCTGGTCCTCTTCGGTGCCAGTGAACTTTCCCCCAACAAACCCCTCCGGTGCCCTCTTCTGCCACTCTCTGCAAAGCCACACAGAGCGACCACCTCCCCACTTAACTATCTAGCAACCTCCCTCCTTGTTTCCAATGCAGAGTGACAAGCCACAGTACTCACAGCCCCATGCAGCTCTGGGCAGCCGTGATACTGGGTCCAGATCTGGTCTGTCCTTCTGGGGCGATTTCCCCCTGGCACAGTGCTCCCCCTGGCTCCTGTCCTGGGGTGTCCTCGATCGGCCGCCCTGTCCTTCCCAGGCTTCAGGCAGGTTCTCTCCTGTTTCCTTTGCGAGGGCTTGCATGCTGCTGCCTCTCTCTCTCTCCCAGCTCCAGAGCCAGCCCCTGGAGTTTCCTTCCTTTTTTCTCACTCTCCCCTTCCCCCCTAGGAAAAAGATTTAAAGGGGCCATGCTCTCTAAACCCCAAAGGGGTTACAGATATTATACACATCTGGTGTGTATAAGCAACTTCTGAAGCCAGTCCATATCTGGTACTGAAGAACATGCCTTGGTGTCAGAAGTAGACTAAGAACAGAAACAGAAGGAAAACAGGAACAATGGTTAAAGACAGAAGATTGTAGGATCTCATCAACATGCCACTCTTCAATGCTCCAGATAATTTCAGCTTTGACAAACCTTCACAATGGACAGACTGGAAACACTATTTTCCAAGATTTGGCATTGCTATCAAACTGCACAAAGAAACTGGAGATATACAGGTGTTACAAGAACAAATGGATATTCACTGGACACTAGGAAGTTTAGACTTGAAATTAGATGAAGGTTTCTAACCATCAGAGGAGTGAAGTTCTGGAACAGCCTTCCAAGGGGAGTAGTGGGGGCAAAAGACATATCTGGCTTCAAGACTAAGCTTGATAAGTTTATGGAGGGGATGGTATGATGGGATAGCCTAATTTTGGCAATTAATTGATCTTTGATTATTAGCAGGTAAATAGGCCCAATGGTCTATGATGGGATGTTAGATGGGGTGGGATCTGAGTTACTACAGAGAATTCTTTCCTGGGTGCTGGCTGGTGAGTCTTGCCCACATGCTCAGGGTTTAACTGATCGCCATATTTGGGATCGGGAAGGAATTTTCCTCCAGGGAAGATTGGCAGAGGCCCTGGAGGTTTTTCGCCTTCCTCTGCAGTGTGGGGCATGGGTCACTTGCTGGAGGATTCTCTGCAGCTTGAGGTCTTCAAACCACAAAAACCAGGGGGAAATGTTGAATGTTTTATAAGAACTCAGCATGCATTGGCTGAAAACTGTGATTTTGAAACTGCAAAACATGAAAATATCAGAGCCAGTATGGTTATTGGGTTAACTGATGATAGCCTTTCACAGCAGCTACAGCTAAAGAGAGATGTAACCCTACCCAGAGCTATACAGATAGCGAAGCAGTCAGAATTAGTCAAACAATAGAACAAAAGGCAGGAGCAACTTGAAAAACCAGAAACTAGAAGCTATAAACAGACACTTGATTGTAAAAAGTAATTATCATAAAACCCCTTAGGCAAGGAGAGAGAGCTTCCAGGCTAAGAGGGACAAATTCCAGCCGACATGCACAAGGTGTAGGAAAATCATATCACGAGAGATGATGCATATCCAGCCAGAAGCACATGGTGTAATAAATGCAAAAAAAATGGACAATATGCAGCTGTTTGCCAAACCAATGTTGTCAGGGAGTTGACTCATATTACAGACAATCAAGAGCCATTGTTTCTGGGATCTATCAATGGTGATGACATAGAGCCTGTCCACGAGTGAAACTGAATATTCATGGAAAGACTACTGACTGTAAAATTGTCTCAGAAGCTGATGTTACAGTCATCTCAGAAGGGACTTACTATCACTTTCAACCCCTCCCAGAACAGAAGTCACCTGACACAGCTCTGACTAGCCTTGGAACTATTCTGAATAGTGTAACCCTTCTGCCCATCAGAGTTGGCAGCAACAAGGGCTGGGTTCAGTATCTAAGGGTTCCATTTCAATAACATAATGCAAAACCGTCTCGAGCTCCCATCCAGTGACCTGGGACAATTACATACCACCCCCCAGGGCTCCCCTAAGAGGCAATGCGTCCCCTCTCGCAAGCACAGAATCTGAGTGTAGCAAAAGCCTTTTAATAAAGGAGGGAAACAATGTGGCATTATGTTACGGAAACACCACAAACAGGATTCATAACATAAACCATGAGCAAAAGACCCACCCCCAAGCAAGTTTGACAATGTTCTTTTCCCCTCAGAGTCTTAAGTCCTGCAACCCAACAATCACCTCACTCACAGTTTCTGTCCTTGGTCAGTGCAGCCTCCAGAGTTCAGAACTTCATCTGCAGAGTTTAACTCCCAGCCTGGGTGGAAGTGGGTGGAGGTACGGGGGCATCTTACGTTCTCCACTGCTCGGGTCAACAGCTGATTACCACACCTCTCCATGGGATTCTGCTGCAGTCTTCACCGCCAGCTGCACCTCTCCACCAGCCATCCTGCTAGCCACTCCTCTCCACTAGCCACTCACCAATATGTTTTCAGCCTCACCCCAGCAATTATAGTTTTTAATAACTTCAGCTGTTTATTGATTTTAGCTGTTAGTAGGGGAGCCTCAGTGCTGATGCACTCAGAACCACTAGTCCAAAGTAGGTCTAATGTTTAGACCTAGAGATCAGTGATTTCAGCTCTGCCACATATAACAAGATTCCTAAGGGAGTCAAAATTAGTTCTATTACTACATTGTGGAGCAAGGCAGAATCAAAACAGTGTTTAAGACTCTCAGAGGGGACCCTACCCTGCCAGGTACACATATATATCCCCAACCTCTCTTAGTTCACTAGGCTTTGGAACCCATGTCCCTTGCCTAGCGAGTGCTACTCAGTTGAGGGCGAGTCCCTCCATCATAAAATGCAAAGTACAGTTTTACTGTCCTCTATTCACATAACCAGGATAGCAACACTTTATTATTCCTGCCCCAATAACAGAGACTGGGGATCCCACAGCAGCCAAAGTGACCATTTGGACAAGCAGTCCCATTATGCTAGGTGAGGTAGGTGTGCCCATGCAAACAAGATCAGCCCCTGAAGTACTTTTCCACAGCTCACTACTAGATGTCAGGGTAGAGCTCATACTGACTCTGCTTACATCAGCATGGGCCAGTTCACCGCAGAAACAACCTAAAAAGACAAAGGCTATGCATTCAGAGCAGTCAAAGGAACACAGACCAACAACTTCAGCTGCAGCGTGGCAGCTGTGATGGGCCCAGTGGGAAAGGTGGAAGAACATGATGGAGGATTTGATGATACTGGACTTTTGAAAGGAGATTCAGTACAAATCAACTTAGGAGGAGATTTATACTGAACTCTTACATGACTTACGAGGAGAGGCTGAGGGAACTGGGGTTATTTGGTCTGCAGAAGAGAAGCGTGAGGGGGGATTTAATAGCTGCTTTCAAACTACCTGAAAGGGGGTTCCAAAGAAGATGGAGCTAGGCTGTTCTCAGAGGTGGTAGATGGCAGAACAAGAAGCAATGGTCTCAAGTTGCAGTGGGGAAGGTCTAGGTTGGCTATTAGGAAACACTATTTCACTAGGAGGGTGATGAAGCACTGGAATGGGTTGCCTAGGGAGGTGGTGGAATCTCCATCCTTAGAGGTTTTTAAGGTCAGGCTTGACAAAGCCCTGGCTGGGATGATTTAGTTGGGAATTGGTCCTGCTTTGAGCAGGGGGTTGGACTAGATTACCTCCTGAGGTCTCTTCCAACCCTGCGATTCTATGATTCTAGGATTCTAAGAGACAATGCTGAACCATACAGTGTACAAACACCTTTACAGATTTATGTGAAATCAGAAGACATCATTACCTGGTTGTAGTGGACTATTTTGCCTGGTATATAGAAATAATGAACTTGAAAGACATAACATGAAACTGAAATGCACTTTTGCTCACTTCAATATTCCAGAACAACTAGTGACAGACAGTGGACCACAATTCACTGGAGCAGAATTTAAGTCATTCTGAATGAAATATGATTTTGATTACTACTACTTCTACACATTACCCACAGGTGACTAGAGAGGCTGAGAGAGCTGTACAGACATCCAAGAAAATCCTACAGCAGGAAGATCCATTCCTTGCTCTTCTGAGTTACAGATCAACATCAAATAGTGGTCGCAGACTATAGTTCAACAGAACTCTTGATGGGAAGAAAACTCAGAACTACTGTTCCAACTTTGGAAAATAACCTGTCTTCAAATTGGCCAGACATGAAAAGAGCAGCCAAAATGGAGAAAGAGGTTAAAAGAGCTTATGAACACTTTTACAATAGATGCCACTCAGTTAGAGAACTGCTGAGTCTAGAACCTGGTCACCATGTTCACGACAATTTGGATGGGGAAAAAGGATGGACAACTCCAGCTGTCATAAAGAAAAAGAATTAATCACCCAGATCATATCATCGAATCATAGAATATTAGGGTTGGAAGAGACCTCAGGAGATCATCTAGTCCAATCCCCTCCAGATGTGGCCTCACCAGTGCAGAATAATCACTTCCTTCGATCTGCTGGCAATGCTCCTACTAATATAGCCCAATATGCCATTGGCCTCCTTGGCAACAAGGGCACACTGCTGACTCATATCCAGCTTCTCATCCACTGTAATCCCCAGGTCCTTTTCTGCAGAACTGCTGCTTAGCTAGTCGGTCCCCAGCTTGTAGCGGTGCATGGGATTCTTCCTTCCTAAGGGCAGGACTCTGCACTTGTCCTTGTTGAACCTCATCAGATTTCTTTTGGCCCAATTCTCCAATTTGTCTAGGTCACTCTGGACCCTATCCCTACCCTCCAGTGTATCTACCTCTCCCCCCCAGTTTAGTGTCATCTGCGAACTTGTTGAGGGTGCAATCTATCCCATCATCCAGATCATTAATGAAGATATTGAACAAAACCAGCCCCAGGACCGACCCCGGGACACTCCGCTTGATACTGGCTGCCAACTAGACATAGACCCATTGATCACTACCCGTTGAGCCCGACAATCTAGCCAGCTTTCTATCTTCCTTATAGTCTATCCACCTTATATGTGATCAAGGCCTACAGCGGAGAGTTCAATAGAAACCATCAACCTGTACTGTGTGTCCCACTGAAAGAACAATCAACAGAGCAAATGCTACAGATGGTAGATGCAGAACAAGAAGATGACTCAAGGATTCCAAACAGAGCACTGCCAGCTGCTGCAACTAATGGGCAACCAGATGACCAGATGTTTGGTTCAGGTAATGAGAAAACCAGTACAAGCCAAAGACACTTAACAGACTGATCTGTACTGAACTTCAAAGACAGTGTGATAGTGTAAATACTGTAAATGGTAGGAATGTAGAACTTAAGGGGGCGAGAGATGTAATGGAATACTAAACTCTGTTGTACTGGTCAGTCACTGGGAGGCTCTGTGTGTATCATACATTACTTAAGCCAGTGGTTCTCAACCAGGGATAGGTGTACCCTGGGGGTACTCAGAGGTCTTACAGGGGGTACATCAACTCATCTAAATATTTGCCTAGTTTTTCAACAGGCTACATAAAAAGCACTAGTGAAGTCAATACAAATGAACATTTCATACAGACGATGACTTGTTTATACCACTGTATATACTATACATTGAAATGTAAGTATAATATTTGTATTCCAATTGATTTTTTTTTAAATGATATGGTAAAAAAGAGAAAGGAAGCAATTTTTAAGTAATAACGTGCGGTGACACTTTTGTGTTTCTATGTCTGATTTTGTAAGCAAGTACTTTTTAAGTGAGGTGAAACTTGGGTACACACAAGACAAATCAGACTCCTGAAAGGGATACAGTAGTCTGGAAAGGTTGAGAGCACTGACTTAAGCTAACCTCAGCCACACCTGACAGAGCATTAAAGGATCTGATGATGAACATATCTGGTGTATATAAACAAGCTCTGTAGCCAGCCTATATCTGGTACAGGAGCATGACATCCCTCATTTACATAAGGGACCGAATAGGTCATAGTCACACACACTATCACAATGGGGCCCATGCTGCACTGGTCACAATGCAGTTGCCTGGAGTGGCAGCCCAGGTACCCAATCAGCTGGCACAGTAGGAACTCCTCATTTGCATGCCAGCTCCTTTGACTGATCAGATCTGGGAGGAGGCCAGTGGCATTTGCAGGTGGAGAAGAGCTGAGCTGAGTGGAGCCATGGCAGCTGCCCAGGGAGGGAAGAGGAGACAGCCTTTGAGGACACAGAAGGCCCAGCAAGATGAGCCACGGGCCGCCCCCAAGCAGGGGAAGCACCAGCCCCAGGCGGGGCATCAGATGAGGCAGAAGCCAGTGGCGAAGCAGCTGAAGAGCTGCCAGGGGAAGAAGGGCCTGGGGAAGAACGGTGTCCCTGCCCGTTATGCCTCCCGGATGCTGCAGCAGATGAGGAAGGTGCGCATGTCGGCCAAGGCCAAGGGGCTGATGAAATCCTTCATGGCCGATCTCTACAGCCAGGTATCCACCGAGGCCGAGCACCTGAGGAAGCAGAAACAGCTCCCCGCCTTGGGCTCCTCAGAGGTGCAAGCTGCCCTGCAGCAGGTGATGCCGAGGGAAGTGGCCAAGCACTCAGCCACCCCCGTCTGCAACGAGTCCGCATAGAGAAACGTCCCTCCCTTCTCCCTGGGGCAAGCCTGGCTGGGGGGAGAGAAAGAACAAGAAGGGAGAAGGGAGAGAAACAAACACCAGCCTGAGAGACACCAACACTTGCCTGATTAGAAAGAGGACATTGCTTAAAAGATGATGAGAGAATTTTCCTTAGGTGCCAACCTCACAGTATTTTATGCAAGAGACTGAGCTATAGGAGAGACTGCATCACTGAGAGACACTTTCCATTGCTGCAAACTAGAAATAACTGAGAAACTCTTCTTCGTGAAACAGAACTTTGTCAGATCTCCACACTGAGTGAAAGACAGTCCAAGATGCAACCCTTGTGCTGAATCCGGAAGAGCCGAACAAGTTCATTGTCAAAAAGAACCTAACAACTCTGTATTGGACCAATGAAAGAGACTGCTCTTGCTTGGGAAAAAGAGATCTCCATACCAAGGACTGAATGAGCCAGAGACTCCATCATGGTGAAACAGAAAGAAAAGACAAAATATAGAGATTTGTCCTCACTCGAAATGAGAGGATGTTATGTGATGTGCATTATCCTAAAGCAAATAAAACCATCAACTTGCCATTGTAATAAACCAGGATTTTTAACAGCAGTTTTTGGTCTCACGTATTTCCTTTGTCTTAAAGACTGATGCTGGGGTGGATTGTACTTGAGAATTTAACCTAAAACTTCATTAAAATTGTAACTTTCTGCTGTGCTGAATAAAAAGAGGAGGAGGGTTTTATGTAACTTCTTTGGTCATGTTTGCTTATTGCAAATAGCCACCCAAAGATGGTAATAATGGCCACTTAAGGCTGCCTTTGGGGGATTGGGGAGCAGTAAAGGTTCTAATAAGATCCCAAGTTTGAGAGCCACTCAGATCACGTGCTGCCATAGACCTCCATAGAAAGAGAAGTCACAGTCCTCTCCAGTTCCTTCAGATTTATTCCTCTTCCCACCTGCATTACCTTGGCCTTGGCTTGACTGAGCTAAAGATAGGCAGGACCTCTGATGAGACACTTCTCTGCTAGCTACTGAGGCTATATTTTCACTGCCAAAACAACTGTGTTTTTTCAGCGAAATAGGTACATTGGGTTAGGTATCTCTCTGTAGATTCAAAGTGGAGATAAAGCACGGGTAGTTTTTACCTCAGAGTAGCTAGTCGAGATCAATATTAGATTCCCTATCCTTTTAGCTCAATTAGCTACATTGAGATAAAAACTACAGTACTTTGTCTCCACTGGGATTTGTACAGGAAGATCACTAATTTGAGTTAGCTACGTCACTGTACAAATGAAACCCTATTTTAGCAGTGAAACTATAACCTGAGAGAGCAAGGAGAAGGCAGAATTTGGGTTTGACAAAAAGACAAAGTAAACTTGAGTATCATCAACATACTGAGAGTTTTTCTCACCAAAATCATCTCAGAACTGCTGCTCCCCACCACCAGTACCAATCATCTTCACATATACATTAAAACTAAATGGGTTTCACGATTAACTCATGGACAGGATAGGTTAACTACAACCCCATGGGACCATCCAGAAAATAAAGAATGTAGCCATGGGAAAAACAATTCCATTTTATTCTGCCAAGACCCATAGATGAGCCACAGCACCTCATGTTCAATCCTATCAGAGGCTGATGAAAGATCAAATGAAGTGTCACATGGACAGCTGGCCTGTGTGCTTCCCCAGAAGGAGACGATGAACTAAAGAGCTCTGTGCAGGTCTTAGGCCATTCCTCAGTGTAAATCCAGACCTGTCAGGATCTCAAAAATTGGAAGAATCTGGGTGCGGCTGAAGTTAGCTGACTGTAACCTTCCAAAATGGAAGGTTTGAGACAGGATGAAAACAGAGCAGAATGTGAATGGGTTGGTGTGGCACCATCAGCAACAGCCTAAGATGACTGTTAGGCAAGCTGCCCTCACAGGGGACTTATCCATATTTCACCAGTAGTAACTCCAGCACTGGTTTTCACTAGCCATGAAAGGTGGTCATTCATAAGAACATAGGAATGGCCATACTGGGTCAGACCAAAGGTCCATCCAGGGCCGGTGCAAGGAAGTTTTGTGCCCTAGGCAAAACTTCCACCTTGCGCCACCCCCGCAGCTAGCCCCGCCCCCCGCGGCAGCTAACCCAGCCCCCCACCTGGGGAGCCCGCCACCCCCCCGCCTGGGGAGCCCCCCCAGCAGCTACCCCCCCTGCGCGGCAGCTAACCCCACCTGGGGAGACCCCCCCCTGCGTGGCAGCTAACCCCGGCCGGGGAGCTGTATATATATTTGGATTATTTACAGGCATTCTTTTGGAAAAGGGCCCATTTTTCCTTCAGAATGGCTGCAAAGAAACCAAGAATTTTCTCTCTTTAACATGGTCCTTTTTAACATTTTCACAAAGTTTAACTGCTTAATTCTCTCCAGCCTCTGTAGAGTTAACTTTTCACTCTCTTTTCTTAAATCACTTATCTCCAAAAATTACATCTTTATCACCTCAGATTTCACCATTTTAAGTATTGTTCCAGAGGTTCATGCATGCACTTACTGCTTTTCTTACTCCTGACACTATGCCCTTAGGGCTTCCAACCAGTTTTTCAGTTTCTTTATCTGTTGCTTGCCTGCTTGTCTGGGCCTGATCCTGCTTTTTTTTCAAATGAACCGTTTGTGAGTGATATTGTGGTCACTTCACAATTTTGAAAGAAATGTTTAAGGAAAGGGACCAGGAAGGGTGGGGGCTAGTTGAGGAGCCCCACCCCCCTCCTTGCAGAATTGGTAGTGGAACACTAAAGAATCAGTTTTTGAGGCAGACAACAAAGGGGAACAGAACAAGGAGCTTTTTGTCCTTTTTACAATGAGACGGGAGTATGAAGGGGGTTGGATCGATCCGGGGTGGTTTTTTTGAGAATGGGGTAAGGGGAGCGCTTGGTCTGGTGGTGGGAGAGGAGACTTTTAATAAAGCTTTTAACTTATTATTTGAATATTTGAGAGAGGTGAGTTTTGATTTTGTCCACCTACGATTTGCCTCTTCCCACCACTGCATGAAACAATTAACCTCTCCTTTAGCCAATTTAGTTTTAGGTTGGCCGAGTTTGTCCTTTAAGACGTTCACTCGGTCTTTGTTCCAAGATTTTAACAGTGGCCACTGAGTTTTGGGATCCCCCTGAATTCATAGCATCATAGAATCTCAGGGTTGGAAGGAACCTCAGGAGGTCATCTAGTCCAACCCCCTGCTCAAAGCAGGACCAAACCCAACTAAATCATCCCAGCCAGGGCTTTGTCAAGCCTGACCTTAAAAACGTCTAAGGAAGGAGATTCCACCACCTCCCTAGGTAACCCATTCCAGTGCTTCACCATCCTCCTAGTGAAAAAGTTTTTCCTAATGTCCAACCTAAACCTCCCCCTCTGCAACTTGAGACCATTACTCCTTGTTCTGTCATCTTCTACCACTGAGAACAGTCTAGTTAGCCTAGACCATTTTTCCAGAAATTTACAGGAATCTGTACCCTTTTTATAGGAGTCCGAACCCATCCTAAAATACATAAAATGAGCAGGCGTTTGTTTAGGGAACTGTCTCGACTTAGACGTCTGGTTACCCATACAGGAGGACTTCACACACCAATCGCACAAGAAGGAAATTCGGGTTCGTCAGAGCAATGCCCAGTGCAACACACAAAAGTAGCCCACAGGCTACTGCCTCAATCACCCTTGCTTTCACACCAAGGGTTTTACCCAAAGTGCGGTGCGGCTGCGATTGTGCAGATTCCACTCACTCAGTCCGCGGGGACAGGAACTCCTTGGTTGGCCGATCCCTGGACGGAGACGGCACCCAGACTCAAACACTCCACAGGGAGGATGGATAGACAGAGACAGGACAGTCCTCAGTCCAGACAAAACACAGAAATAATTACCTGACCAGATTCCTGATGTCAGATCCCTGGATCCCTACCAGAACAGAGTGGGAACCAACAGGTTCGATGGCGTAGACTTCACTGTGGTCGTGCGCCTTTCCATTCTGGTGGAGGACCGCTCAGGCCAAATGTCCAGGTGCTGGCTGCCACAGTCATCCTACAAAAACGGTCAGGAATCACACAGCCCCAGTGAAGATGGTTGCCATCTCGGTGGGACCTCCAAATTGTCAAAGTTAGACTCAGGACTCATAGTTTATCAGACCACTCTGTTTTATTAGCACAGCGCTCTGCTAATAACACCCAGCACCAGGCAAGACACAAACTATCTTATTTATACAGATAAAAGGGCGAGAACTTAACAAGATAACAAAGGAAGCAGAATCTGGTAAGTTTACCTGGGCTAGGCATGCATATCTTATTTCCTTACTAACTATTACTGATCTTCTGTTAATGTTTCACCATTAGCACCATTGTTTATGCCTAATGTTTCTTTTCCTGGCACCTGTATTTCAACATTTCTTATTTCTGCTTAAAGGTACATACAACATTTCTTTAATCCATTCTTATTTTTACAATATAATTCATTCTACTTTCACACCCCCCATCCCGTCCTGATTTTTCACACTTGCTGTCTGGTCACCCTAGGGTGTGCACATGTGTGGGTCCCAGCTGCTCCCTGCCCCCCTCATTGAAGCAGGTGTGCAGGGTTACTGCCCTGGGAACTGCAGGGCACCAGTGGACATGGGGCTGGCTGGAGGCAGCGCAAGGGCTGACTGGAGGTAGAATCTGGCTGCAGGCAGGGCAAGGGGTGTGGGGCTGGCTGGAGACAGGGGGATATGGGGTGGGGTGGGCTGGCTGGCTTCAGGCAGGGCTGTAGGAGGGTGAGGCATGGGTTGGCAGGGCTGGAGACAGAGAAGTGTGGGACTGGCTGGCTGGAGACAGGGCAGAGGGGTGCGGGCTGGTGCGGGAAGGGCAGGGGGTGCAGCAGGGGCTGGCTGCGGGCAGAGGGTGTGGAGCTGGCTGGAGACAGGGCAAAGGGTGTGCAGCTAGCTGGAGACGGGGCTGGTGTGGGCAGGGCAGGGGGTGCAGGGCTGGTGCAGGAAGGGCAGGGGGTACGGGAGGGGCTGGCTGGAGATGGGCTGGCTGTGGGCAGGTGCGGGACTGGCTGCAGACAGGGGCTGGCTGCAGACAGGGCAGGGGGTGCAGGGCTGGTGCAGGCAGGGGGTACAGCAGGGGCTGGCTGTGGTCAGGGGGTGAGGGTACAGGGGGTACAGCCTATCCTGTACGGTAAGTGCCTCCTTCTCCTCCCTCCCCCACTGGGGTAGCAGCAGCAGCCCGGGGCTTGGGGGCTATTTAAAGGGCCCGGGGCTCCCCTGCTTCCACTGCCCTGGCCCTTTAAATAGCTGTGGGAGCCCTGGGGAAGTGGTGGGGCTCCAGCAGCTATTTAAAGGGCCGGAGCGGTAGAAGCAAGGGGAGCCCTGGACTTTTTAAATAGCCCCCAGAGCCTCACAGCCCTACCCCAGGGCTCCAGCAGTGGGGCTCTGGTGGCAATTTAAAGGGCCTGAGGCTCCAGTCCCAGCTGGGAGCCCCAAGCCCTTTAAATTGCCCCCTGGGGAAGCCGGGCTACCCCAGTACTGTGCACCAGCGGGACTTGGGCTCGGGGCCCTGCTAGGCACAGGGCCTGATTCAGGGGAATTGGTTGAATTGGCCTAAAGCTGGCCCTGAGTGCCACTGAAAATCAGCTCACGTGCCGCCTTCGGGCACTCTCTCACTGTGACAATCTGAGGCCTTGTTTTTAAGGTAAAGCCTTTGGCTAAGCAGTGGGAGCAGCCATAAACTGTGAAGCATATGGTCACATCCTCACATTCCAAACTAGCCATATTGAAATAAGGCAATCTGGAACTGTTAGAAAGGTGATCTGCTCTATCACCTCCAGAGAAAGGGAAGAGCCCAGAAGATGTAAAAGGAAATTTAGTTTGATAGTTTTCTGTTTGGTAAGAACTCACTTATCAATAGACACAGCTGGGAAACCCTTATGTCTTTATAGATGTAATTGTGAAATCCTCACTTCTGTATTGTTTTGTCATTATAGTTCCCACTTTGCTATTGTTTATTTGCCTGGTCTCTGTCTGGTTCTGTGATTGTTTCTGACTGCTGTATAATTAGTTTTGCTGGGTGTAAACTAATTAAGGTGGTGCGATATAATTGGTTAGCTAATCATGTTGCAATATGTTAGGATTATTTAGGTAAATTTCAGCAGAATGATTGATTAAGGGATAGCTAAGAATATTATTATATAAATTAGGAGCAAACAGGAAGTAAGTTGGAATTCAGAAATAAGGAAAAAGGAACTTGGATTTAAGCTTGCTGGAAGTTCACCCCAACACACATCGAATTGTTTGCACCTTCAGACTTCGGGTATTGTTGCTCTCTGTTCATGTGAGAAGGACCAAGGAAGTGGGAGAGTGAAGGAATAAGCTCTCTAACATAGACCTCTATAATAACTCCCCTATTTATGTTTCAGACTGCTGAAGAAAGCTTACCCTGAACATATGAAACATCCATCTGTGGGAAGGAAGCTGAACGAAAAAAACCCACGCTCTGACTCTGCAGAATGGACGGAATGCTGCCCCATAGCATATGATGCCCCAGGCATGTGCTTGCTCCACTGGTGCCTGGAGCCGGCCCTGTATGTGAGTAATTGTTGGTGCCTGCCACACTCTTCTGAAAACATGAATGTGCTACTGGCCACAAAAAGGTTGGGGACCACTGCCCTACAGAATGATGAGCCTGCCACACCCTTGGCTAACAGACATGCATTTTTTTCACTCATGCATTTAGTTCCAGATGTCCCAGGTTTGATTCATGCTGCTGATGCTTAGGTGTGGGTCAGCATTATGCTTGCTTCAGCTCTTATTACCCATGACTTCAATGGAGAGCTGGTTCAGGCCAAAATGTGCTGAGTGTTTTGATGATGTATAGTATATTATAGGCTCCTGGATCCCATTGTGTACCTGGCCCTTCTGCTTTCACTCTCTGTGCGGATCAAGCCTTTTACCCCATGGACTGGAAGTTTCTCTTTATACATAGATTCCTTCATTTATTAAGGGCTCATTTTTTCAGAGATTTTTTACTAATTGTAGAGCTTCCAGCTAAGATCAGTCCTACTGAAGTTCAGAGACAGTGCTCATTGAAGGAAGTGCTACAGTAAATGTTTGAAGAAATGGGCACTAATAGAGCTTGATGCAGTTAAAATTGACACATTTCCAAAAAAACAATGAAACCAAAACCCCCCAAAACCTGCTGCTCTTCTCTTTGGGAGAATGGCGGGGAACATACTTGTCTTTAATCTGGAGCCATTCTAGGGTTGAGCAGTTATCTACTCATCAAGTTATTGCTTTAACGTGTGCGCAGAGAACTAGTGAGAGCTCTGATGGGAACATTTTAAATCTGACAAATTCTTTTACAATCTTTGTCCTTATGAACCTCATCCCCACCCTGTTTTGTTAACTCAATGGTTGGGTCACATCTAAAGAATTACTTGTAATATCTTTGGAGCAAGGAAAGATGTTTGATATGACTTCTATGAAATGCCAGACTCTCTTTAATAAAATTATAACTTAATAATAATAACATAAAATAATAATAATTAATTAATAATACAGGCTAAAATTTTGAAAGCAGCCTAAAGGATTTATCTGTTCATTTCTCATTCAGATTAGTGGGAATTGGGCATCCACAGGTATCCAAAAAAACTCAACCCAAAATATTAAAAAGAGAGCCCAGTATATCAGGGATTATATTGCTAAGTGGAAGTCAGGGAGAGAAAAAGCCAATAGAAATAGTAATAACTATAGTTAATAATGCTAAAACTATTAGATTCATATTATTAATTACATCAACATTAAAAAGTGATCATTAGCACCCAGCTAAGGGACAGTCTGATGCCAATATAACCCATCAAATTGCCATATAAACTTTATTATACTATTTATCCCTCCATTGGCCAGTCAGCAGGTGGGATGTAACCATTAATTCAGTATCAGAGGGGTAGCCGTGTTAGTCTGGTTCTGAAGAAGCAGCAAAGAATCCTGGGGATTCTTTACTGCTTCCATTAATTCAGGGCAGTCCTATGGCCTGAGTTATACAGGAGGTCAGACTCGATGATCACTATAGTTCCTTCTCGCTTTATCATCTATGAATCCCCTTCATTTCTGTGTGTGTGTGGTGGTGGTGGGGGAGGGGAAAGTTAATGACCCATGGTTGCCCATTATGAGACATGTGGATCTGTATCGATATCATCCCATTGTGACTAGTTGGGCATTGTTCCGACCAGCCAATCAATGGGCTCAGAGTCGGCCCCTCATTTGAATGGCTGCCACTATATATTAGTACAGCAGGGTGAAGGCCAGTGGCATTTGCAGGCAAAGGGGTTGAGCTGAGCTGAGTGAAAGCAAAGCAGAGCAATGGCTGCTTCCCAGAGAGGGAGGAAGAAAGCTCAGACTCGGAGGAGACAGAAGCACTATGGGAGGAAGTCCCAGGACAAGCGGAGGAAATCCCAGGACAAGCAAAGAAGGCAAGCAAGTCGGACACCAGCAAGGAAGTGTGGGAAGAGCAGGCCTGGGAAGAAGCGCTCTCCCACCCCGTATGACTCCAAGATGCTGAGACAGTTGCAGCGGAGCAATGGGCAAATGTCAAGCCAGGCCAAAGGGCTGATGATCTCCTTCATGAGCAACATGTACAGGAAGGTGTCCTCAGAGGCCAACCGCTTGAGGAAGCAGGGCCACAACCCCACCATTGGCTCCTCCCAGATGCAAGCCGCCCTGCAGGAGGTGATGCCAACAAAACAGGCTAGGCAGCCGGCCACCTCTTTCTCAAAGAGGTCTCGGTAGAGAAATAATCCCTCCCCTTCTCCCCCTGAAGTACATCCTGGCTGGGACAAGAGAAAAATAGGGAGAAGGGAGAGGAGAAAACACCAGCCTGAGACACTACCACTTGCCTGCTAAAGACCTGACATTGCCTTAAAGATGCCAAGAAAAACCTACACTCTCCACATTATTGAGGGATCAACTATATGAGAGACTGAATCAGTGAAAGACATTTTCCAGGCTTGAGAATGAGTGACCATTCTATTACGGTCTGACTCAATGAGATCACTGTGGCAGGGATGCGGGGGTAGGGGGGGAGGAGAAGGGGTCATCATCTCTTAACTGAGTCAGTGTGAAAGAATTTTGGCCATTGGAAAGAAGAGACCATCATGCTGGTTGTGGACTATAAATGAGAAACTCTAGAAAGAGACTAGAAAGATCTGGCATCAATTTGAACCGAAAGGACTGTATGTAAGGTGTTTTCCTAAGGGAAATGAAATATCATCTTGGCATTATAATAAAACAGGATTTTAGCAGCGTTTTTCAGTGTGATGTGCTTCCTTTATCTTAGGGATTAATGATGGTGGGGGTGGATTGTGTGTCAGAAAACTTACGAGTAAGAGTTGTGTGGGTTTTTGCTTTATTCAGAAAGGGGGTGGAATTTTGCAAACCTCTTCCAGGCCTCTTTTGTTGTCAGAGATTATCCCATCTAAAGTGTTAAAAGACACTTTTGTTCCACCAGTGTCAATGGGGAATTGAGAGTTATGGAGAGTCTAAAACATTTCAGGTTTAAAATCCCTCAAAGGGTGGGAATAGCCACTCCATTGAGAGATTCTCTTTAGATTCTCAATATTTAGCCCAATTCTTACCAATATTAACTACATCTGTCTGGAGCTCAAGCTAGCTGGCTTTTCCTTTATGATGCTGTATATATAAGGACCATGTCCTCAGCTAGTGTAAACTGGTATAGCTCCATGAACTTCAGCGAAGTGACTGATTTGCAGCAGCTGGTCCTGCGAGAACAAGAGGCGGGAGCATCTGAGTTCGACCAGCTGGGTATCTTTAGCGCCCTGATGATTTGTCCAACCCAAAACATCTCCCAGTTTCCACTATCTTAATCTAAAAGGGGGGTCAGACAGGATGGATCCATGCAGGAGCCCATGAGGACAGTGAGTCAGTGACCTCCCAGAGATTAAAGAACAGAGCCACTAATATCAACAGTTCCCTCTGCCCCATCAGGTACCACAGAGCAGTCCTAACACCTCCTGATCAACCATACCAAAGGCTGCCAAAAAAAATGAGGGAAGTATAAATGGACAGTTGATCTTTGTGCATCACCAGAAGGAAATTATCGGCCAAATAGATCAGATCCTAGGCCAACCCTAGGTATAAAGCCAGACTCTTTGGCATCCCAGTAACTGGAAGAATTTAGGTGTAGCTAAAATTAGTTCTCTGCAGCCTTCTCAACAACCGTGTTTGTAAAGGGATTGTCAGAGAGTGACACTGGCCCTTTAAGAGATAGCAGGGCCAGGGTACTTGTGACTCATAAGCTGCCTCCCACCTGGGCTTAAGAGAGAGTACCTGGACCCTAGAGGGGGATAGACCTAATGAATGTGGGTTGCCTTACAGCATGGACATAAACAGCCAGGAAAAGGACAGATGAGAGCTTCCAGAGACGAGGGAGCTGTGGAAGGGCCTGGAAGGAGGTATAGTTAGTTCCGGGGAGAAGGCTGAAGGTAGGAGAATGGCTGACGGATTTGCTGGCTGGCTGCCCCAGGTCTGCTGGAAAAGGCCGAAGGCCAGAGAACAGCAGAGGGAGTTGCCTGCTCACATCTAAGCTGGTGATCCAAAGCTGAGGGCCAGGGAGAGCTGAAGGCAAGGGAGCCGTGGAGCAGAATAGGAATGAAGAGGAATAAATCTGAAGGAACTGGAGAGGGTTGTGACTTCTCTTTCTATGAAGGTGTATGGCAACCCTTGATCTGAGTGGCTTTAAATCTAGGGATCTTATTAGAACCTTTACTGCTCCTCAACTCCCCAAAGGCGGCTTTAAATGGCTACTCTTGCCATCTTTGCATGGCTATTGTTTTTAAACAGCAATAAGCAAACAGGACTGAAGAAGTTACATAGAACCCTCCTCATCTTTTTATTCAGCACAGCAGAAAGTTACAATTTTACTGAAGTTTTAGGTTAAATTCTCAAATACAATCCACCCCAGCATCAGTCTTTAAGACAAAGGAAATACGTGAGACCAAAAACTGCTGTTAAAAATCCTGTTTTATTACAATGGCAAGATGATGGTTTTATTTGCTTTAGGATAATGCACATCACATAACATCCTCTCATTTCGAATGAGGACAAATCTCTATATTTTGTCTTTTCTTTCTGTTTCACCTTAATGGAGTCTCTGGCTCATTCAGTCCTTGGTATGGAGATCTCTTCTTCCCAAGGAAGAGCAGTCTCTTTCATTGGTCCAGTACAGAGATGTTAGGCTCTTTTTGTCTAGGGTCTTGTTCAGTGCTTCCGGATGCAGCACAAGAGTTGCCTCTTGGACTGTCTCTCACTCAGTGTGGAGATCTGACAAAGTTCTGTTTCACGAAGAAGAGTTTCTCGGTTATTTCAGGCTGCAGCAGGATAGTTTCTGGTTTGCAGCAATGGAAAGTGTCTCTCAGTGATGCGGTCTCTCCTATAGCTTAGTCTCTTGCATCAAAAATTGTGAGGTTGGCACCTAAGGAAAATTCTCTCATCATCTTTTAAGCAATGTCCTCTTTCTAATCAGGCAAGTGTTGGTGTCTCTCAGGCTGGTGTTTGTTTCTCTCCCTTCTCCCCTCTTGTTCTTTCTCTCCCCACAGCCAGGCTTGCCCCTGAGGAGAAGGGAGGGACATTTCTCTATGCGGACTCGTTGCAGACGGGGGTGGCTGAGTGCTTGGCCACTTCCCTCGGCATCACCTGCTGCAGGGCAGCTCGCACTTCTGAGGAGCCCAGGACGGGGAGCCGTTTCTGCTTCCTCAGGTGCTCAGCCTCGGTGGATACCTGGCTGTAGAGATCGGCCATGAAGGATTTCATCAGCCCCTTGGCCTTGGCCGACATGCGCACCTTCCTCATCTGCTGCAGCATCCGGGAGGCGTAACGGGCAGGGACACCGTTCTTCCTCAGGCCCTTCTTCCCCTGGCAGCTCTTCAGCTGCTTCGCCACTGGCTTCTGCCTCATCTGATGCCCCGCCTGGGGCTGGCGCTTCCCCTGCTTGGGGGCGGCCCGTGGCTCATCTTGCTGGGCCTTCTGTGTCCTCAAAGGCTGTCTCCTCTTTCCTCCCTGGGCAGCTGCCATGGCTCCACTCAGCTCAGCTCTTCTCCACCTGCAAATGCCACTGGCCTCCTCCCAGATCTGATCAGTGAAAGGGGCTTGCACACAAATAAGGAGTTCCCACTGTGCCAGCTGATTGGGTACCTGGGCTGCCACTCCAGGCAACTGCATTGTGACCAGGGCAGCATGGGCTTCATGGCAACACCCTTTGTGATCTCAACCAGTTCCCTCCCTTATGTAAATGAAGGGATCGTAAAATCTGGCAGCTTGTTGGCTGTGGGCTGTGTGCTTTGGCCAATCATTTTGATATGTGAATTTATAGACTTATGATAGACCCAAGGAGACTGTCGAAATAAATGTGTGGAAATGGGTGATATCATAGTATTCTCATTTTAATACAATTTTATTTTTATTTCTTTTTATATTGTTATATTCATTTGGTTTTATTACAGGTGGAACTGGTAGTGACACCTCTCTTTATTTTGCCTGATATTATAAAATATGCTTGTGCCCTTTCCTTTGAGGAGCTGTCATACCGCCACTGTTTGCATTCAGTCTTTGCAATTCTGTAGAGGTTATGCCCTCTTCTTCTTTGTTTCAGGAAACTCTCTTCAGCTATTGCAGAGATAAAAACTACCATTTCAACTTCCCCTACGGTGCTCTTCTGGTCCGAGAAGAAAGTCCCTGCTTGAAACTTCTTGAACAGGCCGGTGTTATGAAAGATGCATGCCTCATGCACCTTTCCGGACCAGCCTGTGTTAATGTCTGTGAAATGCCCACAGTGATCCACAAGCACCTGGAGAACCATTGAGAAATACCCCTTGCAATTAATGTACTTGGTGGCAGTCTGGTGCCAGAATTGGAATATGCATGCCATCTATCGCCTCTCCGCAGTTAGGGAAGCCCATTTGTTCAAAGCGATCCACAATGTCATGCATGTTGCCCAGAGTCACAGTCTTTCAGATCAGGATGCAATTAATGACCTTGCACATTTCCATCAACACGACTCCAAAGGTCAACTTTCCCACTCCAAACTAGTTAATGATCGATCAGTAGCCGTCTGGAGTAGCCAGCTTCCACATTGCAATTGCCACACGCTTCACCAGCGACAGGACAGTTCTCATTCTTGTGTCCTTGCCCCACAGGGATGGGGCGAGTTCATCACACACTCCCATGAATGTGGCTTTCCTCATGCGAAAGTTCTGCAGCCACTGCTCATCATCCCAGACATGCATCACGATGTGATCCCACCACTCAGTGCTTGTTTCCCAAGCCCCAAAGTGGCGCTCCACTGTGGTCAGCACCTCCATGAATGCCACAAGCAATCTCGTGTCATATGCATGGAGAGATCAATGTTGCACTCCTCTTGCCTTTGTACAGGACCCAGGATGCCCCGTGATTCCCACCCCCCTGCCTTCCCACAAGTCTTAGCGGTAAAAGAGGAAGAGATGCTCTGTGGGATAGCTGCCCAGAGTGCACCACTCTGAATACAGCCGCAAGTGCCATCAGTGTGAACACGCTATTGCGCAGGCTATTGTGTTCAGTGTGAACACACAACAGCGGTTTCCCTTCTGCGCTCTCTGGGTAGCACTGTAACTGCCGGCATTGTAACTTTGCCAGTGTAGACATGCCCTTAGGCAGCCCCTGGAAAAGTATATGAAAAAGTGTGTGCATGCATGCACTGTATGTGTGCAAGAGACTGTGTGTCTTTGTGTAGGGAGGTGCATGTATTGCCACATGTGTGTATACCTGTGTGAATACAATGTGCAGCCTAACTCTTTAACTTTTATTCCTTTTGCTGGCTTGTGCACAAAAACACCGAAGACATAAAATATGTGTGTATTCATTTCATAACAAGTTTTTAAAAGAGAAGGAAACTCTAAGAGAAATGTATTATTTCTTAAAATGTATCTGTTGTTGACTAGTAATTGTAGCAGAGCCAGTGTATCAGACATTTCTCCCCACCTTTGTCAAGCTATATGCATTAGTGAATGCTAGATGTGTACCCATGAATACACGTGTGTATCTGCACGTGGGTGTGGGAGTCCATTTCTACAGATTTATTTCTATAGGTATCTGGACAGGTGCATTTCTGTGGTTGTGCTCTATGGATGTGTATCTGGACTTCAGGAGTGGGCCTTTAATGGACCCATTGCAGCTGTGATAATGTGTGGTCCTAATTCCACACATAAAATTACAATAACTTTAGTGAACAAAAAACATGGAGCTGGTTATGAAAAATGGGAAGAGGGAAAGAATCATGAAAACCTTTGTGAAATTTCATTTTTTTAAAAATGACCCTTTTTGACTATTTTGCTGCCAGGTCTAGCATCTTGTAACAAATAAAACCTGAATGTAGCATACTACACCTGTCAAAACAATAAATGTGCCTGTTTGGGTCTTGCAGTGAAAATGAGCATGTGAAAGAGGGTAGGGGAGAGCAAGCCACGGACAGAGGGAGGAGGGAGGAGGGAGTGAGCGGGACCGGGGGGGAGGGGGTTGGGGAAGTGCAGGGAACAACAACAACCACCATCCTACATGAAAAGAACATTATTTAAGTGGCAAAGTCAAGAATTTGGAAATTACTCCAGCCAGGCCAGGTTGGGCATTTTAGAACTCACTACTCAAAAATTAAATTAAAGCATAAGAGAGAAATAAAATGATGAAATGCACAGACCAGTCAAAAACCTAAAATAACAGCACTGTGATCCTTAGCGAACTTTGAAAGAATAAAATTACAGAGAATACTTGTGCCTTACACATTTCAACAGGCAGGACCAAGAAGTAACAACAACAGTAACAATGTGTGTGTTGGGGGGAGCGCGTGCGTGTGAGAGAAGGGTGTGTTGGGGGAGGGTGAGTGTGCTGGAGTGAGTGTGCCAGCAGGCTGTCACTTTAAGCAGAGTATTCAGGAGCCTGAACACAGGAGCACGGCCAGCTCACACTCCGGACCCTGAGGCAGCAACACAGATATGCTCTCCCTGACCCACCCCAGCTCAGCTGAGACAGGGTACACAGGTGGGGGAGAGGAGGCACCCCCCACATAAGCCCCCCAGTCAGCTCTGCAGACAGGCTCCAGGTGAGCTTGGGCAACTCCATGGGAGGGGGAAGGAGCAAACAGCTCCACACTGCTGCAAACAGCAGTGAAGCGAGGAAGGGCACCCCGGCTTCAGAGGAGTGATCTGGCTGTTCCTGCTGCCATGGGTGGCAAGTTTGTAAAAATTTTGGTGGGGCCCAGAACCCGCCCCCAACTCCGCCCCCCCAACTCCGCCCCCACCTGCCTAAGGCTCTGGGAGGGGGCTCGGCGGGGGAGGTCTGGGGTGCAGATCCTGGGCTGGGGATTAGGGTGCAGGAAGGGTGCTGGGTGCAGGCTCTGGGCTGGGGCAGGGGGTGGGTGTGCAGGAGGAGGTGAAGGGTGCAGGCTTTGGGATGGAGTTTGGGGTTGGGAAGGGGTGTGTGGGAAGGGGGAGGGAGTTTGGGGATAGGAGGGAGTGCAGGGTGAGGACTGTGGGGCTGAGGATGAGGGGTACATGATGCGAGGGGGCTCAGGGCTAGGGAAGAGGGTTGGGCTGTGGGGAGAGGGCTGTGGATGAGGGGTTCATGATGTGGGGGTGCTCAGGGCTGGGGCAGAGGATTAGGGTGTGGGGGGATGAGGGCTCTGGCTGGGGCTGAGGATTAGGGTGCAGGGGGATGAGGGCTCTGGCTGGGGCTGAGGATTAGGGTGCAGGGGGATGAGGGCTCTGGCTGGGGCTGAGGGTTTGGGGTTGGAGAGGCTCAGGGTAAGGGCAGCCTGCCTTGCCAGTACTGGCGGAGGGCAGGCACTAGGACCCTGCGGCAGCAGACAGCAAATCTGCTGGGAGCCCTCCGAGCAGCAGGCAGGGGAGAGGCGCGCTGCGTTCTGTCAGGCAGGGACGCAACACAACGCGGCGGAGGGGGGGGAACACGCGGAGGGGGGGTGGCAGGCGGGGGCTGGGACCTGCTCCAGGCAGGGTCGCGGCGGCGGGGGGAGACCTGCGGTGGCCGGGGCCGATCCAGGCAGGACCGGGGGGGCGGGAAGAGACCCAGCTCCAACTATTGCTGTTGCTGGAGCAGGGCGCCCAGCCCTGAATATTGCTGGGGCCCGGGCCCCACACAAATATATAACCTGCCGCCCATGCCTGCTGCCCCATCCATCCGACCTCTCCAGACACTGCTGAGCCACCTCTAAGTCTGCTGGCTGTCAGCACATCAGAGAAACCGCCACAGATCCCCTGACCACCAACACCCTAGGCAACCACCCAGTCAGGCTGGAAAGGAGCAGCTGCAGGCCTCAGCCACTGGAAGGGGCTTGGTTTTCTTTTTACCCATCTTTCCTTAATTCTTTGTGTGTGAGTGTGAAAGCATGGCTCCACACACCGCCCAGACTCCTACCTACTAGCAGCCAGGTGCACCTTTCGGCCCTTGTCTTGGCAATGGTGGCAAGGAGCAGCTCAAGTGACTCTGGTGGGATTTGAACCCACAACTTTTGAATTATTGTCCCATGCAATACCCTACCCAAGGCTGCTTTTTAAAAGTCCCACATGCTTTCCATTCAGCCACAGAGCTCTCTGCAGATAGAAGAGCTCCTCTCCTCTCTCTGCTTTGCAACCCTCCTATTGCTGTGGTAAAAGGAGGGAAAGATCCGAGGAAAACACTACTTTGGCTGGGAATTAAATCCAGACCAACTGCTTGGAATGCAGCCATACTAACTGTGACACTACCAGTGCTGCCTTGCTGGGGGTCCTTAAGAGCCAAGGATGTGCACTGCCTAATGTCACATGCCATACGCTGTACACCAAAGCAACGCCCTGGCACCCCCATATTTACCATGGTGATATAGTTATGAAATGTTTTGTACAAAATATGCCTTGTGAGGTATCATTCTAAAAACCTGGATGTGCTGAACATTAATGTCCTGTTGGATTGGATGGGCTGTCATTGTATGTGAAGTTATGAAGTTTTACTGTGTATGTGGTACTGAAATATGTTGTGAAGTTGGAAACACCCCCAACCAGCCTTTCAGGTACAACAATAGAGAAGCCAGACAGTGTTGATGGCCCATTTAGGGGAATCCACACTACTAAGGACTATCGCGAGATCTGTATAAAATGAAGACTTCTCAGAGGGAGCAGCTAGACAATGGAGACTGCTTGACCCACCTTACAAGCATAGGTGTTTCCAGGAAGCTGCTGAAACTATAAAGGAGGGAAAGTGACATCATTACGTGGCCTGTCTCCCCCCCACAAATCAACCTTTAGAAAATACTTCTGGAGAACAGAGACTGAATGGGGGCGGTTGTCCCAGGCTAGAAAGGAGACTCCCAGATCGTGTATTAAGGTGCTATACCATCAGGATGAGACATTACTTCATTGAAACCCAGTCTAGTGTGCAGAGCTCAGATTGCGATTCTACTTTTATTTCTTAGGTGGCCAACTTTAATTTGTCCACTTACTACTTATAATCACCTAAAATACATCTTTCTGTAGTTAATTAATCTGTTTTATCTTTTACCTAAAACAGTGGGTTGTGTTTTAAGTGCTGGAGAAATCTGCTCAGGAACAAGAGCTAGTGCATGTCCTCTTCACATTGAGTGGGGCAGGGCAGACTGGGTAATAAACTTACATTGGTCAGACTTCTGAGCAGGGCAAGATGGTTACAGCTCTGGGGTCTTAGGCTGAGGAGTTGGGGGAATTAGCTGGAACTTCTCTAGTGTTGGTTTGTGAATGGCTGGCAAAAGCATTCATGTAACACAGCTGGGTGTGTCCCTGCCTGTGGATGTGTGTGTAAATGCAGGACATGGAGGAGTTTGTGGCTTGTCAAAACATCCCAGTGTGAGAGGGAGCCAGGCTGGTAAGGCAGAGGGCTGAGCCATATGCCAGTTCCTGGTTGCAGTCGGGGGGAACCTGTCACAATGCCTCCCTGCACCACCCAGACTTCTACCTACTGGTAACCAGGTGCACCTTTCAGCCCTGGTGTTGGTCTCAATTGGCTGCCTATTGTGTAAGAGGCCACAATGGTGGCCTGGGAACAGCTAAAGTGAGTCAGGGTGGATTTGAACCCACAACCTTTGAAAGAATGACTAATTGACCCAAGCAATACCCTACTCAAGGCAGGCTTTTAGAAGGCTAACATGCATTCTATTGTGCCACAGAGCCCTTGCTAAGATGGATGAGCTCCTCTTCTCCCTCTACTTTGCAACACTGCAAGTGCTGTGGTAAAAGCAGGAGAAGACCTGAGGAAAGGACTAAGCTGGCTGGGAATTGAAGCCAGACCAACTGGGGAACAAGCAGCTTTGCTGACCACTACACCAGCAATGCAGCTTTGCTAGCAGTTCTCAAGACACAAGAAGATCCAGCTGCAGCAGAAGGTGGGGAGGTTTAAGAGTCGACATCTCGAGTTAGTGGAGAGGCTTAAACGTTGGCCTCTTCAGTGTGAGGCCAGAGATTGCCAGACCCCATCTGCCCACTGCTAAGTGCCAGTGGTTCAACCTCCCTAAAAATAGAAGGGGGAACCCAGCTGGGGTGCAAAAATGCACCTGCGCAAAGCTTGTACCAGGCCTCAGCCACTGGGAGGGGCTTTGGTTTCCCTTTCGTTTCTTAATTCTCTAGGGCTGAAAGCACACCTGCCTGCACTGCTGAGAGGCATGCAGAGGCTTCTCCCTACTGGTATCCAGGTGCACTTTTCTGGCCTTGTCTTTGCCCCATTTGGTCACCCTGAAGTGGCAGCCTATTGTGTAAAAGGCACAATGGCTGCCAGGGAGCAGGTAAGGGCACCTGGGTGGGATTTGAACCCATAGCTTTTGAATGAAAGTTATAAGCCAGGCCAGGCAGGTTTTTTTAAGCAAACTAACACACATTCCATTGGGCCACAGAGCCCTCTACCTAGAAGTAGGGTTCCTCCCCTCTCTCTACTTTGCAACACTGCAGTTGCTGTGGTAAAAGAAGGGGAAGAGCTGATGAAAATGCTGTGTTAGCTAGAAACTGACCCCAAACCAACTGCTTAGAAATCAGCCTTGCTAACCACTACACCATCAACACTGCCCGGAGAGCTCTCTTAGCGATCTAAGGCCTGGTCTACACTAGGACTTTAATTCGAATTTAGCAGCGTTAATTCGAACTAACCGCTCAACCGTCCACACCAGGAAGCCATTTAATTCGAACTAGAGGGCTCTTTAGTTCGAATTTGGTACTCCACCTCGACAGGTGGAGTAGCGCTAAATTCGACATGGCTAGCTCGAATTAGGCTAGGTGTGGATGCTAATCGAACTTAGTAGCTCCGGGAGCTATCCCACACTGCACCACTCCGTTGACGCTCTGGACAGCAGTCCGAGCTTGGATTCTCTGACCAGCCACACAGGAAATGACCCGGGAAAATTTGAATTCCTTTTCCTGTCTGGGCACTTTGAATCTGACGTCCTGGCTGGACATCGGGGCGAGCTCCGCAGCACCTGCAACGATGCAGAGCTCTCCAGCAGAGGAGTCCGGCCAATCCAAGAATAGAAAGAGGTCCCCAGCATGGACAGACCGGGAAGTCCTGGATCTGATCGGTGTGTGGGGCGAGGAGTCTGTGCTCTCGGAGCTGCGCTCCAACAAGCGGAATGCAAAGACCTTCGAGAAGGTCTCTAAAGCAATGATAGAGAAAGGATACAGCCGGGATGCGATGCAGTGCCGCGTGAAAGTCAAGGACCTGAGACAAGGTTACCAAAAAGTCAGAGCGGCAAACGGACGCTCCGGAGCACAGCCCCAGACATGCCGCTTCTACGAGGCACTGCATGCCATTCTCGGTGGGTCTGCCACCACTGCCCCACCAGTGACCGTGGACTCTGAGGATGGCATAGTGTACCTGGACAGTTCCTTGGCGATGTTCGCCGATGGGGAAGATGAGGAAGGGTTTGTGGAGGACGGCGCAGGCGACAGCGAACACAATACCGCTTGCCCTGACAGCCAGGATCTCTTCATCACCCTCACAGAGATCCCCTACCAACCCTCCCCGCCCGTTAACCCGGACTCAGAATCAGGGGAAGGATCAGGCGGTAAGTGCTATAAACATAGAAACTTTTATTTTTTAAAAAACGGGTATAGAAAAAATAGAAATACTATATACAAAATTTTACATGTCAAACTATATAAATAGTAGGTCCACACATATAGGGATTGAACAATAATCCTCTTGGGACAGTTCAAGAAAGCTCTCAGAGAGCAGCTCGAAAAGCCTCCGCAGGAGGTTCCTGGGGAGAGGTGCCTTATTCTGTGCTCCATGGAAGCACACTCTTCCGCGCCAGGAGATCCTAATGTAGAGAGGAATCATCGCCTCCACCAGCATTGCTGCATATGGTCCTGGTCTGTGCAGGGCTTCCAGTAGCATCCGCTCTCTCTGACTGCGAGTGACCCGCCTCAGGGTGATGTCGGTCTGGACAGGCTGCATCTAAGTCGGGCAATTAGTGTATTGTTACTATTGTTAACGGTTTACAATTAGGTTGCATAACAACGACCCTCGCTTAACAGCCACGTGCTGGAGGCCACAGAGAACAAGCAGACATTGATCTTTCCCGTGCACTGGCGGGAGGGGCTGGAAAAGGCTCAGTCTTTCTGCTTTCCAGATTGCCTTTAGCAGGAGAGCACAGCTATCCACTAACTGATAAGCATGATCTACTTTAAGGCTTACCAGGACTGTCTGCAAGACGGATTATGCTGTCTCTCCCCGCTTGTCCGCTCTCCTGTGCAATGGCGCCGCCAATGAGAGCGTATTCCGAAATCTCGAACTTTTCCTGAGATCTCGTGAGACTTGGTGCCCTGTATGGTCTTGTTCAGAGAAACTAACTAGACTGTGTTCACTGTTCGCAAACATGTATCTGTTCAAGGAAATCATTTACTGTTTCCCATCACACAGCTTCTGCTCTTTCCCGGTCTGCCCCGGCATCCTCCTCGCAGAGGCTGGCTCAGATTAGGCGGCGAAAGAAAAAGACTCGGGAAGAAATGTTCGCGGAACTGATGGCCTGTTCCAGAGCCGAGGCGGCAGAGCAGAGACAGTGGAGGGAGAGCCTATGTCAACAGCATCGCACACACATCGAACGGGAGGATAGGTGGCGGCAGGAAGACCATCAGGCGACTCAAACGCTGCTTGGGCTAATGAGGGAGCAAACGGACACGCTCCGGCGCCTTGTTGATGTTCTGCAGGACCGCAGGCAGGAGGTGAGAGCCCCCCTGCACTGTATCTGCAACCACCCTCCAACGCCAAGAAGTCCTGTCCCCCCCTCACCGAAAATTACAAGACGGAGGGGCGGTAGGGGCCGTGAGAACTGTCACTGCACCACAGCTGAGCGCTAATGTTCCACACACCTCTGACGCTATAACTGTTTAGAAGCGCTTCCCTTACAGGATCACCCAGTCCCAAATCCAAGTTTCATCACCCCACTATGTAGTAGATTAATAAAAGCTGTTTGCTGTTGTTCACTCTTTCCGTCACGTCTTTCGTGTCAGAAGACTGTGTATGTAGGGGGGGGCAGGGGATTTATAATTGCACGGGATAGCCTACATTAGCAGGGTACAGACTATCGGGGGCAGGATCAACTGCAGGGCACACACAGACTCCATTCAGTAGTCACCAGGGTCCCTCTGTGTGGTGTATGCTGCCCCGTGTCATTCTGTGATGTGTACGCTTGTCCATGGTCCTAGCGCCTGCCACCCCCTAATGTTAAGGCATGCTGCCCTTACCATGCACTTCCACCGTAGGCGCGATCCTCTCCGCTGCCCTGAGCCCCAACAAGAGCCCTCATCCACGGACAGATACTAACCCTTCCCCCACACCCCTCACCCCTTCCTACGCCCAAACCCACAGCCCAGAGCCTGCATCCAAATCCCTATGCAAAGACGGCACCACTCGCCCCTTCCTGCAAACCCACCCCTACATGCACAACCACTTGAAACCGTCCCCCACCCCAGAGACCTATGTAGGAGCAGGAGGCTGTCCGTACTGTATTGTACAAGCGGTCTGTACATCAGTGCACACCGTACCCAGCACAGTATGCGTCCATGTTTCAAACCCTGAACAGAAATGCAAAGTAAAGGAAAGATTTATTAAAAATAACTGTTCCATTTAATTTGTTTAAAAACGTGTTTTGGAAGTGGGGGAAACTTGGAGAATGGGGTATGTAACCGCAGATCTCACTCAACACATAGAGACACAGGCCCAGGATCAGCTTCTCTTAAAATCAAGTGTAGAGTCATAGGTTACCCTGCTCTCCGAGGAAACTTGCTTTCAAAGCCTCCCGGATACACAGCGCTTCCCGCTGGGATAGTTTTTCGGCACGGGTGTCTGGCTGAGCGTAAACAGCAGCCAGGCGATTTGCCTCAACAGCCCATCCGGCCAAAAAGGTCTCGCCCTTGCTCTCACAGACATTGTGGAGCACACAGCAAGCAGCAATAACTACGGGGATATTCTTTTCGCTGATGTCCGAGCGAGTCAGTAAGCTCCGCCACCTCCCCTTAAGATGTCCGAAAGCACACTCCACCACCATTCTGCACTTGCTCAGCCGGTAGTTGAAGAGTTCCTTCTCACTGTCCAAGGCGCCTGTATAGGGCTTCATGAGCCAGGGCATTAGCGGGTAGGCTGGGTCCCCGAGGATCACTGTAGGCATCTGCACATCCCCAAACGTTATTTTGTGGTCCGGGAAGAAAGTTCCTGCCTGGAGTCGTCTAAACAGACCAGAGTTCCTGAACACACGCGCGTCATGAACCTTGCCCGCCCACCCAACGAAGATGTTGGTAAAACGTCCCCTATGGTCCACCAGTGCTTGCAGCACCATTGAAAAGTAGCCCTTTCGGTTAATGTACTCGCTGGCCTGGTGGGCTGGTGCCAGGATAGGGATGTGAGTCCCATCTATAGCCCCACCGCAGTTTGGGAATCCCATCGCGGCGAAGCCATCTATGATGTCCTGGACGTTTCCGAGAGTCACTACCTTTGAGAGCAGTTGCTCAACGATTGCATGGGCTACTTGCATCACAGCAACCCCCACGGTAGATTTGCCCACGCCAAAGTGGTTCGCTATTGACCGGTAGCTGTCTGGCGTTGCAAGTTTCCAGAGGGCTATGGCCACTCGCTTCTGCACACTCAGGGCTGCTCGCATCCGTGTGTCCTGGCGCTTCAGGGCAGGGGCCAGCAAGTCACAGAGTTCAAGGAAAGTGTCCTTACGCATCCTGAAGTTTCGCAGCCACTGTGATTCATCCCAGACCTGCAGCACTATGCGGTCCCACCAGTCCGTGCTGGTTTCCCGGGCCCAGAATCGCCGTTTCACACCATGAACTTGACCCATTGCCACCATGATCTCCACGGCGCGGCATACCCTGCTTTGTGAGAGGTCTGCGCCACTCTGTGAATTCCTGTCCTCCCCGCGCTGCCGGAGCCTCCTCGCCCGATTTCTCAGCAGCTGACTGTGGAAGAGGTGTTCGATAAGGTGCGAGGAGTTGACAACGGCCATAAGTGCAGCGATGATCGCAGCGGGCTCCATGCTCGCAGTGCTGTGGCGTACGCGCTGTAACTGACAAGAGAAGGGCGCGAACAGATTTCCCGCCGGCGCTTTCAGGGAGAGAGGGCGGGAGTGACGGTTCAATAATGACAGTTACCCAAAACCACCCTCGGCACATTTTTCCTACCCAGCATTCCAATGGGCAGCGGGGAGTGCGGGAACTGTGGGATAGCTTCCCACAGTGCACCGCTTCCAAAGTCGATGCTGGCCCCGTGAATGTGGACTCAGAAATTCGAATTAGTGTATTTAGTATGGATACACAAATTCGACTTCATAAGGTCGAATCCACAAATTCGAACTAAGTTGATTTGAAATAGACTTGTAGTGTAGACAAGGCCTAAGAAGATGCATTATCTAGAACCTGCCTTCAGTTAGCATATAGCCAAAATGACACTAGCAGGGTTGAGTTGTCTAGGCTGCTGGGTTTTTTTCTCTTCCCTCTTGAGACCAGTGACAAGCCCCCTCCCGCTTAGGGGCTCTTGTGGCTGCCTCCAAGAGTTGGGTGCTATCAGCTGCTACCCACTTTGGGCACAGTCTCAGGTGGGGACTTTGACTGGGGCACTATACTGGCACCATCAGACAGCTGTCATAAGTTGAGCTCAGGGTGCACAAAACCTTCTGTGGAGCCAAAGGGCTAAAGCTGGCTTCCTCTTCCTCTTTCCCCTCAATAGAAAAGGGGAAAACAGGTCTATAGTGCCAAGCAGAGCAGCTCCCTACCTGCCACCTCCTGAACATCAGCCTTTGAGACAAACCTTTTCCTTTTCTCCCAAGATCTGCAGTCTAGGGGGGGCCCTCCAGCAGGATGGGAAAGGGCCCAGTAGCACCTGGTGGAGGGGCGGCAAGCTCAGGCTCCCCATGGGAGGGTGACCATGGCTGAAGAATCCAGGTGTCAGAGGCAGGCATGGCCACTGTGTCAGGAGGAAGGTCCATCCAGCAGAGGAGGCAGGCAGTGTAAGCCTTGTGGGATCTCTGCTACCCTTTGGAGCAGTGAATCTCAACCAGGGGTACATGTACCCTGGGGGGTACTAAGAGATCTTCCAGGAGATACATCAACTCATCTAGATATTTGTCTAGCTTTACAACAGGCTACATACAAATCACTAACAAAGTCAGTACGAACTAAAATTTCCTACAACTCATGACTTGTTTGTACAGCTCTATATACTATACACTGAAATGTAATTACAATATTTATATTCCAAATAATTTAGTTTATAATTTTTATAATTGTAGGGTAAAAATGAGAAAATCAGCATTTTTTCAGTAATAGTGTGTATTTTATGTCTGATTTTGTAAGCAGGTCATTTTTAAATGAGGTGAAACTTGGGGGTACACAAGACAAATCAGCCTCCTGAAAGGGGTACAGTAATTCTGGAAAGGTTGAGAGCTATTGCTCTGGAGGGTTGATGCAGCCAGGAGGTGGAGGTGCAGCAGCAGCAGTGGGGGAGAGTGGTCCTTCAGCTGCCCTTATTAGGGCAGATCAGGATCAGGGAGGGGGGCTAAGCGGGTGTATCCCTCTTAAACAATTTCAGTTCCATGTGTTCTGCAAAGCCTTGATGGTATGTAGAACTCCAAGGTGTGGATGGGTGGGTGCGCAGTGGGAATTCATAGAGGTAGTTCTCAGAGAACCAGTTACTTATTAGAGTTAAAATTGTCGGCTGTCACTTTATACTTCAAGAGGTTTTCCTGGTCCTGCTGCAGGTCAGGTGATTCTGTAGAGAAGCACAGATCTGGGTCCAGCAGTAATGGGCAGTTCATAGTCTGCAGACAGATGCTTGCCAAGAGTAAAGTGGGATGAGTTGTGCCTCTCTGTTTTAGGGAGCAGACTGCTTTGTCTCTCTCTGTTTTGGGTTCTAGTGTGTTAAGGCTCTGTAGTCTAATAAATAAAATCATGTTACACTGGAGCCTTCCAGCAAGACTATTTTATATTGTCATAAAGGGTGTCATAAGGAGGAGGGAGAAAATTTGTTCATCTTAGCCTCTAAGGATAGAACAAGAAGCAATGGGCTTAAACTGCAGCAAGGGAGGTTTAGGTTGGACATTAGGAAAAAGTTCCTAACTGTCAGGGTAGTTAAACACTGGAATAAATTGCCTAGGGAGGTTGTGGAATCTCCATCGCTGGAGATATTTAAGAGTAGGTTAGATATATGTCTACCAGGGATGGTCTAGACAGTATTTGGTCCTGCCATGAGGGCAGGGGACTGGACTCGATGATCTTTCGAGGTCCCTTCCAGTCCTAGAATCTATGTTTTTATCTAACTTCTCTGTCTGTATGCTGTGAACATAACAAATAACTTCTCCGTGTCCTCAGAGTGAATTAACTCTGTGCATTCCCAATCATGGGAGATCAGGAAACACTGCCACCCAGGAAGATAGTGGGTGTGCAGTTCTTAATGTAATGTGGACTCTGGCCAGGGGCAGCTCTAGGCACCAGCAAAGCAAGCACCTGCTTGGGGCAGCCCATTTGCAGGGGCGGCATGGGAGCTGAGAACCAACAGGGGGCTCTGGGAGCTGTAGTTCCTTAGTTAGCTCCCTTCCTATACAGCCAGCCCTGCTGCAGGGAAAGAACTACATTTCCCAGCATTCCTTTGGCCACTATCAACTGGAAAGGAAGGAGGGGGACCTCATGCGGCAGCGTGCTGTGAGTGGAGAGTGGTAGGGAGATCATATTTTAACATTCAAAAAACAGGACACTCCAGGGGGAGGGAAGCCCCCCCTGCCACCATCCACTCCCTCCGACTCCCTCCCACAGAAACCCCAATCCATCCAATCCCCCTCCACTCCCTGTCCCCTGATTGCCCCCTCCTGGGACCCCACCCCCTATCTAAGCCTCCCTTCTCCTTGTCCCCAACTGCCCCCTCCTGAGACCCCCCCACAACTTCCCCCCAGGATCCCACCCCCTACCTGTCCCCTGACAAACCCCTGGGACTCCCATGCCTATCCAACCGCTGCCTGTCCCCTGACTGCCCCCCCGAACCTCTGACCCATCTAACCCCCCCTGCTCCCTGTCCCTTGGCTGCCCCCCCGAACCTCCACCCCAACCAACCCCCCTGCTCCCTGTCCCTTGACTGCCCCCCTGGAACCCCTACCCCTTCTCCAACCCCTCAGGCCCCTTATCATGCCACTCAGTCCAGCGTGTCTGGCTCCGCGCAGCTCCGGACACGCTGCTGCATACATGCTGCCGTGCTCCCCCGCAGAGCCCACAGCCTCCCCCCCCACACACCCAGCACCTGCCTTCCAGATTTGAACACCTCAAAATTCAGAAGTGCTCAAGCTCAGTTTGGGCAGCTGTTACTTCATTTCTCCCAAATCAAATATACTGATCCACTGTAACTTGCTGTAGAAAAAGTAGGATAAAATTGAGCAAGAAATGCTTCCCAGTGGTTATTAGGAATGGAATTGCTATTTTCAACAGCCATTGCCTTTTGTTTGTTTGTTTGTTTGTTTGTTTGTTTAAAAGGAAGACAGTGATATTGCATTGGCAAATTCCCCATAGAAAGAAAGAGTGGAACAAAAGAATAATAAAGGCACCTCAACTTTTCCTCATTTATGGAGGACAGTCTTATAATATGCATCTAGATATCCTCCAATCACACAAGCTGAAAATTGTTCCACTGTACTACAGCTCTGTAACCATATGGGAACCAATCCTGTCTGTGTTTTGTGCACATCCAAAATTCCTGCTGAATGACCGGCCCTGGGAGCGAGTTACCAGTGACCCAGGGCTGCAGCGGAAGGAGGGTGCAGGTGGGGGTGGAGAGAGCCCAGGGCTGGGGCGGCAGAAGGTGTGTGTGGGGGGCACTGGTGGGGGGGAAGGGGAAGCCCAGTGCTGGGGCAGCAGGGGGTGTTGGGGGGGGAGAGCCCAGGGCTGGGGCAGCAGGGAGGCATGGGGGGGAGCCTAGGGCTGGGACGGGGGGCAGCCCAAATTTTTTTTGCTTGGGGCGGCAAAAAACCTAGAGCCGGCCCCGACTCTGGCACTGTTTTCCCAAAGCAAGCACTGGACTACAATGCTAAATCTAAAGAGGCGTGGTCCCTGAAAGTACACACTCAACTAGGTTGCTGCTTTGCAAAGGTGCACTTGAGAATGACACAGATGCTGCAGTGGCCCAAGTTGAATAGCATCTTAACCTGGCATGCACTGGTACTAGCTGTAGTAAGAAGAGGCCCTGAAATATAAACCCTTGTATCAGAGGCCCAACTCCCTGCCCTGAGCCCCCTGCGGCATCCTGCACCTCTCCTCCACCCCAACTCCCTGCCCTGAGCCCCCTGCCACACCCCGCACTCCTCCTGTACTTCCTGCCCTGAGCCACCTGCTGCACCCTGCACCCCGACCCCCTGCCGCACCCCTCACCCTTCTTGCACCTCACACAGCAACTTCCTGCCCTGAGCCCCTGCCACACCCTGCATCCTTCCTGCACCCCCTGGTGACAGGGAAGGGGCAGCGTTGGGGTGGGGACTTTGGGGAAGGGGGTGGAAAGGGCCAGGGAAGGGGTGGGGCAGAGGCGGGGCCTCATGGAAGGGGTGGAGTGGGGGCGGGCCCGGGGGCAGTGAGGGTGGGGTGTCAGTGATGCAGCTCTTGGGCCAATGCACTAGACCTCATGTGGCACTTGTGGTCATTTGAGTTTGAGACTGCTGTGGTAGATAGAGGTGTATTTGACCAGTCTCTTATATATAAAGCACTTCATTTTTCTTTTCTTGATGCTTTGGGGTTTCTTCACTGTATACTGATATTTTCTGGTGTCTTCAGGGTGTGATATTTTCTAGTGTCTTTGATCTGTGGGATGCAACTTAAACAACTTTTGTTAGGTAACATAGTAAAGATTTTGTTTGTTTTCCTTTTTTGTTTATGTTTTCAGTAACCCAAATTTAATATAAAGTTTAACTTGGTTTGTTTACAATGTAATAGGGACAATAGAATAGGGATTGAGTCTTTTATAACACAAGCTATACTTTTGCAATTGCTGTATAGACATTCATTTGAGGTTTTTTACTGAATATTTTATACTGAATGTAATGCTTAACTGCTAAAATAAATGCTCACTCATAGACTCATAGACTTTAAGGTCAGAAGGGACCATTATGATCGTCTAGTCTGACCTCCTGCACAATGCAGGCCACAGAATCTCGCCCACCCACTCCTGTATCAACCCCCTGACCTATATCTGAGTTATTGAAATCCTCAAATTGTGGTTTAAAGACCTCAAGTTGCAGAGAATCCTCCAGCAAGTGACCTGTGCCCCACGCTGCAGAGGAAGGCGCCCCACCTTTCAGAGTGCCTGATTTCTAAGGGGCAATCAGGGCCCTAGGCATGTAAGGGACTTGGAACAGGGGTGTCATTTTGTACCCCTGATATTTGCACCTTGGGGGAAAAATATAGGGAAGGCTGGACCTGAAAATTGACCCCAACGGGCCTTTTTAAAAAAGAGAAGGGCCAAGGGATGGAGAATAAAATTTTAGAACTTAAAGGTTTTGCACATAGCCTTCAGCAAATAGCCTCAGAGATCAAACAACAAGTAGGCGACCTTTCCTTCCAAAGCCTTTATAGACAATCCTAATTCATACCCTCCCAGCCAGGAGACAGACTGGCATCTTGGGGACACCCTGGAGCTCGGGGCCCTGGTACAATCATCCCTCCTTCCCCATCCCACCTCTGTTATCACCCCTGCTTTTACCGAGAAGGGAAACCAAGGCACGGGTTGGTGACGTGCCCGAGTTGGCCCAGTAACAGAACCCATGTCTTCTGCTCTGTCCACAAAGTCTCACTCCCTTCCTTCCCACCCCTCCTGTTTTCTGCATGATACAAGCTGCGGCTGTGACCACCCATTTATATTGTGGGAGGATTGCTGCAAATATGCGGTTCGAACTGACACAAAACTCTGGCACGGGCTCTACAAACAGATTTTGGCCTTGTATATCTAGGTCAGGTCAGGTCAGAGTGGGATTTTTTTTACCGATATTGTACTAGTACAATCCGTAGTGTGGACACAGATATACCAGTACAAATGGGCATTATAGCAGAATGGTTTATTCTCCTTCCCATACAGAAATACTTATACAAAGTCTTCTGTGAGAAGGTGTATTGCTTTTTTTTCCCTGCTGAACATTCTGTGTTAGCAAAAGAGTCAATAACATAATTTTTACCAAGCTTTTTAGAGTTAATTTGCTTGTGATACCAGTTTCACTCTTGTTAACTGTTTAGAAGCACACACTTTAACAACCACTGCTTCCCATTAACATAACATAACAAAAGAAAAGCGTATAAAATTAAAGCAACTATAGAATTAAACCAAAATAAATTTTATATACAGGTCCATGCAAATACTTTGAGGGTATTAAACTTTCATGATGCTTTGTTGTGTTTGGGAGCCAAAGGTAGAAACCGGTTGAAAACATGGAAACCTGCTGAAATTGTTTGGTTAGCTTTATGCATAAATTGTTATTTTTAAACATTTTTGCTATCACTTTCTTATAACAATATTTAAAAGTGCAGACAAGTTTATAAAAACCCAAACAAGCAATTGACATTTTGTTGATATTATCTTTACCTTCATGTTGAGGTTTCCCCTTACATTTTTCTTTGAATAACAAATAAAAAACCTTAAACAACAAAACAAAACTGCGATTAATAAAAGAGAATTCTTTTTGTTTGCAATTGCATTATTTGTTGAGGCAGAAATATATGTATATATAGAATCATAGACTCGTAGAATATCAGGGTTGGAAGGGATCTCATGAGGTCATCTAGTCCAACCCCCTGCTCAAAGCAGGGCCAATCCCCAACTAAATCGTCCCACCAAGGCTTTGTCAAGCCTGACCTTAAAAACTCTAAGGAAGGAGATTCCACCACCTCCCTAGGTAACCCATTCCAGTGCTTCACCACCCTCCTAGTGAAAAAGTTTTTCCTAATATCCAACCTAAATCTCCCCCACTGCAACTTGAGACCATTACTCCTTGTTCTGTCATCTGGTACCACTGAGAACAGTGTAGATCCAGCCTCCTTGGAATATATTATTACCCTTATATCAATCGATGGTACACCCACATCTTGAATACTGCGTACAGATGTGGTCTCCTCATCTCAAAAAAGATATACTGGCACTAGAAAAGGTTCAGAGAAGGGCAACTAAAATGATTAGCGGTTTGGAACAGGTCCCATATGAGGAGAGATTAAAGAGGCTAGGACTTTTCAGCTTGGAAAAGAGGAGACTAAGGGGAGATATGATAGAGGTATATAAAATCATGAGTGATGTGGAGAAAGTGGATAAGGAAAAGTTATTTACTTATTCTCATAATACAAGAACTAGGGGCCACCAAATGAAATTAATGGGCAGCAGGTTTAAAACAAATAAAAGGAAGTTCTTCTTTACGCAGCGCACAGACAACTTGTGGAACTCCTTGCCTGAGGAGGTTGTGAAGGCTGGGACTATAAAAGCGTTTAAAAGAGAACTGGATAAATTCATGGAGGTTAAGTCCATTAATGGCTGTTAGCCAGGATGGGGTAAGGAATGGTGTCCCTAGCCTCAGTTTGTCAGAGGGTGGAGATAGATGGCAGGAGAGAGATCACTTGATCATTACCTGTTAGGTTCCCTCCCTCTGGGGCACCTGGCATTGACCACTGTTGGTAGACAGGATACTGGACTAGATGGACCAGTATGGCCATTCTTATGTTCTTGTTCTCCTTTCAGGTAGTTGAAAGCAGCTATCAAATCCTCCCTCATTCTTCTCTTCTGCAGACTGAACAATCCCAGTTCCTTCAGCCTCTCCTCATAAGTCATGTGCTCCAGCCCCCTAATCATTTTTGTTGCCCTCCGCTGGACTCTTTCCAAGTTTTCCACATCCTTCTTGTAGTGTGGGGCCCAAACCTGGACACATTACTCCAGATGAGGCTTCACCAATGTCGAATAGTGGGGAACGATCACGTCCCTCGATCTGCTGGCAGTGCCCCTACTTATACAGCCCAAAATGCCATTAGCCTTCTTAGCAACAAGGTGACACTGTCAACTCATATCCGGCTTCTCGTCCACTGTAACCCCCAGGTCCTTTTCTGCAGAACTGCTGCCTAGCCATTCGGTTCCTAGTCTGTAACAGTGCATGGGATTCTTCGGTCCTAAGTGCAGGACTCTGCACTTCTCTTCCTCTTAGTTGAACCTCATCAGATTTCTTTTGGCCCAATCCTCTAATCCTTGGTCCATCTGTATCCTATCCCTATGCTCCAGCATATCTACCACTCCTCCCAGTTTAGTGTCATCTGCAAACTTGCTGAGAGTGCAGTCCATGCCATCCTCCAGATCATTAATGAAGATATTGAACAAAACTGGCTCCAGGACTGACCCCTGGGGCACTCCGCTTGATGCCGGCTGCCAACTAGACATGGAGCCACTGATCACTACCTGTTGAGCCCGACGAGCTAGCCAGCTTATCCACCTTATAAGGAATAACATGTCCACTGCTTTTCCCTCATCCACAGAGCAGTTATCTCATCATAGAAGGCAATTAGGTTAGTTAGGCATGACTTGCCCTTGGTGAATCCATGCTGACTATTCCTGATCACTTTCCTCTCCTCTAAGTGCTTCAAAATTGATTCCTTGAGGACCTGCTCCATGATTTTTCCAGTGACTGAGGTGAGGCTGACTGGCCTGTAGTTCCCTGGATCCTCCTTCTTCCCTTTTTTAAAGATGGGCACTACATTAGCCTTTTTCCAGTCATCCGGGACCTCCCCCGATTGCCATGAGTTTTCAAAGATAATGGCCAATGGCTCTGCAATCACATCCACCAACTCCTTTAGCATCCTCCGATGCAGCGCATCCGGCCCCATATAGAAATGGCAGGTCTTAGGCACACCACTGGAGGGATGGTTCACCTCCTGCGCCTTATGGTACGCCTGCCTCAGCTCCTTTATCTTCGCTCTGCACTGCTGCATGTCCCGATCATAGCCCTTATCACACAAGCCTTGAGAAATTTGCCCATATGCATCTTAATTCCTATGGGTCACTTGCAGTTGCAACTGAACACACTCCTCTCCCCATATACTGATCAGATCCAACAACTCAGCGGTCAACCAAGCGGGAGCATGTTTGGTGTGATAGCCAGCCATGCTCACCTGGGAAGCCACCTGGGAAGCAGCTCTGGGAAGCCAGCAAACAGGAAATGAGATTTAAAGGTCCCTGGGGTTGCAAGATGAAGGGGCGGGTTGGCTGCAGGGCAGCAGAGTTCAAACTGCTGACCAGAGCGGCAGCAGGGGAATTGCTGGATACTTTCTGGAGGCCAATAAAATCAGGAAAAAAATTTGGTGTCTACGCTGGCTGTTTGTCAACAATAAAGGGAGGGGAAAAGACAAAAGTCTCTCAGGGGTAGACGTTTTTTGTTGCCAAAACTAGGGTTTTTTTTTCAAAAAAGGGACCTTGCAGTGTGTACGCTATCACTGTTTTGTCATCAAAAGCCAGTTTTTGGTGACAAACCTTGCAAGTGTAGACAAGCCCTAACACGGCTACTGCTCTGAAACCGGTCACAATACAGAGGTGATGCAAATATATAAACAAGATTATCTTACTTTGGAAATCAGAGCATTTTCATAGATACCTCATACGGCGTATCTGGTCAGATTCCTTGCAATTTTATAATATTACTATTAACAATATTATAAAGTGTATCCCATATTCCCTACAGCGTTACACCCCAACTTTCCAATTCACCAAAAAGTCAAACTAAAAATTAATTTTCCGTTCTCCTCAAAAGGATTTTTTCCCCAATATTTCAGAATTGTGAGGAACCAACAAGTCCATCATTTGCCCAGCTCTAATTTATACAGCCTCTGTATGGACAGGTTGCTTCTCCTCAGCATCTTTTCCCATGAATTCTAAAGAGCTCTCTGACATAGGGAGATGCACTTCCCCTGGGTGGCAATGGGGTCCAGGGAAGAACACAGAGAGAACTATACTGAGTATGGTGGAAGTCAGAAACTACACTGCGCAGAAAACTAGGGGAGGTTTGAGCACCATTTTGTCATTGTCGACGATAATCTAGGGAGGATCATCCATCAGGACTTGTGGCTCATTAGCCCTCCCTTCATTTCTGATCTTATTGCAATGAAGAATGCTGATTAAAAAAAAGGATTTCTAGGGATGTCTCCTCATGGAGGTCCCGTCAGCCATCTGAAAACCAAATTCCAGTGTCAGGATGGGGAGGAAGGGCAATAGCTATGTTACTTTGGAATTGGAATAGGGATGGAGAATACATTTCTTCCCTGGGCAGGCTGGGGTGTGTGTGTGGGGGGGGGGAGGGGGGAGCTGAGAGACCTGCATGATTAACCTTCACTGGATTAAGAGATAGCCCTTGGGCCTTCAAGTGAAGCAGAGCCTCCAAGGTCATTGAGATCCTTGCTTGTTTTTATTTTGCTCCAGGAAGAAAACCTTTTCCACTTTGGAAGGTAACATTTTGCTGTAAATTGTTTCCCACACATAGATCACATCCTTTCTGAACAGGAGCGGTTTCACCCTTGACTCTTGGCAATTTATCCTGGTAAGTGGCACTGGCCCTTTAAGGCCAGAAGAGGTAGCTCAAGAGACCAGTTACCCTGTTACATGTGTGTTGAAAAACCAAAATGGATCATGGGCAAGAGGTAGATTGTCCTGAGGAATAGTTATTGTCTGGGAAGGGGAAAGTACAGGCAAACCCCAGTTGTTGTTCCTATAAGGGCCCCCGTAGAGTGGGTGGGGCAAAGCACCCTTTTCTTTCAGTCAGCCCAGACAGGTATTTGGGGTTATTAGATCCACCTGAGCAGGAAAAAGGCAATGGTCAGGTGACTGAGTGGGTGGCTCTGCCGGACACAATCCAAGAAGGAGGGCTGTGGAGACCCTGGACTTAGGGGTGGATGAAAAGGGGGCTTTTTTGGGAGCTGGACTATGTAAAATAAATCAGACCCCAAGAGAAGGGGAATATGGTTTTTAAAGATTTTTGGCTGTGAGTAGATTATTCCCAGGAACCTGAAAAGAAACTGAGGCAGGGGACTGCAGTGACGCACTATGCCACAAGGGGGCAAGCTTGGAGACTGCATCCTTCCTACTATCCTCCACATTGCCAGGTGAAGTGTCTCCAGGATGGGATGGAGGATTGGCCTGCCCCTCTGGGACAGGAGGTCTGGAGCTAGTGGCAGTAGGTATGCTGACCTCAATACTGTAGGGAACCTGGTGTGAGCTACGGACTACAAAGCTGGTGCATGGGGTCTGTGTACATGGAGCTCATTGTGGAGCTGGGGCTGTAGATTATAAAACCGCTGGGACTGGGACAAAAGCTTTCCATGTCTTAGGACAGGAAGGATCATCAAGTCCAGTCTCCTGCCATCCCATTATATAATCCCTTTCATAAATTTATCAAGCTTCATTTTTAGGTTGTTTGCTCTCAGTACCCCTACTGAGATGATGCTCTGGAACCTGGGTCATCTGATGGTTAGACACCTTCTAAGTTTCAGACTAAATTTATTCATAGCGTGTTTATTCCCATTTGTTCTTCTGCCAAGATTGTTCTTTAGCTTGGACAGCTCTTCTCCCTCCCTGCTGCCCCGCTCGCCCCCCAATGTATTTAGAGAGAGCAATCAGACCCTCTCTCAGGCTTCGGTTTGGTAGGCTAAACAAGCCATGCTCTTTTAGTTTCATCTTAGAAGATTTCCCTTGGTCATCCAGGTAGCTCTTCTTTGCACCTGTTCCACTTGAATGCATCTTATTTGAACATGGGTGCCAAGCATGGCACACACCCTGATGTGAATTGCTTAGTACACTTGTGATGGGATCCCTGGGGTGCAGCCTGGGACTGTGGGACCGCTGTGCCCCCTTAACTCTCTCCAGCCTGGGCTGTCTCTCACAATGCCTTGCTAGTGACCAGCAGCAAACCCCTCCAGGCGCTGTGATCACTCAAAACAACAGCATGTGGAGCCCCCCCCCAACTAGATTGCATGAATGTCCCCAGAGCCACTCATGAATGACACAGAGAAAGGCACCGGCCGAATCTCCCGAATCAAGATGAGCAGTGAAAATGTATTAATTTGTTCACCACTTCATCAATGGAAAGTGGACATACACTAGCCTTTGCAAACCTGAGCAGATTTGCCACAGACTTCAGGCAAACTCACTGATAAAGATAAACAGTTAAACAAATTTATTGACCACAAATGATAGATTTTAAGTGATTAGAAGTGATAGGCAAAAAGTCAGAGTTAAGGTTTGGCTACACTTGCAGGTGTGCAGCGCTGGGAGTTAAAGCTGTCTTCGTACAGCTTTATAGGGAAAGCACTGGAGTGTGGCCACACTGACAGCTACCAGCGCTGCAGTGTGGCCACATTTGCAGCATTTGCACAGGTGTTGGGAGTGGTGCATTATGGGCAGCTAACCCAGCATTCAAGTGGCTGCAACGTGCTTTTCAAAAGAGAGGGGTGGGGTGGAGTGTGACAGGGAGTGTGGGGGAGAGAGAGAGAGTGGATTTTTGGAGCCGACACTGTGTCAGCTCCCTGCCTTGCAAAGTCCGACCACTTCCCCCACACTCTTAAATGCAGATAGCCTTCAGACCAGATAAGCAGCTGCTCTGACGGACTCCCTTCCCGCCTCCCCCCACCGTGCTGTTTCTCTCCTCAAGCAAACACTAGCTGTGGACATTCATCCCCCTGCCTGCCTCATTCAGAGCAAACAGGAGCTGTGTTTGGTTTTTAGATAAGCAGCTCCGGGAGCCCCGAGTTCACAACAAAACAAAGAGAGGCATCATAACAAAACAAAGAGAGTTCTTTAGTTAAAAGCATTATGGGAAAATTCCAGAGGTCAGTTACAGCGTAGTAAGATTAATCACTGTTTACACTGGCACTCCAGTGCTGCAGCACCAGCGCTGCAGTCGTTATTCCCCAGGCAGACGTGGAGTACAGCCAGCGCTGTAGCCAGGGAGATACAGCACTGTATGTGCCTTGCAAGTGTGGACGGTGAGTGAGTTGCAGCGCTGTAAAGCCACCACCAGCGCTGCAACTCTCCAGTGTAGCCAAGCCCATAGTTACCAAAAGAAATAAAATATAAGCACACAGTCTAAACTCTCAACACTATTAGACTGGGCAGCAACTAGATTAAGCAGTTTTTCTCACCGCACTTGATATTGCAATCCTTAATATACAGATTTCACCCTTGAAATCTGAGCCAGTCTCCTCTGTTGGAGCCTCAAGTCTTCAGTGTCCTTGTTGCAGCATAGGTGGGGGCAGGAGAAAGGCAAAGCATGGGCCTGATTTGTTCTGTTTTATACCCTCAGTCCCATGTGCTTGGGGAACACACAAGTCCAGGCATGTCTGGGGGGCATTACTGAGTCTCCAAGCAAGGTTGAGCAATTCCCCTGATGCGGCCTTATGCAGGTGAGTCATTGAATTGTAGCTCCCTTGCTGGACAATGGCTGTTGATGGGTTGTTTGACACCCTGTCTGGGCATCAGTTACTTTCCTCTGGGGAGCTAATATCTGCTTGATTCCCCAACTTACAGCATGTTTTAGTGGACAGCCATATAACACAATTCTTATAACTTCATATGCATTAATGATATGCATATATGGATAGATAAATGACTTTCAGCAGATCATAACCTTTTCCCTGATACCTCACAGGGCATGCTTTATATGCAATATCACAATTATCTACAGATGAGGAATATGGGGGTTACAAGATGCACCCCCAAGGTATAGAATGTCACAACACTTTTATAAAAGTGAATAATAAGGGAATAATAATGTGAAGCCTGAAAAGGGGGTGCAGTCTCCTAGGGACAGTTTGTAATGGACCTAGAACAAAAGGGGAAAAGCTTGATAAACCATATACATAAAAATAATGATTATAAACAGACTAAAATAAGAACAGCCAAATAAGAATGAACCAGTTGTAAATAACAATCAGCTAAATCACAGCTGGAGTCTATTATAAAATAATATTAATATTAATAATAATAATTAATTAATAATAAAGCAACCTAATTGTTCTAACCAGCCTGCTACTGCTCAATCAACAGGAGGCATATTACCATCCCTTTCATTTCCAAAAGGGAGAGAACAGCCCAGGGTTGCCCATTATGAAATGCATAGGTCTGTACCGATATCATCCCATTGTGACCATCTGGGGGTGTGGTTACAGCTAGCCAATCACTGGGCTCAGAGTCAGCCCCTCATTTGAATGCTTGTCACTATATATGTGTACAGCGGGAGGGAAGTTAGCAGCATTTGCAGGCAAAGGGGCTGAGCTGAGCTAAGTGAGAGCAGAGCGGAGCAATGGCTGCTACCCAGAGAGGGAGGAAAAAGGCCCAGACTCAGAGGAGGCAGCATTATGGGAGGAAGTCCCAGGCCAAGCAGAGGAAGTCCCGGGACAAGCAAAGGAGGCAAGCCAGGCAGAAGCCAGTGGCGAAGCGTGGAAAGAGCCCCCACTGGAAGAAGCCCTCCCCACACAATGCCAAGATGCTGAGGCGGTTGCAACGGGACAACAGGCGCTTGTCAAACAAGGCCAAAGGGCTGATGATCTCCTTCATCAATGACATTTACAAAAAGGTGTCCACGCAGGCTGAGCAGATGAGGAAGCAGAGCCACTGCCCCACGATTGGCCCTTCGCAGGTGCAAGCTGCCCTGCAGCAGGTGATGCCAAGGAAACGGGTCAGGCGATCGGCCACCCCAGTCTCGAAGAGGTCTCACTAGAGCAACATCCCTCCCCTTCTCCCTGGGGTGCATCCTGGCTGGGATCAGAATAAGAACAAGAGGGGAGAAGGGAGAGGTGCAAACGCCAGCCTGAGACACCTCAGCACCCTCCTGATTGAAGAACTGATGTTGCTTTAGACATGCCAAAAAAACCTTAAACAACCTGCATTCTGCCAGAGGGACCAACCTCTCCCCCAGCAATTCTTCACGAGAGACTATGAGAGACAATCAGTGCGAGACTTTCTATACCAGAGCCTGATAAACCATTCCACTGCAGCCTGCTTTAGTGAGACCATCACAGTTTGGAAGAGGAGACTCTTATCTCTGGACTGAGCCAGTGAGTCAATTTCCATCACTGGAAAAATAGAGACCAACACGCTGGCTGTGGACTTAATGAACCAGACACTTTCCATCACTGTAAATGAGAGAATGGCTAGAAAGAGCTGGCATCAATTGAACTGAAAGGATTGTATGAGAGGGAAATGAAATAATTGTCTTGGCGTTGTAATAAAACAGGATTTTAGCAGCACTTTTTGGTGTCATGAGTTTCTTCTATCTTAAGGAATAAGGAAGGGATGGACTGTGCTTCCCAATTTAATATACAACTAATGACTAAGAGTTTGGAGATTTTCTTGTGTTGAAACAAGGAACAATTTTATTAACTCCTTTAAGGCCTTTCTCTTTACCACAGATTAACAGTGAATTATCCTGGCTAAAATGTTAATCACTTTAGGACACCACTTTCCCCTGAGAATTGAGGGTTTATTAAGGGACTAATGAAATACCCAGATTTTAAATTAATCAGATAAAGTGTGGGCACAACCAATACATACACAGAACAGCTCCATATTTAATTTCCTTCCTTCCAGTATTTTCCCTACTCACACCTGTATTAATCTGAAGCCAGGCGAAACTCACCCAGGATCCAATCTCTGCAAGAAAAGAAGGGCAAGGTCCTCAGTTTGATTTAATTGGAATAGGTCTATTAGCTTTAGTGATGCTCTGTTGATAAGCCCCTTCGTTTTCAGTTTAAACTGATTTTTTTAAAAAAAATCCCAGGTTTTACAAAAAGTATTATTCGGTTTTTTTCTGATTTTCACTCTACTTTTGCATCATTCAAACATATAAAAATTACGTGTTTTATTAGGAAAATACAATACATTGCATGACATATATGTATTATGATAATCCATTAGTCTGTGTTGTGATGTGGTCGGGCCAGACAGCTATAGGAGAGTGGTCCTATTGAAAATTCCAGGGGAAGTGGGCGAGCGTAAGCCCGTCCATGGCTAAAAGACCCTCCCTCAGCCTTTGGGGAGGATCCATTGAGCCTGGGAACTTAATTGCTTACAGGGGACAACAAAAAAGAAAACACAGGCAGGTGTGAAGGTCAAAGGGTCAAAATGAGAGAACCAAAAGGGACACCAAGCAGAGAACCCCGGACAGCACCCACTGCTCCTTGAAGGTGTCAAGGGAGCCAGCAGACGCCACCCAGAGGAAGTCTGCCTGGATGCATGAATGGAGGGAGGACCGGAAATAGACCCCACAGTCGCAAAGAACCCCCTCAGTTAACATCCTCTCCCTGGTGTTGTAGATGGCCACTTTGGCCATCGCCAGTAGGAGGTTGATGAGGAGGTCCTGCGATTTTGTGGGGCCACGGATAGGGTGTGCATAAATGAGAGAAGGCCCAGGATAAGCAGGTCCCTTTTCCCCTGGTAATTGAACAGGGGTTACTCCAGGACACCTGGGGCTAATCAAGGGCCTGTCAGAACCTGTTAAAAGCCTCCCCTCCAGTCAGATAGGTGTGCACATAGGAGCTGTGGGGAGCAGGCGTGCTATTGGAGAGCTGGATGGTGAAGACACTGACAAATGCCAGAAGGGAGACCTCACAGATATAGAGATGAGAAGCAGGGGAAACCCTCTGCCCAATCGGGCATACAGCCCTTCTGGGCCCTAGAGGTTTGGGGGAAGAGACCCCGCCAGAGGGGAGAGACTGAACCTGCTGCCACTACACCCAGAGGAGCTACCAGAGACAAAGAGGCTCCCCTTCCCCTCCCCTGTCAGGGAGGCCGGTGGGAACCCCTGCTCCGAAAGATGCAGTCAGTATACCCAGGGGATGGGGAAATTCCCAGGGAGAGAGGAATTCCTCAGCCCACTGCTAAGAGGAAGCGCAGACCCACCAAGGCAGAGAAGGAGCTCTGCCACAGTGTGTATAGGCAAAGCTGCCTCTTGAAGTAAGACTATATATTAGTCTAGAATATGCAACAATAGACAAACAGGCACTCATGCAAGCTCGGAAGTGTGTGCACATCTGAACATACCGATGAATTGCACACCCACCATATACACATTTCAAGCAGATAACAGTTTAAAGTTTTGACACACTAAAATTGGAAGAAAATGAAAATCAAAATAAACCCTGATATTTACCCAGAAAAATTATGAATAGTTTTTGGCACCAATTTTCACCTGTTTTTGTTGTTGATAAATTCCTAGGAAAAATTAAATAAGATTAAAAACTGAAAATTAAGGGCCCTATCTGTTGATTTACAGAAGGTGAGGACCTGATCCTGAGAGAACGAGGAGGAAGGAGAATTTTAGTTTGACCAACAGGAGAAGTAGAGTTGAATATCTCTCACATTCTGGCGGTTTGTTCAACCCTGTAAGGGTTTCCTCCCCACTCCGAACTCTGAGGTACAGATATGGGGACCCGCATGAAAGACCCCCTAAGCTTATATTCCACCATCTTAGGTTAAAAACTTCCCCAAGGCACAAATTCCTTGCCCTGGGATGGTATCGCTGCCACCACCAAGTGAGTTAGACAAAGATTCAGGAAAATATCCCCTCAAGCCCTTTCAACCCCTTTCCTGGGGAGGCTTGAGAATAATATACCAACCAAATAGATAACCAAGGTGAGCACAGACCAGACCCTTGGGTTTTTAGGACACTAAAACCCCAATCAGATTCTTAAAAACAGAACTTTATTATAAAGAAAAAAGTAAAAGGAGCACCTCTGTAATATCAGGATGGAAGGTAATTTTACAGGGTAATAAGATTGAAAACACAGAGGATTCCCCTCTAGGCAAAGCTTTAAAGTTAGAAAAAAATAGGAATAAACCTCCTGTAGCGCCCCTCTCCACCTGATTACCTCCTTTACTGGCAATCCACTTACAGGTTCTGATGGACAGGTCTGGGTTCTTTTGGATCCCGCCACCCTCTCAGTAGGGTGAATCTTTTTTGGTTATGAAATTAGTTGGCGGTGCCTCCACCCCCCTCGCTCCTTCCTGGCAGAGTCACCAGGGCAGCTTGGGCGGAAAATTCTAACTACAGAGGAATCCCCACTTATTTGCCAGATAGTTGGAGACTTCCAAGAAATAACACAACACATAAAAATATATTCAGCACAACAATTATATTAAACAGGCAACAAATACAACATAACAGGGGAAACACTAATTTTAGGGTCACCGGTGCCCACACTTAAAATACCCGTGTCTGGATGTAACAAATGCAAAACTAGTGTCCTGTTGGTACGCGTACTTTGCTGGGGCCCTTAATGACCTATACAATTCTCTGCAGAGGTTTAGCAGGCTAGCTGACTGGGTTCAGTACAGCACAAAAGACCCACAAGTGGGAGGAGGTGGTGAATCCCTCCACAGGTGTAATAAGCGGTAGATTATAAAATCCTCAAACCCTTACTCCCTGGCTTGAGGACACAGTTCAGGGAGTAGAGGGTCCCCAAAACAAATTCCCTGACTAACTAACTAAAGACAAGGCACTCACAGACTCCACAAATGATCTTCAGAGTTGAGGATGACGCTGGACGATTCCAGGGGCTGCTGTCCGCTGGCAGGGATCCTCCTCAGGCAGGAATCAGCCCTGGACTAGCAGCGCTGACCATGTGGGGACTGGTCTCTCCAGGGGAGCTGGAGGCGAACCCAGCCTGGCTGGGGAAATTTTTCAGCAAACATAACAATTGGGAATCATCCGTGGGGGAGGAAAACCCAGCTGGGGGATCTGGTGTCAGGTCCCTAGAAGCCAGTTCTCAGGGGGAACCCTGCTTGCAGGCCTGGGACTCACCAGCTCCCCACACAGCCAGTTCGGCCCTTGCCCTGGCTTGCTCCAACCTCTCTCAAAATGGCTTCTCTCTCTCCTCAACTCTCTGGGAGGGGCATCTCCACTCCCTATTGGTTGCTGGGCAGACTCTGAGGTTGCCTTGGCTCCTCCTCCCTGAGCTGCCAGCAGACAGAGCTCCAGGAATCTATGTAATCTCCTTGGGGGTTACACTCCCTTTTAGAGAAAATTTACAAGCTAAAACAAAAGATAATCTAATACATTTCCTAGCTATTACTTACTATTTCTGTAATATTAGATGTATCATTTCAGTAGGAGCTGGATTATTTGTTTGGTCTCTCTCTTTGTCTCAGAGAGAACAATACCACAGAGCACAAAGCAAAAACTTTCCCCCACAGACCAGTTATTTGAGCTTCTTAACCCTTTACAGGTAAAAGAGGGATTTTATGCTACCCTTAGCTGTATGTTCATGACAAACATCCCTGAATTTCCTCTTCCATTTTCATAGACTTATTAAATAAGAGTGGTAAGAACATGGATCCATGCTGGAAGCCATAAAAGGGATGAGTTAGTTGCAATCCTGTGAGACCTCCCAGAGGGTAAAGAATGGATCTATTGTCATTCAGTTCCCACTGCTGCTGCCATGTCCCATGGAACAGTTTTAGCAATGCCTGGTCATCCATATGAAACGCTACTGAGAGACTGAATGAAGTGGATAGGGACACTTGACCTCTGTGCATCTCCACGAGAAGATCATCAGCCAAAGTCATCATTGCAGACTGTAGGCCATTCCTAGGACTAAAGCCAGACTCATTAGCAGGCCAGACTTACAAAGGTATTTAGGTGCCTAAAGATGCAGATAGGTAAGTTTAAAAGTGCCTAAGCAGGTCAGGGGACTAATTCTCATTGATTTCAATATGAGTTAGGAGTCTAAATGGCCTAGCTGCTTTTTCAAAATCCGTTGAGCACCTCTCTTCATTGTGATGTGCCTGAACAGCTCTGAAAACCTGGCCCTTCGTCTCTCTGCACCTCCTCTTCCTCATCTGTAAAACGAAGACTGTCATTGCCTTGTCCACTTAGATGGGAAGCTCTCTGAGGCAGAGATGTTCCATTCCTGTGGACGTGCTCAATGTCCCGCACAATCTCAGTGAGGGTTTTAAGGTGCTAGTGAAGCACAAAGAGGAAATGCTAGCAGCAAAAGGCATCTCACAATGTGTTGGAAGGAAAATGGTTTGGTCTCCACCTATTTCCTCAGGAGGAATGCTGGGAATTTAGGCTAGAGTTGCCAACTTTGAAATATTTAAAAACCAGACACTCCAGCAGGAGTGCTTGAACCACCTGAGCCCTGCCCCACCCCTTCCCCCAAGGCCCCACTCCTGCCCTGCCCCTTCCCCCTGAGGCCCTGCCCCCATTCGCTCCTCTTTCCCCCTTCCTCCATCGCCCACTACTTTTCCCCTCTCACCCCCTCCCTGCATGGGTCGGGAGGTACTCACCTGCAGAGCTGGACCTGGGAGCTGCAGCCACCGACGCAGGTAGGAAGCGGCCCTGCTGAGTAGGGGCTGGTATGGATGATGACTCGATGCCTCCCCACCTCCCCCACCCGCAGTAACTGGACTTTGGGTGTCCAGTGGGTAGATCTGACCAGACACCATCAGGTTCCCTTTTCGACTGGACTTTCAGGTCGAAAACTGGAGACCTGGCCATCCTAATTTAGGCCCAAATCTTCAAAGGTATTTCGGTGCTTAACTCCCACAAGTTAGGCTTTTAAATATCTTTGAGGATCTGGGCCTTAGTTAGCTTTAATCTGGAGGTAGAGCCTTTATGAGGGTGTGAATTGCTCACTTGTTATGTATTTTGGGGGGATTACATTATGCATATATACATTTTCACAGAGCGCTTTGTTAGGTTCAATTGGGACATCAGAAATAAATTTATAATCCTCAACCTTGTGTCTTCCTTAATATTTTGCCACCCCTAACCATGGTGCCTCGCCAAAATTGTAGGCCCTGACCTTGTAAGGAGCTCTCTGCAGAGAGGCTTCTGTGCCCACGCAGATCCCAGATGATTCTGCACATTACAAGGGCCTGCAGATGTGGAGCTCAGTGCAAAATTAGTGTCTTCCACTGCAAGATCTTGGGGGCTTTCAGTGGATTACTTGGTACTCTTTCATAAAAGAATGGGGCATAAGTAATAAAAACCCTTAAGACCTGGTACAGTCCCTTAGGAATTTTTTAAAGCCAGTCGAAGCAATGAAGAAAATATGTAATACCAATAATACGCCAGATTCTCAGTGGATGGAAGTGTAGTTCCGATGAAATCAATGGAGCTGTGTCAATTTATAGAGACAAGGCGGGGAGAGGTAATATCTTTTTTTGAACCAGCTTCTGTTGGGGAGAGAGAAGTTTTTGAGCTTACACAGAGCTCTTCTTCATGTCTGGAAAAGTAAGGCCAAGTCTACACTACAGACCTATAGTGGTATAACTATGTCACTCAGGGATGTGATTAATCCCACCGATTTAGCGCTGTCTACATGGGGTGGATAAGGTCAGTAAAACTATGTCACTCAGGGGTGTGGATTTTTCACACCCCTGAGTGATGTATACCTAAGAAAGTGTGTAGCGTTCACCTGGCCTATGACTGGAGGAGTGTTAACGGGCCACTTCACCTTGAATGGTCCCTTGAAATGTTTTAATTACTTATGCTAAACAATCTCTTCCACCTTGCATTTAGCAGTGACAGTCTAACCCCAGATCTACACTACAAGCTTACATCAGTATAACTACATTGCTCAAGAGTTTGAAAAATCCACACCCAGGAGTGACGTAGTTATACCGACCTAAACCTTGGTGTTGACAGCACTATGTTGACGGGAGAGCTTCTCCCATTGAAATATCTATTGCCTCTTGCAGAGGTGGGTTAACTATGCTGGTGAGAGAAGCTTGAAGCTCTTCTGTTGGCATAGTAGTAAAATGCTACAGTCGCTGCAATGCTGTATATGTAGACACGCCATGAGTTAGTTTCCCAGACCTGAAGAAGACTTCTGTGAAAACTTGTCTCTCTCACCAACAGAAGTCGGTCCAATAAAAGTTATTACCTCACCCACCTTGTCTTTCTAATATCCTGGGACCAACCCGGATACAGCAACACTGCATATGTCAATTTATGTCAGTGGAGATCCTGTCTTAATAAATACACAACAGTAGCTAATAAAAATAATGCCACGATAAAAATGATTAAAGAAAAAATGTAATGATACTTATTGGTAGTAAAATAATAACATCTACAGTAGAACCTCAGAGTTACGAACACCTCAGCAATGGAGGTTGCTCGAAACTCTGAAATGTTCATAACTCGAACAAAACATTATGTTTTTTTCCCAAAAAAGTTTACAACTGAACATTGACTTAATGCTGCTTTGAAACTTTACTATGCAGAATAAAAATGCTGCTTTCCCTGTATTTTTTTATTAGTTTACATTTAACACAGTATTGTACTGTATAGTATTTGGTTTATTTAATCTCTGCTGCCTGATTGTGTACTTCCAGCTCCAAATGAGGTGTGGGGTTGACTGGTCAATTCGTCACTCTGGGGTTCATAACTCAGAGGTTCTACTGTAAATATTAAAATAATAAATTATAGTAAACAATCAGCTAATTGGCAGCTGGCCCCTAATATACTCCACAAAAATCACCATAGCAACTTAATTGCCCTACTCATCCTACCAAAAGCCAGTGAGCATGTGGAATGCTACAATTTCCTTCATTTTCACATGAGAAGGAGTGAATTCAAGTCCCTCATTATGAGGATCACCATTACAGTGTGGCTAACAAGGCCATTGTCCCAGCCAACCAATCACTGGGCACAGAGTCAGTGCCTCATTTGAATGCCTGTCACTATATAGGAATACAGCCAATGTAAAGCCACTGCAGGCTGAGAACTGAGCTGGAGAGACCAGGGTGGAGAGCAATGGCTGCTGCCCAGAGAAGAAAGAAGAAGTCCCAGATCCAGAGGAGGCAGAAGACCCAGCAGATGATGCTCCAGAAGCCACAGCCCAAGTGGAAAACGTGCCAGCCCCAGCAAGGCAGCTGGAAGCGGGTGTTGAAGCGATTGAGGAAAAGCCAGGGGAAGAGGCGTTTTTCTACTTTGTATATCTCTGAGATGATTGGCCGGCTGCAGCAGAGAAATCGGCGCATGTCGGCCAAAGCCAAGGGGCTGATGAACTCCTCCATGTGCAATCTTTACAGTGGAGTATTCACGGAGGCTGACCGCCGGAGAAAGAAGAGACGTGGGTCTTTCATCGGCACCTCAGAGGTGCAAGCCGCTCTGGAGAAGGTGATGAAGGGGAATGTTGCCAGTTGCTCCATCACCTCAATCCACAGCAAGTCTCATTAGAGAAACATTCCCTTTCCTTTCCCCCTAAGGCCCTACACCATGGCAGGGGTAAGAGAAAAAGCAAGAGGGGAAAAGGGAGAGGAGCAAATACCAGCCTCATTGACCCAAACACCTGCCTGATTAAAGATCTATCATTGCCTTCGAGATGACCAGAAAAGCTGCACTTTGCCCCTTGCTGAAGGACCAGCCCTATGCACAGCAATTCTTCATGCAGGATGCTGAGCTAGAGGAGAGATGGAATCAAAAGTGGAATCTCCATGATTATGAATGAGAGAGAGTCATGCAGCATCCTGAAACAATGGGATCATCAAACATTGCGAGAAATACCATTCTTCATCAGAAGAAAAGAGTATCCTGAACCAGCACCAAAGACTTTTCACACCTGGAAAAAAAAGATTCTCATGCTACACCTTGAATTTGCAAGAGGTACTTTCTGTGATGGATGGAGACTGTCTTCTCTGCATTGCTTCACTGAAAGAATCTGGGGAAAGAGATCTGCCAACGTTCAAAATCAAAGGATTGCCAATGAGATGTTATCATAAGGGGAGAAATTATGGTCATCTTGACATTATAATAAACCAGATTTTAGCAGCAATTTCTGTTGCTAAATGTTTCCTTTATATGGGATGGGGGGAGTGCTTTATGTTTTAGCTAATTGGCTTCAGGATGGAGCTTGATAAGTTTATGGAGGGGATGGTCTGATGGGACTGCCTACTATGGCATAATGTAGCCAATCTGTGACTGCTAGGAGCAAATATCTCCAGTGGCCAGTGATGGGACACTAGCTGGGGAGGGCTCTGAATTACTGCAGAGAATTCTTTCCCAGGTGTCTGGCTGACAGGCCTTGCCCACATGCTCAGTGTCTAACTGACTGCCATATTTGGGGTTGGAAGGAATTTTCCCCTGGGTCAAATTGGCAGAGCCCCTCCCTGGGGATTTTTCGCCTTCCTCTGCAGCATGGGGCATGGGTCACTTGCAGGTTTAAACTAGTTTAAATGGTGGATTCTCTTTAAATCATGATGTAAGGACTCCAGTAACTCAGCCAGAGGTTAGAGGTCTATTACAGGGATGGATGAATGAGGTTGTGTGACCTGCAATGTGCAGGAGGTCAGATTAGCTAGATGATCACGGTGGTCGCTTCTGACCTTAAAGTCTTTGAGTCTATGAGCCTTAAGATAAAGTCTTAATGAGTTGTAGACTTCTGCTAGAGTGAGCACAAAGTGCTTTCAATGCTTCCTTTTTTTTCTGATCAGTGCTTAAAATAAATATCCAGCCGCAGATGATAAAGGAATATAGGCTTCCATTGTCAGCTTGGAAGGATAAGAACTCAAGATTATAAATCATTAAGAAAAGAGTGGATATAGGCTAGCCTTTCAGCCTAAAGAACAGTAACAACCATCTCCAGTTCCTCCAGATTTATTCATCTTCCTAACTACTTTGGTATTGTCCAAATTACGCAGAAGATGCTATGGTGTTACGTCTTAGTCTCTCACCTCTAGGCTCTTCATGTGTACAATTCCCTTAAGGAGGATGTGTCCAGTACAACCCTGTGGAATCTCCAACAAAGGAAGGAATGGAGTTGCTTTAAAGCCGTGGTTTTCAACCAGGGATCCGAGGCCCCCTGGGAGGCTGTGAGCGGGTTTTAGGGGGTCCACCAAGCAGGGCCAGCAGTAGACTCACTGAAGCCCAGGACAGAAAGCTGAAGCCCAGGGCTTTGAGCCCCACCACCTGGGGCTGAAGCCATAGCCTGAGCAACTTAGCTTCGTGGGGGCCCCTGTGGTGTGGGGCCCTGGGCAATTGCCCTGCTTGCTACCCCCAAAGCTGGCCCTGGCTCTTATATGCAGAAAAACAGTTGCTGTGGTACATGGAGTTTTTATAGAATTGGGGGGGAAGGAAGGGAAAGGTTGAGAACCCCAGCTCTAAAGCACAAATTTTTGTTCCTTTGGGTCCCCCACCTCTTATTTACAATTAAAAGTGACTCCATCCACCTTTGCCAGGTCCCAAAACACCTCATGATCAACCATATCAGAGGCTGATGGTAGATAGGCTAAAGTCTAAAATGGACACCTGACCTTGGAGCCTCACTAGGAAGAGACCCTCAACAACCACAATTCCTTATCCAGCACCAGGTCTATGTGACTTTCCATTCCATATTATTTATGGAAATATGCTTATGATATGGCATAACTGAGATATAGTTTGTGCAAGTTGGCTCATGTAAGATATCATTGGAAAGGTTACGATGTACTGAATGTGATTATCCAATTTGTATGCCTGTATCATTTCAGTATCTGAAGTTAGGAATATTGACTATGCATCTATATTTCAAATGGGATTCTTTGGGTGTCACCCCCAACTAGCCCTTCAGGTACAACAATGAAAAAGCCAGACTGGGCTGATGGCCCATCAGCAAAGACAATGGAGTGTGGAAGAGCTTAATCTTCCAGTGGATGCTCCAGATGTCCTGCGAGTAAGGGCTGCCACAGCCCTGCAGAGACAGGGGTCCGAGTCACCTGGTACAGGACCCCTTCCCTCCCTTTTTGGAATGCCCGTATTTTTCC